>NW_027518430.1:0-325135 GCF_051622035.1 Arctopsyche grandis
GAACTTCTTGTGGATATTTTGGCAATGTCGAATTCTCTGACTTCGGTGATGGTTAGGTAAGGTTGGGTTAGGTATTGTGAGATAAGCACGTTTTGTGGATATTTTCGCAATGTATAATTCTTTGATTTCGGTGATGGTTAGGTTCAGATGGGTGAGGTTTGGTAGGATAAGAACTTTTTGTGGATATTTTGGCAATGTCGAATTCTCTGACTTCGGTGATGGTTAGGTTAGGTTGGGTTAGGTATTGTGAGGTAAGCACGTTTTGTGGATATTTTTGCAATGTATAATTCTTTGATTTCGGTGATGGTTAGGTTCAGATGGGTGAGGTTTGGTAGGATAAGAACTTTTTGTGGATATTTTGGCAATGTCGAATTCTCTGACTTCGGTGATGGTTAGGTTAAGTTGGGTTAGGTATTACGAGGTAAGCACGTTTTGTGAATATTTTCGCAATGTATAATTCTTTGATTTCGGTGATGGTTCGGTTCAGATGGGTGAGGTTTGGTAGGATAAGAACTTTTTGTGGATATTTTGGCAATGTCGAATTCTCTGACTTCGGTGATGGTTAGGTTAAGTTGGGTTAGGTATTACGAGGTAAGCACGTTTTGTGAATATTTTCGCAATGTATAATTCTTATATTTCGGTGATGGTTCGGTTCAGATGGGTGAGGTTTGGTAGGATAAGAACTTTTTATGGATATTTTGGCAATGTCGAATTCTCTGACTTCGGTGATAGTTAGGTTAGGTTGGGTTAGGTATTGTGAGGTAAAAACGTTTTGTGGATATTTTCGCAATGTCCAATTCTTTGATTTCGGTGATGGTTAGGTTCAGATGGGTGAGGTTTGGTAGGATAAGAACTTCTTGTGGATATTTTGGCAATGTCGAATTCTCTGACTTCGGTGATGGTTAGGTAAGGTTGGGTTAGGTATTGTGAGATAAGCACGTTTTGTGGATATTTTCGCAATGTATAATTCTTTGATTTCGGTGATGGTTAGGTTCAGATGGGTGAGGTTTGGTAGGATAAGAACTTTTTGTGGATATTTTGGCAATGTCGAATTCTCTGACTTCGGTGATGGTTAGGTTAGGTTGGGTTAGGTATTGTGAGGTAAGCACGTTTTGTGGATATTTTTGCAATGTATAATTCTTTGATTTCGGTGATGGTTAGGTTCAGATGGGTGAGGTTTGGTAGGATAAGAACTTTTTGTGGATATTTTGGCAATGTCGAATTCTCTGACTTCGGTGATGGTTAGGTTAAGTTGGGTTAGGTATTACGAGGTAAGCACGTTTTGTGAATATTTTCGCAATGTATAATTCTTTGATTTCGGTGATGGTTCGGTTCAGATGGGTGAGGTTTGGTAGGATAAGAACTTTTTGTGGATATTTTGGCAATGTCGAATTCTCTGACTTCGGTGATGGTTAGGTTAAGTTGGGTTAGGTATTACGAGGTAAGCACGTTTTGTGAATATTTTCGCAATGTATAATTCTTATATTTCGGTGATGGTTCGGTTCAGATGGGTGAGGTTTGGTAGGATAAGAACTTTTTATGGATATTTTGGCAATGTCGAATTCTCTGACTTCGGTGATAGTTAGGTTAGGTTGGGTTAGGTATTGTGAGGTAAAAACGTTTTGTGGATATTTTCGCAATGTCCAATTCTTTGATTTCGGTGATGGTTAGGTTCAGATGGGTGAGGTATGGTAGGATAAGAACTTTTTGTGGATATTTTGGCAATGTCGAATTCCCTGACTTCGGTGATGGTTAGGTAAGGTTGGGTTAGGTATTGTGAGATAAGCACGTTTTGTGGATATTTTCGCAATGTATAATTCTTTGATTTCGGTGATGGTTAGGTTCAGATGGGTGAGGTTTGGTAGGATAAGAACTTTTTGTGGATATTTTTGCAATGTCGAATTCTCTGACTTCGGTGATGGTTAGGTTAGGTTGGGTTAGGTATTGTGAGGTAAGCACGTTTTGTGGATATTTTTGCAATGTATAATTCTTTGATTTCGGTGATGGTTAGGTTCAGATGGGTGAGGTTTGGTAGGATAAGAACTTTTTGTGGATATTTTGGCAATGTCGAATTCTCTGACTTCGGTGATGGTTAGGTTAAGTTGGGTTAGGTATTACGAGGTAAGCACGTTTTGTGAATATTTTCGCAATGTATAATTCTTTGATTTCGGTGATGGTTCGGTTCAGATGGGTGAGGTTTGGTAGGATAAGAACTTTTTGTGGATATTTTGGTAATGTCGAATTCTCTGACTTCGGTGATGGTTAGGTTAAGTTGGGTTAGGTATTACGAGGTAAGCACGTTTTGTGAATATTTTCGCAATGTATAATTCTTATATTTCGGTGATGGTTCGGTTCAGATGGGTGAGGTTTGGTAGGATAAGAACTTTTTGTGGATATTTTGGCAATGTCGAATTCTCTGACTTCGGTGATAGTTAGGTTAGGTTGGGTTAGGTATTGTGAAGTAAAAACGTTTTGTGGATATTTTCGCAATGTCCAATTCTTTGATTTCGGTGATGGTTAGGTTCAGATGGGTGAGGTATGGTAGGATAAGAACTTTTTGTGGATATTTTGGCAATGTCGAATTCCCTGACTTCGGTGATGGTTAGGTTAGGTTGGGCTAGGTATTGTGAGGTGAGTACGTTTTTTGGATATTTTCGCAATGTCCAATTCTTTGATTTCGGTGATGGTTAGGTTCAGATGGGTGAGGTTATGTAAGATAAGAACTTTTTGTGGATATTTTGGCAATGTCGAATTCTCTGACTTCGGTGATAGTTAGGTTAGGTTGGGTTAGGTATTGTGAGGTAAAAACGTTTTGTGGATATTTTCGCAATGTCCAATTCTTTGATTTCGGTGATGGTTAGGTTCAGATGGGTGAGGTATGGTAGGATAAGAACTTTTTGTGGATATTTTGGCAATGTCGAATTCCCTGACTTCGGTGATGGTTAGGTTAGGTTGGGCTAGGTATTGTGCGGTAAGCATGTTTTGTCGATATTTTGGCAATGTCTAATTCTTTAATTTCGGTAATGGTTAGGTTCAGATGGGTGAGGTTTGGTAGGATAAGAACTTCTTGTGGATATTTTGGCAATGTCGAATTCTCTGACTTCGGTGATGGTTAGGTAAGGTTGGGTTAGGTATTGTGAGATAAGCACGTTTTGTGGATATTTTCGCAATGTATAATTCTTTGATTTCGGTGATGGTTAGGTTCAGATGGGTGAGGTTTGGTAGGATAAGAACTTTTTGTGGATATTTTGGCAATGTCGAATTCTCTGACTTCGGTGATGGTTAGGTTAGGTTGGGTTAGGTATTGTGAGGTAAGCACGTTTTGTGGATATTTTTGCAATGTATAATTCTTTGATTTCGGTGATGGTTAGGTTCAGATGGGTGAGGTTTGGTAGGATAAGAACTTTTTGTGGATATTTTGGCAATGTCGAATTCTCTGACTTCGGTGATGGTTAGGTTAAGTTGGGTTAGGTATTACGAGGTAAGCACGTTTTGTGAATATTTTCGCAATGTATAATTCTTTGATTTCGGTGATGGTTCGGTTCAGATGGGTGAGGTTTGGTAGGATAAGAACTTTTTGTGGATATTTTGGCAATGTCGAATTCTCTGACTTCGGTGATGGTTAGGTTAAGTTGGGTTAGGTATTACGAGGTAAGCACGTTTTGTGAATATTTTCGCAATGTATAATTCTTATATTTCGGTGATGGTTCGGTTCAGATGGGTGAGGTTTGGTAGGATAAGAACTTTTTATGGATATTTTGGCAATGTCGAATTCTCTGACTTCGGTGATAGTTAGGTTAGGTTGGGTTAGGTATTGTGAGGTAAAAACGTTTTGTGGATATTTTCGCAATGTCCAATTCTTTGATTTCGGTGATGGTTAGGTTCAGATGGGTGAGGTATGGTAGGATAAGAACTTTTTGTGGATATTTTGGCAATGTCGAATTCCCTGACTTCGGTGATGGTTAGGTAAGGTTGGGTTAGGTATTGTGAGATAAGCACGTTTTGTGGATATTTTCGCAATGTATAATTCTTTGATTTCGGTGATGGTTAGGTTCAGATGGGTGAGGTTTGGTAGGATAAGAACTTTTTGTGGATATTTTTGCAATGTCGAATTCTCTGACTTCGGTGATGGTTAGGTTAGGTTGGGTTAGGTATTGTGAGGTAAGCACGTTTTGTGGATATTTTTGCAATGTATAATTCTTTGATTTCGGTGATGGTTAGGTTCAGATGGGTGAGGTTTGGTAGGATAAGAACTTTTTGTGGATATTTTGGCAATGTCGAATTCTCTGACTTCGGTGATGGTTAGGTTAAGTTGGGTTAGGTATTACGAGGTAAGCACGTTTTGTGAATATTTTCGCAATGTATAATTCTTTGATTTCGGTGATGGTTCGGTTCAGATGGGTGAGGTTTGGTAGGATAAGAACTTTTTGTGGATATTTTGGTAATGTCGAATTCTCTGACTTCGGTGATGGTTAGGTTAAGTTGGGTTAGGTATTACGAGGTAAGCACGTTTTGTGAATATTTTCGCAATGTATAATTCTTATATTTCGGTGATGGTTCGGTTCAGATGGGTGAGGTTTGGTAGGATAAGAACTTTTTGTGGATATTTTGGCAATGTCGAATTCTCTGACTTTGGTGATGGTAAGGTTAGGTTGGGTTAGGTATTGTGAGGTAAGCACGTTTTGTGGATATTTTTGCAATGTCCAATTCTTTGATTTCGGTGATGGTTAGGTTCAGATTGGTGAGGTTTGGTAGGATAAGAACTTTTTGTGGATATTTTGGCAATGTCAAATTCTCTGTCTTCGGTGATGGTTAGGTTAGGTTGGGTTAGGTATTGTGAAGTAAGCACGTTTTGTGGATATTTTCGCAATGTCCAATTCTTTGATCTCGGTGATGGTTAGGTTCAGATGGGTGAGGTTATGTAAGATAAGAACTTTTTGTGGATATTTTGGCAATGTCGAATTCTCTGACTTCGGTGATGGTTAGGTTAGGTTGGGTTAGGTATTGTGAGGTAAGCACAATTTGTGGATATTAACGCAATGTCCAATTTTTTGATTTCGGTGATGGTTAGGTTCAGATGGGTGAGGTTTGGTAGGATAAGAACTTTTTGTGGATATTTTGGCAATGTCGAATTCCCTGACTTCGGTGATGGTAAGGTTAGGTTAGGCTAGGTATTGTGAGGTGAGTACGTTTTTTGGATATTTTGGCAATGTCCAATTCTTTGATTTCGGTGATGGTTAGGTTCAGATGGGTGAGGTTTGGTAGGATAAGAACTTTTTGTGGATATTTTGGCAATGTCGAATTCCCTGACTTCGGTGATGGTTAGGTTAGGTTGGGCTAGGTATTGTGAGGTGAGTACGTTTTTTGGATATTTTCGCAATGTCCAATTCTTTGATTTCGGTGATGGTTAGGTTCAGATGGGTGAGGTTATGTAAGATAAGAACTTTTTGTGGATATTTTGGCAATGTCGAATTCTCTGACTTCGGTGATAGTTAGGTTAGGTTGGGTTAGGTATTGTGAGGTAAAAACGTTTTGTGGATATTTTCGCAATGTCCAATTCTTTGATTTCGGTGATGGTTAGGTTCAGATGGGTGAGGTATGGTAGGATAAGAACTTTTTGTGGATATTTTGGCAATGTCGAATTCCCTGACTTCGGTGATGGTTAGGTTAGGTTGGGCTAGGTATTGTGCGGTAAGCATGTTTTGTCGATATTTTGGCAATGTCTAATTCTTTAATTTCGGTAATGGTTAGGTTCAGATGGGTGAGGTTTGGTAGGATAAGAACTTCTTGTGGATATTTTGGCAATGTCGAATTCTCTGACTTCGGTGATGGTTAGGTAAGGTTGGGTTAGGTATTGTGAGATAAGCACGTTTTGTGGATATTTTCGCAATGTATAATTCTTTGATTTCGGTGATGGTTAGGTTCAGATGGGTGAGGTTTGGTAGGATAAGAACTTTTTGTGGATATTTTGGCAATGTCGAATTCTCTGACTTCGGTGATGGTTAGGTTAGGTTGGGTTAGGTATTGTGAGGTAAGCACGTTTTGTGGATATTTTTGCAATGTATAATTCTTTGATTTCGGTGATGGTTAGGTTCAGATGGGTGAGGTTTGGTAGGATAAGAACTTTTTGTGGATATTTTGGCAATGTCGAATTCTCTGACTTCGGTGATGGTTAGGTTAAGTTGGGTTAGGTATTACGAGGTAAGCACGTTTTGTGAATATTTTCGCAATGTATAATTCTTTGATTTCGGTGATGGTTCGGTTCAGATGGGTGAGGTTTGGTAGGATAAGAACTTTTTGTGGATATTTTGGCAATGTCGAATTCTCTGACTTCGGTGATGGTTAGGTTAAGTTGGGTTAGGTATTACGAGGTAAGCACGTTTTGTGAATATTTTCGCAATGTATAATTCTTATATTTCGGTGATGGTTCGGTTCAGATGGGTGAGGTTTGGTAGGATAAGAACTTTTTATGGATATTTTGGCAATGTCGAATTCTCTGACTTCGGTGATAGTTAGGTTAGGTTGGGTTAGGTATTGTGAGGTAAAAACGTTTTGTGGATATTTTCGCAATGTCCAATTCTTTGATTTCGGTGATGGTTAGGTTCAGATGGGTGAGGTTTGGTAGGATAAGAACTTCTTGTGGATATTTTGGCAATGTCGAATTCTCTGACTTCGGTGATGGTTAGGTAAGGTTGGGTTAGGTATTGTGAGATAAGCACGTTTTGTGGATATTTTCGCAATGTATAATTCTTTGATTTCGGTGATGGTTAGGTTCAGATGGGTGAGGTTTGGTAGGATAAGAACTTTTTGTGGATATTTTGGCAATGTCGAATTCTCTGACTTCGGTGATGGTTAGGTTAGGTTGGGTTAGGTATTGTGAGGTAAGCACGTTTTGTGGATATTTTTGCAATGTATAATTCTTTGATTTCGGTGATGGTTAGGTTCAGATGGGTGAGGTTTGGTAGGATAAGAACTTTTTGTGGATATTTTGGCAATGTCGAATTCTCTGACTTCGGTGATGGTTAGGTTAAGTTGGGTTAGGTATTACGAGGTAAGCACGTTTTGTGAATATTTTCGCAATGTATAATTCTTTGATTTCGGTGATGGTTCGGTTCAGATGGGTGAGGTTTGGTAGGATAAGAACTTTTTGTGGATATTTTGGCAATGTCGAATTCTCTGACTTCGGTGATGGTTAGGTTAAGTTGGGTTAGGTATTACGAGGTAAGCACGTTTTGTGAATATTTTCGCAATGTATAATTCTTATATTTCGGTGATGGTTCGGTTCAGATGGGTGAGGTTTGGTAGGATAAGAACTTTTTATGGATATTTTGGCAATGTCGAATTCTCTGACTTCGGTGATAGTTAGGTTAGGTTGGGTTAGGTATTGTGAGGTAAAAACGTTTTGTGGATATTTTCGCAATGTCCAATTCTTTGATTTCGGTGATGGTTAGGTTCAGATGGGTGAGGTATGGTAGGATAAGAACTTTTTGTGGATATTTTGGCAATGTCGAATTCCCTGACTTCGGTGATGGTTAGGTAAGGTTGGGTTAGGTATTGTGAGATAAGCACGTTTTGTGGATATTTTCGCAATGTATAATTCTTTGATTTCGGTGATGGTTAGGTTCAGATGGGTGAGGTTTGGTAGGATAAGAACTTTTTGTGGATATTTTTGCAATGTCGAATTCTCTGACTTCGGTGATGGTTAGGTTAGGTTGGGTTAGGTATTGTGAGGTAAGCACGTTTTGTGGATATTTTTGCAATGTATAATTCTTTGATTTCGGTGATGGTTAGGTTCAGATGGGTGAGGTTTGGTAGGATAAGAACTTTTTGTGGATATTTTGGCAATGTCGAATTCTCTGACTTCGGTGATGGTTAGGTTAAGTTGGGTTAGGTATTACGAGGTAAGCACGTTTTGTGAATATTTTCGCAATGTATAATTCTTTGATTTCGGTGATGGTTCGGTTCAGATGGGTGAGGTTTGGTAGGATAAGAACTTTTTGTGGATATTTTGGTAATGTCGAATTCTCTGACTTCGGTGATGGTTAGGTTAAGTTGGGTTAGGTATTACGAGGTAAGCACGTTTTGTGAATATTTTCGCAATGTATAATTCTTATATTTCGGTGATGGTTCGGTTCAGATGGGTGAGGTTTGGTAGGATAAGAACTTTTTGTGGATATTTTGGCAATGTCGAATTCTCTGACTTTGGTGATGGTAAGGTTAGGTTGGGTTAGGTATTGTGAGGTAAGCACGTTTTGTGGATATTTTTGCAATGTCCAATTCTTTGATTTCGGTGATGGTTAGGTTCAGATTGGTGAGGTTTGGTAGGATAAGAACTTTTTGTGGATATTTTGGCAATGTCAAATTCTCTGTCTTCGGTGATGGTTAGGTTAGGTTGGGTTAGGTATTGTGAAGTAAGCACGTTTTGTGGATATTTTCGCAATGTCCAATTCTTTGATCTCGGTGATGGTTAGGTTCAGATGGGTGAGGTTATGTAAGATAAGAACTTTTTGTGGATATTTTGGCAATGTCGAATTCTCTGACTTCGGTGATGGTTAGGTTAGGTTGGGTTAGGTATTGTGAGGTAAGCACAATTTGTGGATATTAACGCAATGTCCAATTTTTTGATTTCGGTGATGGTTAGGTTCAGATGGGTGAGGTTTGGTAGGATAAGAACTTTTTGTGGATATTTTGGCAATGTCGAATTCCCTGACTTCGGTGATGGTAAGGTTAGGTTAGGCTAGGTATTGTGAGGTGAGTACGTTTTTTGGATATTTTGGCAATGTCCAATTCTTTGATTTCGGTGATGGTTAGGTTCAGATGGGTGAGGTTTGGTAGGATAAGAACTTTTTGTGGATATTTTGGCAATGTCGAATTCTCTGACTTTGGTGATGGTTAGGTTAGGTTGGGTTAGGTATTGTGAGGTAAGCACGTTTTGTGGATATTTTTGCAATGTCCAATTCTTTGATTTCGGTGATGGTTAGGTTCAGATTGGTGAGGTTTGGTAGGATAAGAAATTTTTGTGGATATTTTGGCAATGTCGAATTCCCTGACTTCGGTGATGGTTAGGTTAGGTTGGGCTAGGTATTGTGAGGTAAGTACGTTTTCTGGATATTTTGGCAATGTCCAATTCTTTGATTTCGGTGATGGTAAGGTTCAGATGGGTGAGGTTTGGTAGGATTAGAACTTTTTGTGGATATTTTGGCAATGTTGAATTCTCTGGTTTCGGTGATGGTTAGGTTAAGTTGGGTTAGGTATTACGAGGTAAGCACGTTTTGTGAATATTTTCGCAATGTATAATTCTTTGATTTCGGTGATGGTTCGGTTCAGATGGGTGAGGTTTGGTAGGATAAGAACTTTTTGTGGATATTTTGGCAATGTCGAATTCTCTGACTTCGGTGATGGTTAGGTTAGGTTGGGTTAGGTATTGTGAGGTAAGCACGTTTTGTGGATATTAACGCAATGTCCAATTTTTTGATTTCGGTGATGGTTAGGTTCAGATGGGTGAGGTTTGGTAGGATAAGAACTTTTTGTGGATATTTTGGCAATGTCGAATTCCCTGACTTCGGTGATGGTTAGGTTAGGTTGGGCTAGGTATTGTGAGGTGAGTACGTTTTTTGGATATTTTGGCAATGTCCAATTCTTTGATTTCGGTGATGGTTAGGTTCAGATGGGTGAGGTTTGGTAGGATAAGAACTTTTTGTGGATATTTTGGCAATGTCGAATTCTCTGACTTTGGTGATGGTGAGGTTAGGTTGGGTTAGGTATTGTGAGGTAAGCACGTTTTGTGGATATTTTTGCAATGTCCAATTCTTTGATTTCGGTGATGGTTAGGTTCAGATGGTTGAGGTTTTGTAGGATAAGAACTTTTTGTGGATATTTTGGCAATGTCGAATTCTCTGACTTTGGTGATGGTTAGGTTAGGTTGGGTTAGATATTGTGAGGTAAGCACGTTTTGTGGATATTAACGCAATGTCCAATTTTTTGATTTCGGTGATGGTTAGGTTCAGATGGGTGAGGTTTGGTAGGATAAGAACTTTTTGTGGATATTTTGGCAATGTCGAATTCCCTGACTTCGGTGATGGTTAGGTTAGGTTGGGCTAGGTATTGTGAGGTGAGTACGTTTTTTGGATATTTTGGCAATGTCCAATTCTTTGATTACGGTGATGGTTAGGTTCAGATGGGTGAGGTTTGGTAGGATAAGAACTTTTTGTGGATATTTTGGCAATGTCGAATTCTCTGACTTTGGTGATGGTTAGGTTAGGTTGGGTTAGGTATTGTGAGGTAAGCACGTTTTGTGGATATTTTTGCAATGTCCAATTCTTTGATTTCGGTGATGGTTAGGTTCAGATTGGTGAGGTTTGGTAGGATAAGAACTTTTTGTGGATATTTTGGCAATGTCAAATTCTCTGTCTTCGGTGATGGTTAGGTTAGGTTGGGTTAGGTATTGTGAGGTAAGCATGTTTTGTGGATATTTTGGCAATGTCTAATTCTTTAATTTCGGTGATGGTTAGGTTCAGATGGTTGAGGTTTGGTAGGATAAGAACTTCTTGTGGATATTTTGGCAATGTCGAATTCTCTGATTTCGGTGATGGTTAGGTTAGGTTGGGTTAGGTATTGTGAGGTGAGTACGTTTTTTGGATATTTTCGCAATGTCCAATTCTTTGATTTCGGTGATGGTTAGGTTCAGATGGGTGAGGTTATGTAAGATAAGAACTTTTTGTGGATATTTTGGCAATGTCGAATTCTCTGTCTTCGGTGATGGTTAGGTTAGGTTGGGTTAGGTATTGTGCGGTAAGCATGTTTTGTCGATATTTTGGCAATGTCTAATTCTTTAATTTCGGTAATGGTTAGGTTCAGATGGGTGAGGTTTGGTAGGATAAGAACTTCTTGTGGATATTTTGGCAATGTCGAATTCTCTGACTTCGGTGATGGTTAGGTAAGGTTGGGTTAGGTATTGTGAGATAAGCACGTTTTGTGGATATTTTCGCAATGTATAATTCTTTGATTTCGGTGATGGTTAGGTTCAGATGGGTGAGGTTTGGTAGGATAAGAACTTTTTGTGGATATTTTGGCAATGTCGAATTCTCTGACTTCGGTGATGGTTAGGTTAGGTTGGGTTAGGTATTGTGAGGTAAGCACGTTTTGTGGATATTTTTGCAATGTATAATTCTTTGATTTCGGTGATGGTTAGGTTCAGATGGGTGAGGTTTGGTAGGATAAGAACTTTTTGTGGATATTTTGGCAATGTCGAATTCTCTGACTTCGGTGATGGTTAGGTTAAGTTGGGTTAGGTATTACGAGGTAAGCACGTTTTGTGAATATTTTCGCAATGTATAATTCTTTGATTTCGGTGATGGTTTGGTTCAGATGGGTGAGGTTTGGTAGGATAAGAACTTTTTGTGGATATTTTGGCAATGTCGAATTCTCTGACTTCGGTGATGGTTAGGTTAAGTTGGGTTAGGTATTACGAGGTAAGCACGTTTTGTGAATATTTTCGCAATGTATAATTCTTATATTTCGGTGATGGTTCGGTTCAGATGGGTGAGGTTTGGTAGGATAAGAACTTTTTGTGGATATTTTGGCAATGTCGAATTCTCTGACTTCGGTGATAGTTAGGTTAGGTTGGGTTAGGTATTGTGAGGTAAAAACGTTTTGTGGATATTTTCGCAATGTCCAATTCTTTGATTTCGGTGATGGTTAGGTTCAGATGGGTGAGGTATGGTAGGATAAGAACTTTTTGTGGATATTTTGGCAATGTCGAATTCCCTGACTTCGGTGATGGTTAGGTTAGGTTGGGCTAGGTATTGTGAGGTGAGTACGTTTTTTGGATATTTTCGCAATGTCCAATTCTTTGATTTCGGTGATGGTTAGGTTCAGATGGGTGAGGATATGTAAGATAAGAACTTTTTGTGGATATTTTGGCAATGTCGAATTCTCTGACTTCGGTGATAGTTAGGTTAGGTTGGGTTAGGTATTGTGAGGTAAAAACGTTTTGTGGATATTTTCGCAATGTCCAATTCTTTGATTTCGGTGATGGTTAGGTTCAGATGGGTGAGGTTTGGTAGGATAAGAACTTTTTGTGGATATTTTGGCAATGTCGAATTCCCTGACTTCGGTGATGGTTAGGTTAGGTTGGGCTAGGTATTGTGAGGTGAGTACGTTTTTTGGATATTTTGGCAATGTCCAATTCTTTGATTTCGGTGATGGTTAGGTTAAGATGGGTGAGGTTTGGTAGGATAAGAACTTTTTGTGGATATTTTGGCAATGTCGAATTCTCTGACTTTGGTGATGGTGAGGTTAGGTTGGGTTAGGTATTGTGAGGTAAGCACGTTTTGTGGATATTTTTGCAATGTCCAATTCTTTGATTTCGGTGATGGTTAGGTTCAGATTGGTGAGGTTTGGTAGGATAAGAACTTTTTGTGGATATTTTGGCAATGTCGAATTCTCTGTCTTCGGTGATGGTTAGGTTAGGTTGGGTTAGGTATTGTGAGGTAAGCATGTTTTGTGGATATTTTGGCAATGTCTAATTCTTTAATTTCGGTGATGGTTAGGTTCAGATGGTTGAGGTTTGGTAGGATAAGAACTTCTTGTGGATATTTTGGCAATGTCGAATTCTCTGATTTCGGTGATGGTTAGGTTAGGTTGGGTTAGGTATTGTGAGGTAAGCACGTTTTGTGGATATTTTCGCAATGTCCAATTCTTTGATTTCGGTGATGGTTAGGTTCAGATGGGTGAGGTTTGGTAGGATAAGAACTTTTTGTGGATATTTTGGCAATGTCGAATTCCCTGACTTCGGTGATGGTTAGGTTAGGTTGGGCTAGGTATTGTGAGGTAAGTACGTTTTTTGGATATTTTGGCAATGTCCAATTCTTTGATTTCGGTGATGGTTAGGTTCAGATGGTTGAGGTTTTGTAGGATAAGAACTTTTTGTGGATATTTTGGCAATGTCGAATTCTCTGACTTTGGTGATGGTTAGGTTAGGTTGGGTTAGATATTGTGAGGTAAGCACGTTTTGTGGATATTAACGCAATGTCCAATTTTTTGATTTCGGTGATGGTTAGGTTCAGATGGGTGAGGTTTGGTAGGATAAGAACTTTTTGTGGATATTTTGGCAATGTCGAATTCCCTGACTTCGGTGATGGTTAGGTTAGGTTGGGCTAGGTATTGTGAGGTGAGTACGTTTTTTGGATATTTTGGCAATGTCCAATTCTTTGATTACGGTGATGGTTAGGTTCAGATGGGTGAGGTTTGGTAGGATAAGAACTTTTTGTGGATATTTTGGCAATGTCGAATTCTCTGACTTTGGTGATGGTTAGGTTAGGTTGGGTTAGGTATTGTGAGGTAAGCACGTTTTGTGGATATTTTTGCAATGTCCAATTCTTTGATTTCGGTGATGGTTAGGTTCAGATTGGTGAGGTTTGGTAGGATAAGAACTTTTTGTGGATATTTTGGCAATGTCAAATTCTCTGTCTTCGGTGATGGTTAGGTTAGGTTGGGTTAGGTATTGTGAGGTAAGCATGTTTTGTGGATATTTTGGCAATGTCTAATTCTTTAATTTCGGTGATGGTTAGGTTCAGATGGTTGAGGTTTGGTAGGATAAGAACTTCTTGTGGATATTTTGGCAATGTCGAATTCTCTGATTTCGGTGATGGTTAGGTTAGGTTGGGTTAGGTATTGTGAGGTGAGTACGTTTTTTGGATATTTTCGCAATGTCCAATTCTTTGATTTCGGTGATGGTTAGGTTCAGATGGGTGAGGTTATGTAAGATAAGAACTTTTTGTGGATATTTTGGCAATGTCGAATTCTCTGTCTTCGGTGATGGTTAGGTTAGGTTGGGTTAGGTATTGTGCGGTAAGCATGTTTTGTCGATATTTTGGCAATGTCTAATTCTTTAATTTCGGTAATGGTTAGGTTCAGATGGGTGAGGTTTGGTAGGATAAGAACTTCTTGTGGATATTTTGGCAATGTCGAATTCTCTGACTTCGGTGATGGTTAGGTAAGGTTGGGTTAGGTATTGTGAGATAAGCACGTTTTGTGGATATTTTCGCAATGTATAATTCTTTGATTTCGGTGATGGTTAGGTTCAGATGGGTGAGGTTTGGTAGGATAAGAACTTTTTGTGGATATTTTGGCAATGTCGAATTCTCTGACTTCGGTGATGGTTAGGTTAGGTTGGGTTAGGTATTGTGAGGTAAGCACGTTTTGTGGATATTTTTGCAATGTATAATTCTTTGATTTCGGTGATGGTTAGGTTCAGATGGGTGAGGTTTGGTAGGATAAGAACTTTTTGTGGATATTTTGGCAATGTCGAATTCTCTGACTTCGGTGATGGTTAGGTTAAGTTGGGTTAGGTATTACGAGGTAAGCACGTTTTGTGAATATTTTCGCAATGTATAATTCTTTGATTTCGGTGATGGTTTGGTTCAGATGGGTGAGGTTTGGTAGGATAAGAACTTTTTGTGGATATTTTGGCAATGTCGAATTCTCTGACTTCGGTGATGGTTAGGTTAAGTTGGGTTAGGTATTACGAGGTAAGCACGTTTTGTGAATATTTTCGCAATGTATAATTCTTATATTTCGGTGATGGTTCGGTTCAGATGGGTGAGGTTTGGTAGGATAAGAACTTTTTGTGGATATTTTGGCAATGTCGAATTCTCTGACTTCGGTGATAGTTAGGTTAGGTTGGGTTAGGTATTGTGAGGTAAAAACGTTTTGTGGATATTTTCGCAATGTCCAATTCTTTGATTTCGGTGATGGTTAGGTTCAGATGGGTGAGGTATGGTAGGATAAGAACTTTTTGTGGATATTTTGGCAATGTCGAATTCCCTGACTTCGGTGATGGTTAGGTTAGGTTGGGCTAGGTATTGTGAGGTGAGTACGTTTTTTGGATATTTTCGCAATGTCCAATTCTTTGATTTCGGTGATGGTTAGGTTCAGATGGGTGAGGTTATGTAAGATAAGAACTTTTTGTGGATATTTTGGCAATGTCGAATTCTCTGACTTCGGTGATAGTTAGGTTAGGTTGGGTTAGGTATTGTGAGGTAAAAACGTTTTGTGGATATTTTCGCAATGTCCAATTCTTTGATTTCGGTGATGGTTAGGTTCAGATGGGTGAGGTATGGTAGGATAAGAACTTTTTGTGGATATTTTGGCAATGTCGAATTCCCTGACTTCGGTGATGGTTAGGTTAGGTTGGGCTAGGTATTGTGAGGTGAGTACGTTTTTTGGATATTTTCGCAATGTCCAATTCTTTGATTTCGGTGATGGTTAGGTTCAGATGGGTGAGGTTATGTAAGATAAGAACTTTTTGTGGATATTTTGGCAATGTCGAATTCTCTGTCTTCGGTGATGGTTAGGTTAGGTTGGGTTAGGTATTGTGCGGTAAGCATGTTTTGTCGATATTTTGGCAATGTCTAATTCTTTAATTTCGGTAATGGTTAGGTTCAGATGGGTGAGGTTTGGTAGGATAAGAACTTCTTGTGGATATTTTGGCAATGTCGAATTCTCTGACTTCGGTGATGGTTAGGTAAGGTTGGGTTAGGTATTGTGAGATAAGCACGTTTTGTGGATATTTTCGCAATGTATAATTCTTTGATTTCGGTGATGGTTAGGTTCAGATGGGTGAGGTTTGGTAGGATAAGAACTTTTTGTGGATATTTTGGCAATGTCGAATTCTCTGACTTCGGTGATGGTTAGGTTAGGTTGGGTTAGGTATTGTGAGGTAAGCACGTTTTCTGGATATTTTTGCAATGTATAATTCTTTGATTTCGGTGATGGTTAGGTTCAGATGGGTGAGGTTTGGTAGGATAAGAACTTTTTGTGGATATTTTGGCAATGTCGAATTCTCTGACTTCGGTGATGGTTAGGTTAAGTTGGGTTAGGTATTACGAGGTAAGCACGTTTTGTGAATATTTTCGCAATGTATAATTCTTTGATTTCGGTGATGGTTCGGTTCAGATGGGTGAGGTTTGGTAGGATAAGAACTTTTTGTGGATATTTTGGTAATGTCGAATTCTCTGACTTCGGTGATGGTAAGGTTAAGTTGGGTTAGGTATTACGAGGTAAGCACGTTTTGTGAATATTTTCGCAATGTATAATTCTTATATTTCGGTGATGGTTCGGTTCAGATGGGTGAGGTTTGGTAGGATAAGAACTTTTTGTGGATATTTTGGCAATGTCGAATTCTCTGACTTTGGTGATGGTAAGGTTAGGTTGGGTTAGGTATTGTGAGGTAAGCACGTTTTGTGGATATTTTTGCAATGTCCAATTCTTTGATTTCGGTGATGGTTAGGTTCAGATTGGTGAGGTTTGGTAGGATAAGAACTTTTTGTGGATATTTTGGCAATGTCAAATTCTCTGTCTTCGGTGATGGTTAGGTTAGGTTGGGTTAGGTATTGTGAAGTAAGCACGTTTTGTGGATATTTTCGCAATGTCCAATTCTTTGATTTCGGTGATGGTTAGGTTCAGATGGGTGAGGTTATGTAAGATAAGAACTTTTTGTGGATATTTTGGCAATGTCGAATTCTCTGACTTCGGTGATGGTTAGGTTAGGTTGGGTTAGGTATTGTGAGGTAAGCACGTTTTGTGGATATTAACGCAATGTCCAATTTTTTGATTTCGGTGATGGTTAGGTTCAGATGGGTGAGGTTTGGTAGGATAAGAACTTTTTGTGGATATTTTGGCAATGTCGAATTCCCTGACTTCGGTGATGGTAAGGTTAGGTTAGGCTAGGTATTGTGAGGTGAGTACGTTTTTTGGATATTTTGGCAATGTCCAATTCTTTGATTTCGGTGATGGTTAGGTTCAGATGGGTGAGGTTTGGTAGGATAAGAACTTTTTGTGGATATTTTGGCAATGTCGAATTCTCTGACTTTGGTGATGGTTAGGTTAGGTTGGGTTAGGTATTGTGAGGTAAGAACGTTTTGTGGATATTTTTGCAATGTCCAATTCTTTGATTTCGGTGATGGTTAGGTTCAGATTGGTGAGGTTTGGTAGGATAAGAAATTTTTGTGGATATTTTGGCAATGTCGAATTCCCTGACTTCGGTGATGGTTAGGTTAGGTTGGGCTAGGTATTGTGAGGTAAGTACGTTTTCTGGATATTTTGGCAATGTCCAATTCTTTGATTTCGGTGATGGTAAGGTTCAGATGGGTGAGGTTTGGTAGGATTAGAACTTTTTGTGGATATTTTGGCAATGTTGAATTCTCTGGTTTCGGTGATGGTTAGGTTAAGTTGGGTTAGGTATTACGAGGTAAGCACGTTTTGTGAATATTTTCGCAATGTATAATTCTTTGATTTCGGTGATGGTTCGGTTCAGATGGGTGAGGTTTGGTAGGATAAGAACTTTTTGTGGATATTTTGGCAATGTCGAATTCTCTGACTTTGGTGATGGTGAGGTTAGGTTGGGTTAGGTATTGTGAGGTAAGCACGTTTTGTGGATATTTTTGCAATGTCCAATTCTTTGATTTCGGTGATGGTTAGGTTCAGATTGGTGAGGTTTGGTAGGATAAGAACTTTTTGTGGATATTTTGGCAATGTCGAATTCTCTGTCTTCGGTGATGGTTAGGTTAGGTTGGGTTAGGTATTGTGAGGTAAGCATGTTTTGTGGATATTTTGGCAATGTCTAATTCTTTAATTTCGGTGATGGTTAGGTTCAGATGGTTGAGGTTTGGTAGGATAAGAACTTCTTGTGGATATTTTGGCAATGTCGAATTCTCTGATTTCGGTGATGGTTAGGTTAGGTTGGGTTAGGTATTGTGAGGTAAGCACGTTTTGTGGATATTTTCGCAATGTCCAATTCTTTGATTTCGGTGATGGTTAGGTTCAGATGGGTGAGGTTTGGTAGGATAAGAACTTTTTGTGGATATTTTGGCAATGTCGAATTCCCTGACTTCGGTGATGGTTAGGTTAGGTTGGGCTAGGTATTGTGAGGTAAGTACGTTTTTTGGATATTTTGGCAATGTCCAATTCTTTGATTTCGGTGATGGTTAGGTTCAGATGGTTGAGGTTTAGTAGGATAAGAACTTCTTGTGGATATTTTGGCAATGTCGAATTCTCTGACTTCGGTGATGGTTAGGTCAGGTTGGGTTAGGTATTGTGAGATAAGCACGTTTTGTGGATATTTTCGCAATGTATAATTCTTTGATTTCGGTGATGGTTAGGTTCAGATGGGTGAGGTTTGGTAGGATAAGAACTTTTTGTGGATATTTTGGCAATGTCGAATTCTCTGACTTCGGTGATGGTTAGGTTAGGTTGGGTTAGGTATTGTGAGGTAAGCACGTTTTGTGGATATTTTTGCAATGTATAATTCTTTGATTTCGGTGATGGTTAGGTTCAGATGGGTGAGGTTTGGTAGGATAAGAACTTTTTGTGGATATTTTGGCAATGTCGAATTCTCTGACTTCGGTGATGGTTAGGTTAAGTTGGGTTAGGTATTACGAGGTAAGCACGTTTTGTGAATATTTTCGCAATGTATAATTCTTTGATTTCGGTGATGGTTCGGTTCAGATGGGTGAGGTTTGGTAGGATAAGAACTTTTTGTGGATATTTTGGCAATGTCGAATTCTCTGACTTCGGTGATGGTTAGGTTAAGTTGGGTTAGGTATTACGAGGTAAGCACGTTTTGTGAATATTTTCGCAATGTATAATTCTTATATTTCGGTGATGGTTCGGTTCAGATGGGTGAGGTTTGGTAGGATAAGAACTTTTTGTGGATATTTTGGCAATGTCGAATTCTCTGACTTCGGTGATAGTTAGGTTAGGTTGGGTTAGGTATTGTGAGGTAAAAACGTTTTGTGGATATTTTCGCAATGTCCAATTCTTTGATTTCGGTGATGGTTAGGTTCAGATGGGTGAGGTATGGTAGGATAAGAACTTTTTGTGGATATTTTGGCAATGTCGAATTCTCTGACTTTGGTGATGGTTAGGTTAGGTTGGGTTAGGTATTGTGAGGTAAGAACGTTTTGTGGATATTTTTGCAATGTCCAATTCTTTGATTTCGGTGATGGTTAGGTTCAGATTGGTGAGGTTTGGTAGGATAAGAAATTTTTGTGGATATTTTGGCAATGTCGAATTCCCTGACTTCGGTGATGGTTAGGTTAGGTTGGGCTAGGTATTGTGAGGTAAGTACGTTTTCTGGATATTTTGGCAATGTCCAATTCTTTGATTTCGGTGATGGTAAGGTTCAGATGGGTGAGGTTTGGTAGGATTAGAACTTTTTGTGGATATTTTGGCAATGTTGAATTCTCTGGTTTCGGTGATGGTTAGGTTAAGTTGGGTTAGGTATTACGAGGTAAGCACGTTTTGTGAATATTTTCGCAATGTATAATTCTTTGATTTCGGTGATGGTTCGGTTCAGATGGGTGAGGTTTGGTAGGATAAGAACTTTTTGTGGATATTTTGGCAATGTCGAATTCTCTGACTTCGGTGATGGTTAGGTTAGGTTGGGTTAGGTATTGTGAGGTAAGCACGTTTTGTGGATATTAACGCAATGTCCAATTTTTTGATTTCGGTGATGGTTAGGTTCAGATGGGTGAGGTTTGGTAGGATAAGAACTTTTTGTGGATATTTTGGCAATGTCGAATTCCCTGACTTCGGTGATGGTTAGGTTAGGTTGGGCTAGGTATTGTGAGGTGAGTACGTTTTTTGGATATTTTGGCAATGTCCAATTCTTTGATTTCGGTGATGGTTAGGTTCAGATGGGTGAGGTTTGGTAGGATAAGAACTTTTTGTGGATATTTTGGCAATGTCGAATTCTCTGACTTTGGTGATGGTGAGGTTAGGTTGGGTTAGGTATTGTGAGGTAAGCACGTTTTGTGGATATTTTTGCAATGTCCAATTCTTTGATTTCGGTGATGGTTAGGTTCAGATTGGTGAGGTTTGGTAGGATAAGAACTTTTTGTGGATATTTTGGCAATGTCGAATTCTCTGTCTTCGGTGATGGTGAGGTTAGGTTGGGTGAGGTATTGTGAGGTAAGCATGTTTTGTGGATATTTTGGCAATGTCTTATTCTTTAATTTCGGTGATGGTTAGGTTCAGATGGTTGAGGTTTGGTAGGATAAGAACTTCTTGTGGATATTTTGGCAATGTCGAATTCTCTGATTTCGGTGATGGTTAGGTTAGGTTGGGTTAGGTATTGTGAGGTAAGCACGTTTTGTGGATATTTTCGCAATGTCCAATTCTTTGATTTCGGTGATGGTTAGGTTCAGATGGGTGAGGTTTGGTAGGATAAGAACTTTTTGTGGATATTTTGGCAATGTCGAATTCCCTGACTTCGGTGATGGTTAGGTTAGGTTGGGCTAGGTATTGTGAGGTAAGTACGTTTTTTGGATATTTTGGCAATGTCCAATTCTTTGATTTCGGTGATGGTTAGGTTCAGATGGTTGAGGTTTAGTAGAATAAGAACTTCTTGTGGATATTTTGGCAATGTCGAATTCTCTGACTTCGGTGATGGTTAGGTCAGGTTGGGTTAGGTATTGTGAGATAAGCACGTTTTGTGGATATTTTCGCAATGTATAATTCTTCGATTTCGGTGATGGTTAGGTTCAGATGGGTGAGGTTTGGTAGGATAAGAACTTTTTGTGGATATTTTGGCAATGTCGAATTCTCTGACTTCGGTGATGGTTAGGTTAGGTTGGGTTAGGTATTGTGAGGTAAGCACGTTTTGTGGATATTTTTGCAATGTATAATTCTTTGATTTCGGTGATGGTTAGGTTCAGATGGGTGAGGTTTGGTAGGATAAGAACTTTTTGTGGATATTTTGGCAATGTCGAATTCCCTGACTTCGGTGATGGTTAGGTTAAGTTGGGTTAGGTATTACGAGGTAAGCACGTTTTGTGAATATTTTCGCAATGTATAATTCTTTGATTTCGGTGATGGTTCGGTTCAGATGGGTGAGGTTTGGTAGGATAAGAACTTTTTGTGGATATTTTGGCAATGTCGAATTCTCTGACTTCGGTGATGGTTAGGTTAAGTTGGGTTAGGTATTACGCGGTAAGCACGTTTTGTGAATATTTTCGCAATGTATAATTCTTATATTTCGGTGATGGTTCGGTTCAGATGGGTGAGGTTTGGTAGGATAAGAACTTTTTGTGGATATTTTGGCAATGTCGTATTCCCTGACTTCGGTGATGGTTAGGTTAGGTTGGGCTAGGTATTGTGAGGTGAGTACGTTTTTTGGATATTTTCGCAATGTCCAATTCTTTGATTTCGGTGATGGTTAGGTTCAGATGGGTGAGGTTTGGTAGGATAAGCACTTTTTGTGGATATTGAGGCAATGTCGAATTTTCTGTTTTCGGTGATGGTAAGGTTAGGTTGGGTTAGGTATTGTGAGGGAAGCACGTTTTGTGGATATTTTCGCAACGTCAAATTCTTTGATTTCGGTGATGGTTAGGTTCAGATGGGTGAGGTTTGGTAGGATAAGCACTTTTTGTGGATATTTTGGCAATGTCGAATTCTCTTACTTCGGTGATGGTTAGGTTAGGTTGTGTTAGGTATTGTGAAGTAAGCACGTTTTGTGGATATTTTATCAATGTCCAATTCTTTGATTTCAGTGATGGTTAGGTTCAGATGGGTGAGGTTTGGTAGGATAAGCACTTTTTGTGGATATTTTGGCAATGTCGAATTTTCTGACTTTGGTGATGGTTAGGTCAGGTTAGGTTAGGTATTGTGAGGGAAGCACGTTTTGTGGATATTTTTGCAATGTCAAATTCTTTGATTTCGGTGATGGTTAGGTTCAGATGAGTGTGGATTGGTAGGATAAGAACTTTTTGTGGATATTTTGGCAATGTCGAATTCTCTGACTTCGGTGATGGTAAGGTTAGGTTGGGTTAGGTATTGTGAGGTAAGCACGTTTTGTGGATATTTTATTAATGTCCAATTCTTTGATTTCGGTGATGGTTAGGTTCAGATGGGTGAGGTTTGGTAGGATAAGAACTTTTTGTGGATATTTTGGCAATGTCGAATTCTCTGACTTCGGTGATGGTTAGGATAGGTTGGGTTAGGTATTGTGAGGTAAGCACGTTTTGTGGATATTTTGGCAATGTCAAATTCTTTGATTTCGGTGATGGTTAAGTTCAGATGAGTGTGGATTGGTAGGATAAGAACTTTTTGTGGATATTTTGGCAATGTCGAATTCTCTGACTTCGGTGATGGTAAGGTTAGGTTGGGTTAGGTATTGTCAGGAAAGCACGTTTTTTGAATATTTTATCAATGTCCAATTCTTTGATTTCGGTGAGGGTTAGGTTCAGATGGGTGAGGTTTGGTAGGATAAGAACTTTTTGTGGATATATTGGCAATGTCGAATTCTCTGACTTCGGTGATGGTTAGGTTAGTTTGGGTTAGATATTGAGAGGTAAGCACGTTTTGTGGATATTTTCGCAATTTCCAATTCTTTGATTTCGGTGATGGTTAGGTTCAGATGGGTGAGGTTTGGTAGGATAAGCACTTTTTGTGGATATTTAAGCAATGTCGAATTTTCTGTTTTCGGTGATGGTTAGGTTAGGTTGTGTTAGGTATTGTGAGGTAAGCACGTTTTGTGGATATTTTCTTAATGTCAAATTCTTTGATTTCGGTGATAGTTCGGTTCAGATGGGTGAGGTTTGGTAGGATAAGAACTTTTTGTGGATATTTTGGCAATGTCGAATTCTCTGACTTTGGTGATGGTTAGGTTAGGTTGGGTTAGGTATTGTAAGGTAAGCACGTTTTGTGGATATTTTGGCAATGTCCAGTTCTTTGATTTCGGTGATGGTTAGGTTCAGATGGGTGAGGTTTGGTAGGATAAGAACTTTTTGTGGATATATTGGCAATGTCGAATTCTCTGACTTCGGTGATGGTTAGGTTAGTTTGGGTTAGATATTGAGAGGTAAGCACGTTTTGTGGATATTTTCGCAATTTCCAATTCTTTGATTTCGGTGATGGTTAGGTTCAGATGGGTGAGGTTTGGTAGGATAAGCACTTTTTGTGGATATTTTGGCAATGTCGAATTTTCTGACTTTGGTGATGGTTAGGTCAGGTTAGGTTAGGTATTGTGAGGGAAGCACGTTTTGTGGATATTTTTGCAATGTCAAATTCTTCGATTTCGGTGATGGTTAGGTTCAGATGAGTGTGGATTGGTAGGATAAGAACTTTTTGTGGATATTTTGGCAATGTCGAATTCTCTGACTTCGGTGATGGTAAGGTTAGGTTGGGTTAGGTATTGTGAGGTAAGCACGTTTTGTGGATATTTTATCAATGTCCAATTCTTTGATTTCGGTGATGGTTAGGTTCAGATGGGTGAGGTTTGGTAGGATAAGAACTTTTTGTGGATATATTGGCGATGTCGAATTCTCTGACTTCGGTGATGGTTAGGTTAGTTTGGGTTAGATATTGAGAGGTAAGCACGTTTTGTGGATATTTTCGCAATTTCCAATTCTTTGATTTCGGTGATGGTTAGGTTCAGATGGGTGAGGTTTGGTAGGATAAGCACTTTTTGTGGATATTTAAGCAATGTCGAATTTTCTGTTTTCGGTGATGGTTAGGTTAGGTTGGGTTAGGTATTGTGAGGTAAGCACGTTTTGTGGATATTTTCTTAATGTCAAATTCTTTGATTTCGGTGATAGTTCGGTTCAGATGGGTGAGGTTTGGTAGGATAAGAACTTTTTGTGGATATTTTGGCAATGTCGAATTTTCTGACTTCGGTGATGGTTAGGGTAGGTTGGGTTAGGTATTGTGAGGGAAGCACGTTTTGTGAATATTTTCGCAACGTCAAATTCTTTGATTTCGGTGATGGTTAGGTTCAGATGGGTGAGGTTTGGTAGGATAAGCACTTTTTGTGGATATTTTGGCAATGTCGAATTTTCTGACTTTGGTGATGGTTAGGTTAGGTTAGGTTAGGTATTGTGAGGGAAGCACGTTTTGTGGATATTTTTGCAATGTCAAATTCTTTGATTTCGGTGATGGTTAGGTTCAGATGGGTGAGGTTTGGTAGGATAAGCACTTTTTGTGGATATTTACGCAATGTCGAATTTTTTGTTTTCGGTGATGGTTAGGTTAGGTTGGGTTAGGTATTGTGAGGGAAGCACGTTTTGTGAATATTTTCGCAACGTCAAATTCTTTGATTTCGGTGATGGTTAGGTTCAGATGGGTGAGGTTTGGTAGGATAAGAACTTTTTGTGGATATATTGGCAATGTCGAATTCTCTGACTTCGGTGATGGTTAGGTTAGTTTGGGTTAGATATGAGAGGTAGGCACGTTTTGTGGATATTTTCGCAATTTCCAATTCTTTGATTTCGGTGATGGTTAGGTTCAGATGGGTGAGGTTTGGTAGGATAAGCACTTTTTGTGGATATTTAAGCAATGTCGAATTTTCTGTTTTCGGTGATGGTTAGGTTAGGTTGGGTTAGGTATTGTGAGGGAAGCACGTTTTGTGGATATTTTCGCAACGTCAAATTCTTTGATTTCGGTGATGGTTGGATTCAGATGGGTGAGGTTTGGTAGGATAAGAACTTTTTTTGGATATTTTGGCAATGTCGAATTATCTGACTTTGGTGATGGTTAGGTTAGGTTAGGTTAGGTATTGTGAGGTAAGCACGTTTTGTGGATATTTTATCAATGTCCAATGCTTTGATTTCGGTGACGGTTAGGTTCAGATGGGTGAGGTTTGGACTGAGAAGAACTTTTTGTGGAAATTTTGGCAATGTCGAATTTTCTGACTTCAGTGATGGTTACGTTAGGTTGGGTTAGGTATTGTGAGGGAAGCACGTTTTGTGGATATTTTCGCAACGTCAAATTCTTTGATTTCGGTGATGGTTAGGTTCAGATGGGTGAGGTTTGGTAGGATAAGCACTTTTTGTGGATATTTTGGCAATGTCGAATTCTCTGACTTCGGTGATGGTTAGGTTAGGTTGGGTTAGGTATTGTGAGGTAAGCTCGTTTTGTGGATATTTTTTCAATGTCTAATTCTTTGATTTCGGTGATGGTTAGGTTCAGATGGGTAAGGTTTGGTAGGATAAGAACTTTTTGTTGATATTTTGGCAATGTCGAATTTTCTGACTTCGGTGATGGTTAGGGTAGGTTGGGTTAGGTATTGTAAGGGAAGCACGTTTTGTGAATATTTTCGCAACGTCAAATTCTTTGATTTCGGTGATGGTTAGGTTCAGATGGGTGAGGTTTGGTAGGATAAGCACTTTTTGTGGATATTTTGGCAATGTCGAATTTTCTGACTTTGGTGATGGTTAGGTTAGGTTAGGTTAGGTATTGTGAGGGAAGCACGTTTTGTGGATATTTTTGCAATGTCAAATTCTTTGATTTTGGTGATGGTTAGGTTCAGATGGGTGAGGTTTGGTAGGATAAGCACTTTTTGTGGATATTTAAGCAATGTCGAATTTTCTGTTTTCGGTGATGGTTAGGTTAGGTTGGGTTAGGTATTGTGAGGGAAGCACGTTTTGTGAATATTTTCGCAACGTCAAATTCTTTGATTTCGGTGATGGTTAGGTTCAGATGGGTGAGGTTTGGTAGGATAAGCACTTTTTGTGGATATTTTGGCAATGTCGAATTCTCTGACTTTGGTGATGGTTAGGTTAGGTTAGGTTAGGTATTGTGAAGTAAGCACGTTTTTTGGATATTTTATCAATGTCCAATTCTTTGATTTCAGTGATGGTTAGGTTCAGATGGGTGAGGTTTGGTAGGATAAGAACTTTTTGTTGATATTTTGGCAATGTCGAATTTTCTGACTTCGGTGATGGTTAGGGTAGGTTGGGTTAGGTATTGTGAGGGAAGCACGTTTTGTGAATATTTTTGCAACGTCAAATTCTTTGATTTCGGTGATGGTTAGGTTCAGATGAGTGTGGATTGGTAGGATAAGAACTTTTTGTGGATATTTTGGCAATGTCGAATTCTCTGACTTCGGTGATGGTTAGGTTAGGTTGGGTTAGGTATTGTGGGGTAAGCACGTTTTGTGGATATTTTATTAATGTCCAATTCTTTGATTTCGGTGATGGTTAGGTTCAGATGGGTGAGGTTTGGTAGGATAAGAACTTTTTGTGGATATTTTGGCAATGTCGAATTCTCTGACTTCGGTGATGGTTAGGATAGGTTGGGTTAGGTATTGTGAGGTAAGCACGTTTTGTGGATATTTTGGCAATGTCAAATTCTTTGATTTCGGTGATGGTTAAGTTCAGATGAGTGTGGATTGGTAGGATAAGAACTTTTTGTGGATATTTTGGCAATGTCTAATTCTCTGACTTCGGTGATGGTTAGGTTAGGTTGGGTTAGGTATTGTGAGGTAAGCACGTTTTGTGGATATTTTATCAATGTCCAATTCTTTGATTTCGGTGATGGTTAGGTTCAGATGGGTGAGGTTTGGTAGGATAAGAACTTTTTGTGGATATTTTGGCAATGTCGAATTCTCTGACTTCGGTGATGGTTAGGTTAGGTTGGGTTTGGTTTTGTGAGGTAAGAACGTTTTGTGGATATTTTATCAATGTCCAATTCTTTGATATCGGTGATGGTTAGGTTCAGATGGGTGAGGTTTGGTAGGATAAGCACTTTTTGTGGATATTTTGGCAATGTCGAATGCTCTGACTGGGGTGATGGTTAGGTTAGGTAGGGTTAGGTATTGTGAGGTAAGCACGTTTTGTGGATATTTTGGCAATGTCCAATTCTTTGATTTCGGTGATGGTTAGGTTCAGATGGGTGAGGTTTGGTAGGATAAGAACTTTTTGTGGATATTTTGGCAATGTCGAATTCTCTGACTTTGGTGATGGTTAGGGTAGGTTGGGTTAGGTATTGTGAAGTAAGCACGTTTTGTGGATATTTTATCAATGTTCAATTCTTTGATTTCTGTGATGGTTAGGTTCAGATGGGTGAGGTTTGGTAGGATAAGCACTTTTTGTGGATATTTTGGCAATGTCGAATTTTCTGACTTTGGTGATGGTTAGGTTAGGTTAGGTTAGGTATTGTGAGGGAAGCACGTTTTGTAGATATTTATGTAATGTCGAATTCTTTGATTTCGGTGATGGTTAGGTTCAGATGAGTGTGGATTGGTAGGGGAGGAACTTTTTGTGGATATTTTGGCAATGTCGAATTCTCTGACTTCGGTGATGGTAAGGTTAGGTTGGGTTAGGTATTGTGAGGTGAGCACGTTTTGTGGATACTTTATCAATGTCCAATTCTTTGATTTCGGTGATGGTTAGGTTCAGATGGGTGAGGTTTGGTAGGATAAGAACTTTTTGTGGATATTTTGGCAATGTCGAATTCTCTGACTTCGGTGATGGTTAGGATAGGTTGGGTTAGGTATTGTGAGGTAAGCACGTTTTGTGGATATTTTATCAATGTCCAATTCTTTGATTTCGGTGACGGTTAGGTTCAGATGGGTGAGGTTTGGTAGGATAAGAACTTTTTGTGGATATTTTGGCAATGTCGAATTCTCTGACTTCGGTGATGGTTAGGTTAGGTTGGAGTAGGTATTGTGAGGTAAGCACGTTTTGTGGATATTTTATCAATGTCCAATTCTTTGATTTCGGTGAAGGTTAGGTTCTGATAGGTGAGGTTTTATGGGATAAGAACTTTTTGTGGAAATTTTGGCAATGTCGAATTTCCTGACTTCAGTGATGGTTACGTTAGGTTGGGTTACGTATTGTGAGGGAAGCACGTTTTGTGCATATTTTATCAATGTCCAATTCTTTGATTTCGGTGATGGTTAGGTTCACATGGGTGAGGTTTGGTAGGATAAGCACTTTTTGTGGATATTTTGGCAATGTCGAATTTTCTGACTTCAGTGATGGTTACGTTAGGTTGGGTTAGGTATTGTGAGGGAAGCACGTTTTGTGGATATTTTCGCAACGTCAAATTCTTTGATTTCGGTGATGGTTGGGTTCAGATGGGTGAGGTTTGGTAGGATAAGAACTTTTTGTGGATATTTTGGCAATGTCGAATTCTCTGACTTCGGTGATGGTTAGGTTAGGTTAGGTTAGGTATTGTGAGGTAAGCACGTTTTGTGGATATTTTATCAATGTCCAATTCTTTGATTTCGGTGACGGTTAGGTTCAGATGGGTGAGGTTTGGTAGGATAAGAACTTTTTGTGGATATTTTGGCAATGTCGAATTCTCTGACTTCGGTGATGGTTAAGTTAGGTTGGGTTAGGTATTGTGAGATAAGCACGTTTTGTGGATATTTTCTTAATGTCAAATTCTTTGATTTCGGTGATAGTTCGGTTCAGATGGGTGAGGTTTGGTAGGATAAGAACTTTTTGTGGATATTTTGGCAATGTCGAATTCTCTGACTTCGGTGATGGTTAGGTAAGGTTGGGTTAGGTATTGTGAGGTAAGCACGTTTTGTGGATATTTTATCAATGTCCAATTCTTTGATTTCGGTGATGGTTAGCTTCAGATGGGTGTGGTTTGGTAGGATAAGATTTTTTTGTGGATATTTTGGCAATGTCGAATTCTCTGACTTCGGTGATGGTTAGGTTAGGTTAGGTTAGGTATTGTGAAGTAAGCACGTTTTGTGGATATTTTATCAATGTCCAATTCTTTGATTTCGGTGATGGTTAGGTTCAGATGGGTGAGGTTTGGTAGGATAAGCACTTTTTGTGGATATTATAGCAATGTCGAATTTTCTGATTTCGGTGATGGTTAGGTTAGGTTGGGTTAGGTATTGTGAGGGAAGCACGTTTTGTGGATATTTTCGCAACGTCAAATTCTTTGATTTCGGTGATGGTTATGTTCAGATGGGTGAGGTTTGGTAGGATAAGAACTTTTTGTGGATATTTTGGCAATGTCGAATTCTCTGACTTCGGTGATGGTTAGGTTAGGTTGGGTTAGGTATTGTGAGGTAAGCACGTTTTGCGGATATTTTATTAATGTCCAATTCTTTGATTTTGGTGATGGTTAGGTTCAGATGGGTGAGGTTTGGTAGGATAAGCACTTTTTGTGGATATTTTGGCAATGTCGAATTCTCTGACTTCGGTGATGGTTAGGTTAGGTTGGGTTAGGTATTGTAAGGTAAGCACGTTTTGTGGATATTTTGGCAATGTCCAGTTCTTTGATTTCGGTGATGGTTAGGTTCAGATGGGTGAGGTTTGGTAGGATAAGAACTTTTTGTGGATATATTGGCAATGTCGAATTCTCTGACTTCGGTGATGGTTAGGTTAGTTTGGGTAAGATATGAGAGGTAGGCACGTTTTGTGGATATTTTCGCAATTTCCAATTCTTTGATTTCGGTGATGGTTAGGTTCAGATGGGTGAGGTTTGGTAGGATAAGCACTTTTTGTGGATATTTAAGCAATGTCGAATTTTCTGTTTTCGGTGATGGTTAGGTTAGGTTGGGTTAGGTATTGTGAGGGAAGCACGTTTTGTGGATATTTTTGCAACGTCAAATTCTTTGATTTCGGTGATGGTTGGATTCAGATGGGTGAGGTTTGGTAGGATAAGAACTTTTTTTGGATATTTTGGCAATGTCGAATTATCTGACTTTGGTGATGGTTAGGTTAGGTTAGGTTAGGTATTGTGAGGTAAGCACGTTTTGTGGATATTTTATCAATGTCCAATGCTTTGATTTCGGTGACGGTTAGGTTCAGATGGGTGAGGTTTGGACTGAGAAGAACTTTTTGTGGAAATTTTGGCAATGTCGAATTTTCTGACTTCAGTGATGGTTACGTTAGGTTGGGTTAGGTATTGTGAGGGAAGCACGTTTTGTGGATATTTTCGCAACGTCAAATTCTTTGATTTCGGTGATGGTTAGGTTCAGATGGGTGAGGTTTGGTAGGATAAGCACTTTTTGTGGATATTTTGGCAATGTCGAATTCTCTGACTTCGGTGATGGTTAGGTTAGGTTGGGTTAGGTATTGTGAGGTAAGCTCGTTTTGTGGATATTTTTTCAATGTCTAATTCTTTGATTTCGGTGATGGTTAGGTTCAGATGGGTAAGGTTTGGTAGGATAAGAACTTTTTGTTGATATTTTGGCAATGTCGAATTTTCTGACTTCGGTGATGGTTAGGGTAGGTTGGGTTAGGTATTGTAAGGGAAGCACGTTTTGTGAATATTTTCGCAACGTCAAATTCTTTGATTTCGGTGATGGTTAGGTTCAGATGGGTGAGGTTTGGTAGGATAAGCACTTTTTGTGGATATTTTGGCAATGTCGAATTTTCTGACTTTGGTGATGGTTAGGTTAGGTTAGGTTAGGTATTGTGAGGGAAGCACGTTTTGTGGATATTTTTGCAATGTCAAATTCTTTGATTTCGGTGATGGTTAGGTTCAGATGGGTGAGGTTTGGTAGGATAAGCACTTTTTGTGGATATTTAAGCAATGTCGAATTTTCTGTTTTCGGTGATGGTTAGGTTAGGTTGGGTTAGGTATTGTGAGGGAAGCACGTTTTGTGAATATTTTCGCAACGTCAAATTCTTTGATTTCGGTGATGGTTAGGTTCAGATGGGTGAGGTTTGGTAGGATAAGCACTTTTTGTGGATATTTTGGCAATGTCGAATTCTCTGACTTTGGTGATGGTTAGGTTAGGTTAGGTTAGGTATTGTGAAGTAAGCACGTTTTTTGGATATTTTATCAATGTCCAATTCTTTGATTTCAGTGATGGTTAGGTTCAGATGGGTGAGGTTTGGTAGGATAAGAACTTTTTGTTGATATTTTGGCAATGTCGAATTTTCTGACTTCGGTGATGGTTAGGGTAGGTTGGGTTAGGTATTGTGAGGGAAGCACGTTTTGTGAATATTTTTGCAACGTCAAATTCTTTGATTTCGGTGATGGTTAGGTTCAGATGAGTGTGGATTGGTAGGATAAGAACTTTTTGTGGATATTTTGGCAATGTCGAATTCTCTGACTTTGGTGATGGTTAGGTTAGGTTAGGTTAGGTATTGTGAGGTAAGCACGTTTTGTGGATATTTTATCAATGTCCAATGCTTTGATTTCGGTGACGGTTAGGTTCAGATGGGTGAGGTTTGGACTGAGAAGAACTTTTTGTGGAAATTTTGGCAATGTCGAATTTTCTGACTTCAGTGATGGTTACGTTAGGTTGGGTTAGGTATTGTGAGGGAAGCACGTTTTGTGGATATTTTCGCAACGTCAAATTCTTTGATTTCGGTGATGGTTAGGTTCAGATGGGTGAGGTTTGGTAGGATAAGCACTTTTTGTGGATATTTTGGCAATGTCGAATTCTCTGACTTCGGTGATGGTTAGGTTAGGTTGGGTTAGGTATTGTGAGGTAAGCTCGTTTTGTGGATATTTTTTCAATGTCTAATTCTTTGATTTCGGTGATGGTTAGGTTCAGATGGGTAAGGTTTGGTAGGATAAGAACTTTTTGTTGATATTTTGGCAATGTCGAATTTTCTGACTTCGGTGATGGTTAGGGTAGGTTGGGTTAGGTATTGTAAGGGAAGCACGTTTTGTGAATATTTTCGCAACGTCAAATTCTTTGATTTCGGTGATGGTTAGGTTCAGATGGGTGAGGTTTGGTAGGATAAGCACTTTTTGTGGATATTTTGGCAATGTCGAATTTCTGACTTTGGTGATGGTTAGGTTAGGTTAGGTTAGGTATTGTGAGGGAAGCACGTTTTGTGGATATTTTTGCAATGTCAAATTCTTTGATTTCGGTGATGGTTAGGTTCAGATGGGTGAGGTTTGGTAGGATAAGCACTTTTTGTGGATATTTAAGCAATGTCGAATTTTCTGTTTTCGGTGATGGTTAGGTTAGGTTGGGTTAGGTATTGTGAGGGAAGCACGTTTGTGAATATTTTCGCAACGTCAAATTCTTTGATTTCGGTGATGGTTAGGTTCAGATGGGTGAGGTTTGGTAGGATAAGCACTTTTTGTGGATATTTTGGCAATGTCGAATTCTCTGACTTTGGTGATGGTTAGGTTAGGTTAGGTTAGGTATTGTGAAGTAAGCACGTTTTTTGGATATTTTATCAATGTCCAATTCTTTGATTTCAGTGATGGTTAGGTTCAGATGGGTGAGGTTTGGTAGGATAAGAACTTTTTGTTGATATTTTGGCAATGTCGAATTTTCTGACTTCGGTGATGGTTAGGGTAGGTTGGGTTAGGTATTGTGAGGGAAGCACGTTTTGTGAATATTTTTGCAACGTCAAATTCTTTGATTTCGGTGATGGTTAGGTTCAGATGAGTGTGGATTGGTAGGATAAGAACTTTTTGTGGATATTTTGGCAATGTCGAATTCTCTGACTTCGGTGATGGTTAGGTTAGGTTGGGTTAGGTATTGTGGGGTAAGCACGTTTTGTGGATATTTTATTAATGTCCAATTCTTTGATTTCGGTGATGGTTAGGTTCAGATGGGTGAGGTTTGGTAGGATAAGAACTTTTTGTGGATATTTTGGCAATGTCGAATTCTCTGACTTCGGTGATGGTTAGGATAGGTTGGGTTAGGTATTGTGAGGTAAGCACGTTTTGTGGATATTTTGGCAATGTCAAATTCTTTGATTTCGGTGATGGTTAAGTTCAGATGAGTGTGGATTGGTAGGATAAGAACTTTTTGTGGATATTTTGGCAATGTCTAATTCTCTGACTTCGGTGATGGTTAGGTTAGGTTGGGTTAGGTATTGTGAGGTAAGCACGTTTTGTGGATATTTTATCAATGTCCAATTCTTTGATTTCGGTGATGGTTAGGTTCAGATGGGTGAGGTTTGGTAGGATAAGAACTTTTTGTGGATATTTTGGCAATGTCGAATTCTCTGACTTCGGTGATGGTTAGGTTAGGTTGGGTTTGGTTTTGTGAGGTAAGAACGTTTTGTGGATATTTTATCAATGTCCAATTCTTTGATATCGGTGATGGTTAGGTTCAGATGGGTGAGGTTTGGTAGGATAAGCACTTTTTGTGGATATTTTGGCAATGTCGAATGCTCTGACTGGGGTGATGGTTAGGTTAGGTAGGGTTAGGTATTGTGAGGTAAGCACGTTTTGTGGATATTTTGGCAATGTCCAATTCTTTGATTTCGGTGATGGTTAGGTTCAGATGGGTGAGGTTTGGTAGGATAAGAACTTTTTGTGGATATTTTGGCAATGTCGAATTCTCTGACTTCGGTGATGGTTAGGGTAGGTTGGGTTAGGTATTGTGAAGTAAGCACGTTTTGTGGATATTTTATCAATGTCCAATTCTTTGATTTCTGTGATGGTTAGGTTCAGATGGGTGAGGTTTGGTAGGATAAGCACTTTTTGTGGATATTTTGGCAATGTCGAATTTTCTGACTTTGGTGATGGTTAGGTTAGGTTAGGTTAGGTATTGTGAGGGAAGCACGTTTTGTAGATATTTATGTAATGTCGAATTCTTTGATTTCGGTGATGGTTAGGTTCAGATGAGTGTGGATTGGTAGGGGAGGAACTTTTTGTGGATATTTTGGCAATGTCGAATTCTCTGACTTCGGTGATGGTAAGGTTAGGTTGGGTTAGGTATTGTGAGGTGAGCACGTTTTGTGGATACTTTATCAATGTCCAATTCTTTGATTTCGGTGATGGTTAGGTTCAGATGGGTGAGGTTTGGTAGGATAAGAACTTTTTGTGGATATTTTGGCAATGTCGAATTCTCTGACTTCGGTGATGGTTAGGATAGGTTGGGTTAGGTATTGTGAGGTAAGCACGTTTTGTGGATATTTTATCAATGTCCAATTCTTTGATTTCGGTGACGGTTAGGTTCAGATGGGTGAGGTTTGGTAGGATAAGAACTTTTTGTGGATATTTTGGCAATGTCGAATTCTCTGACTTCGGTGATGGTTAGGTTAGGTTGGAGTAGGTATTGTGAGGTAAGCACGTTTTGTGGATATTTTATCAATGTCCAATTCTTTGATTTCGGTGACGGTTAGGTTCTGATAGGTGAGGTTTTATGGGATAAGAACTTTTTGTGGAAATTTTGGCAATGTCGAATTTCCTGACTTCAGTGATGGTTACGTTAGGTTGGGTTACGTATTGTGAGGGAAGCACGTTTTGTGCATATTTTATCAATGTCCAATTCTTTGATTTCGGTGATGGTTAGGTTCACATGGGTGAGGTTTGGTAGGATAAGCACTTTTTGTGGATATTTTGGCAATGTCGAATTTTCTGACTTCAGTGATGGTTACGTTAGGTTGGGTTAGGTATTGTGAGGGAAGCACGTTTTGTGGATATTTTCGCAACGTCAAATTCTTTGATTTCGGTGATGGTTGGGTTCAGATGGGTGAGGTTTGGTAGGATAAGAACTTTTTGTGGATATTTTGGCAATGTCGAATTCTCTGACTTCGGTGATGGTTAGGTTAGGTTAGGTTAGGTATTGTGAGGTAAGCACGTTTTGTGGATATTTTATCAATGTCCAATTCTTTGATTTCGGTGACGGTTAGGTTCAGATGGGTGAGGTTTGGTAGGATAAGAACTTTTTGTGGATATTTTGGCAATGTCGAATTCTCTGACTTCGGTGATGGTTAAGTTAGGTTGGGTTAGGTATTGTGAGATAAGCACGTTTTGTGGATATTTTCTTAATGTCAAATTCTTTGATTTCGGTGATAGTTCGGTTCAGATGGGTGAGGTTTGGTAGGATAAGAACTTTTTGTGGATATTTTGGCAATGTCGAATTCTCTGACTTCGGTGATGGTTAGGTAAGGTTGGGTTAGGTATTGTGAGGTAAGCACGTTTTGTGGATATTTTATCAATGTCCAATTCTTTGATTTCGGTGATGGTTAGCTTCAGATGGGTGTGGTTTGGTAGGATAAGATTTTTTTGTGGATATTTTGGCAATGTCGAATTCTCTGACTTCGGTGATGGTTAGGTTAGGTTAGGTTAGGTATTGTGAAGTAAGCACGTTTTGTGGATATTTTATCAATGTCCAATTCTTTGATTTCGGTGATGGTTAGGTTCAGATGGGTGAGGTTTGGTAGGATAAGCACTTTTTGTGGATATTATAGCAATGTCGAATTTTCTGATTTCGGTGATGGTTAGGTTAGGTTGGGTTAGGTATTGTGAGGGAAGCACGTTTTGTGGATATTTTCGCAACGTCAAATTCTTTGATTTCGGTGATGGTTAGGTTCAGATGGGTGAGGTTTGGTAGGATAAGAACTTTTTGTGGATATTTTGGCAATGTCGAATTCTCTGACTTCGGTGATGGTTAGGTTAGGTTGGGTTAGGTATTGTGAGGTAAGCACGTTTTGCGGATATTTTATTAATGTCCAATTCTTTGATTTTGGTGATGGTTAGGTTCAGATGGGTGAGGTTTGGTAGGATAAGCACTTTTTGTGGATATTTTGGCAATGTCGAATTCTCTGACTTCGGTGATGGTTAGGTTAGGTTGGGTTAGGTATTGTAAGGTAAGCACGTTTTGTGGATATTTTGGCAATGTCCAGTTCTTTGATTTCGGTGATGGTTAGGTTCAGATGGGTGAGGTTTGGTAGGATAAGAACTTTTTGTGGATATATTGGCAATGTCGAATTCTCTGACTTCGGTGATGGTTAGGTTAGTTTGGGTTAGATATGAGAGGTAGGCACGTTTTGTGGATATTTTCGCAATTTCCAATTTTTTGATTTCGGTGATGGTTAGGTTCAGATGGGTGAGGTTTGGTAGGATAAGCACTTTTTGTGGATATTTAAGCAATGTCGAATTTTCTGTTTTCGGTGATGGTTAGGTTAGGTTGGGTTAGGTATTGTGAGGGAAGCACGTTTTGTGGATATTTTCGCAACGTCAAATTCTTTGATTTCGGTGATGGTTGGATTCAGATGGGTGAGGTTTGGTAGGATAAGAACTTTTTTTGGATATTTTGGCAATGTCGAATTATCTGACTTTGGTGATGGTTAGGTTAGGTTTGGTTAGGTATTGTGAGGTAAGCACGTTTTGTGGATATTTTATCAATGTCCAATGCTTTGATTTCGGTGACGGTTAGGTTCAGATGGGTGAGGTTTGGACTGAGAAGAACTTTTTGTGGAAATTTTGGCAATGTCGAATTTTCTGACTTCAGTGATGGTTACGTTAGGTTGGGTTAGGTATTGTGAGGGAAGCACGTTTTGTGGATATTTTCGCAACGTCAAATTCTTTGATTTCGGTGATGGTTAGGTTCAGATGGGTGAGGTTTGGTAGGATAAGCACTTTTTGTGGATATTTTGGCAATGTCGAATTCTCTGACTTCGGTGATGGTTAGGTTAGGTTGGGTTAGGTATTGTGAGGTAAGCTCGTTTTGTGGATATTTTTTCAATGTCCAATTCTTTGATTTCGGTGATGGTTAGGTTCAGATGGGTAAGGTTTGGTAGGATAAGAACTTTTTGTTGATATTTTGGCAATGTCGAATTTTCTGACTTCGGTGATGGTGAGGGTAGGTTGGGTTAGGTATTGTGAGGGAAGCACGTTTTGTGAATATTTTCGCAACGTCAAATTCTTTGATTTCGGTGATGGTTAGGTTCAGATGGGTGAGGTTTGGTAGGATAAGCACTTTTTGTGGATATTTTGGCAATGTCGAATTCTCTGACTTCGGTGATGGTTAGGTTAGGTTGGGTTAGGTATTGTGAAGTAAGCACGTTTTTTGGATATTTTATCAATGTCCAATTCTTTGATTTCAGTGATGGTTAGGTTCAGATGGGTGAGGTTTGGTAGGATAAGCACTTTTTGTGGATATTTTGGCAATGTCGAATTTTCTGACTTTGGTGATGGTTAGGTTAGGTTAGGTTAGGTATTGTGAGGGAAGCACGTTTTGTGGATATTTTTGCAATGTCAAATTCTTTGATTTCGGTGATGGTTAGGTTCAGATGGGTGAGGTTTGGTAGGATAAGCACTTTTTGTGGATATTTTGGCAATGTCGAATTCTCTGACTTTGGTGATGGTTAGGTTAGGTTGGGTTAGGTATTGTGAAGTAAGCACGTTTTTTGGATATTTTATCAATGTCCAATTCTTTGATTTCAGTGATGGTTAGGTTCAGATGGGTGAGGTTTGGTAGGATAAGAACTTTTTGTTGATATTTTGGCAATGTCGAATTTTCTGACTTCGGTGATGGTTAGGGTAGGTTGGTTTAGGTATTGTGAGGGAAGCACGTTTTGTGAATATTTTCGTAACGTCAAATTCTTTGATTTCGGTGATGGTTAGGTTCAGATGAGTGTGGATTGGTAGGATAAGAACTTTTTGTGGATATTTTGGCAATGTCGAATTCTCTGACTTCGGTGATGGTTAGGTTAGGTTGGGTTAGGTATTGTGAGGAAAGCACGTTTATTGGATTTTTTATCAATGTCCAATTCTTTGATTTCGGTGATGGTTAGGTTCAGATGGGTGAGGTTTGGTAGAATAAGCACTTTTTGTGGATATTTTGGCAATGTCGAATTTTCTGACTTCGGTGATGGTTAGGTTAGGTTGGGTTAGGTATTGTGAGGTAAGCACGTTTTGTGGATATTTTATCAATGTCTAATTCTTTGATTTCGGTGATCGTTAGGTTCAGATGAGTGTGGTTTGGTAGGATAAGAACTTTTTGTGGATATTTTGGCAATGTCTAATTCTCTGACTTCGGTGATGGTTAGGTTAGGTTGGGTTAGGTATTGTGAGGTAAGCACGTTTTGTGGATATTTTATCAATGTCCAATTCTTTGATTTCGGTGATGGTTAGGTTCAGATGGGTGAGGTTTGGTAGGATAAGAACTTTTTGTGGATATTTTGGCAATGTCGAATTCTCTGACTTCGGTGATGGTTAGGTTAGGTTGGGTTTGGTTTTGTGAGGTAAGAACGTTTTGTGGATATTTGATCAATGTCCAATTCTTTGATATCGGTGATGGTTAGGTTCAGATGGGTGAGGTTTGGTAGGATAAGCACTTTTTGTGGATATTTTGGCAATGTCGAATGCTCTGACTGGGGTGATGGTTAGGTTAGGTAGGGTTAGGTATTGTGAGGTAAGCACGTTTTGTGGATATTTTGGCAATGTCCAATTCTTTGATTTCGGTGATGGTTAGGTTCAGATGGGTGAGGTTTGGTAGGATAAGAACTTTTTGTGGATATTTTGGCAATGTCGAATTCTCTGACTTCGGTGATGGTTAGGGTAGGTTGGGTTAGGTATTGTGAAGTAAGCACGTTTTGTGGATATTTTATCAATGTCCAATTCTTTGATTTCTGTGATGGTTAGGTTCAGATGGGTGAGGTTTGGTAGGATAAGCACTTTTTGTGGATATTTTGGCAATGTCGAATTTTCTGACTTTGGTGATGGTTAGGTTAGGTTAGGTTAGGTATTGTGAGGGAAGCACGTTTTGTAGATATTTATGCAATGTCGAATTCTTTGATTTCGGTGATGGTTAGGTTCAGATGAGTGTGGATTGGTAGGGGAGGAACTTTTTGTGGATATTTTGGCAATGTCGAATTCTCTGACTTCGGTGATGGCAAGGTTAGGTTGGGTTAGGTATTGTGAGGTGAGCACGTTTTGTGGATATTTTATCAATGTCCAATTCTTTGATTTCGGTGATGGTTAGGTTCAGATGGGTGAGGTTTGGTAGGATAAGAACTTTTTGTGGATATTTTGGCAATGTCGAATTCTCTGACTTCGGTGATGGTTAGGATAGGTTGGGTTAGGTATTGTGAGGTAAGCACGTTTTGTGGATATTTTATCAATGTCCAATTCTTTGATTTCGGTGACGGTTAGGTTCAGATGGGTGAGGTTTGGTAGGATAAGAACTTTTTGTGGATATTTTGGCAATGTCGAATTCTCTGACTTCGGTGATGGTTAGGTTAGGTTGGAGTAGGTATTGTGAGGAAAGCACGTTTTGTGGATATTTTATCAATGTCCAATTCTTTGATTTCGGTGACGGTTAGGTTCTGATAGGTGAGGTTTTATGGGATAAGAACTTTTTGTGGAAATTTTGGCAATGTCGAATTCTCTGACTTCGGTGATGGTAAGGTTAGGTTGGGTTAGGTATTGTGAAGTAAGCACGTTTTGTGGATATTTTATCAATGTCCAATTCTTTGATTTCTGTGATGGTTAGGTTCAGATGGGTGAGGTTTGGTAGGATAAGCACTTTTTGTGGATATTTTGGCAATGTCGAATTTTCTGACTTTGGTGATGGTTAGGTTAGGTTAGGTTAGGTATTGTGAGGGAAGCACGTTTTGTGGATATTTTTGCAATGTCAAATTCTTTGATTTCGGTGATGGTTAGGTTCAGATGGGTGAGGTTTGGTTGGATAAGCACTTTTTGTGGATATTTTGGCAATGTCGAATTCTCTGACTTTGGTGATGGTAAGGTTAGGTTGGGTTAGGTATTGTGAAGTAAGCACGTTTTTTGGATATTTTATCAATGTCCAATTCTTTGATTTCAGTGATGGTTAGGTTCAGATGGGTGAGGTTTGGTAGGATAAGAACTTTTTGTTGATATTTTGGCAATGTCGAATTTTCTGACTTCAGTGATGGTTAGGGTAGGTTGGGTTAGGTATTGTGAGGGAAGCACGTTTTGTGAATATTTTCGCAACGTCAAATTCTTTGATTTCGGTGATGGTTAGGTTCAGATGAGTGTGGATTGGTAGGATAAGAACTTTTTGTGGATATTTTGGCAATGTCGAATTCTCTGACTTCGGTGATGGTTAGGTTAGGTTGGGTTAGGTATTGTGAGGTAAGCACGTTTTGTGGATATTTTATTAATGTCCAATTCTTTGATTTCGGTGATGGTTAGGTTCAGATGGGTGAGGTTTGGTAGGATAAGAACTTTTTGTGGATATTTTGGCAATGTCGAATTCTCTGACTTCGGTGATGGTTAGGATAGGTTGGGTTAGGTATTGTGAGGTAAGCACGTTTTGTGGATATTTTGGCAATGTCAAATTCTTTGATTTCGGTGATGGTTAAGTTCAGATGAGTGTGGATTGGTAGGATAAGAACTTTTTGTGGATATTTTGGCAATGTCGAATTCTCTGACTTCGGTGATGGTAAGGTTAGGTTGGGTTAGGTATTGTGAGGAAAGCACGTTTATTGGATTTTTTATCAATGTCCAATTCTTTGATTTCGGTGATGGTTAGGTTCAGATGGGTGAGGTTTGGTAGAATAAGCACTTTTTGTGGATATTTTGGCAATGTCGAATTTTCTGACTTCGGTGATGGTTAGGTTAGGTTGGGCTAGGTATTGTGAGGTAAGCACGTTTTGTGAATATTTTATCAATGTCTAATTCTTTGATTTCGGTGATCGTTAGGTTCAGATGAGTGTGGTTTGGTAGGATAAGAACTTTTTGTGGATATTTTGGCAATGTCTAATTCTCTGACTTCGGTGATGGTTAGGTTAGGTTGGGTTAGGTATTGTGAGGTAAGCACGTTTTGTGGATATTTTATCAATGTCCGATTCTTTGATTTCGGTGATGGTTAGGTTCAGATGGGTGAGGTTTGGTAGGATAAGAACTTTTTGTGGATATTTTGGCAATGTCGAATTCTCTGACTTCGGTGATGGTAAGGTTAGGTTGGGTTTGGTTTTGTGAGGTAAGAACGTTTTGTGGATATTTTATCAATGTCCAATTCTTTGATATCGGTGATGGTTAGGTTCAGATGGGTGAGGTTTGGTAGGATAAGCACTTTTTGTGGATATCTTGGCAATGTCGAATGCTCTGACTGGGGTGATGGTTAGGTTAGGTAGGGTTAGGTATTGTGAGGTAAGCACGTTTTGTGGATATTTTGGCAATGTCCAATTCTTTGATTTCGGTGATGGTTAGGTTCAGATGGGTGAGGTTTGGTAGGATAAGAACTTTTTGTGGATATTTTGGCAATGTCGAATTCTCTGACTTCGGTGATGGTTAGGGTAGGTTGGGTTAGGTATTGTGAAGTAAGCACGTTTTGTGGATATTTTATCAATGTCCAATTCTTTGATTTCTGTGATGGTTAGGTTCAGATGGGTGAGGTTTGGTAGGATAAGCACTTTTTGTGGATATTTTGGCAATGTCGAATTTTCTGACTTTGGTGATGGTTAGGTTAGGTTAGGTTAGGTATTGTGAGGGAAGCACGTTTTGTAGATATTTATGCAATGTCGAATTCTTTGATTTCGGTGATGGTTAGGTTCAGATGAGTGTGGATTGGTAGGGGAGGAACTTTTTGTGGATATTTTGGCAATGTCGAATTCTCTGACTTCGGTGATGGTAAGGTTAGGTTGGGTTAGGTATTGTGAGGTGAGCACGTTTTGTGGATATTTTATCAATGTCCAATTCTTTGATTTCGGTGATGGTTAGGTTCAGATGGGTGAGGTTTGGTAGGATAAGAACTTTTTGTGGATATTTTGGCAATGTCGAATTCTCTGACTTCGGTGATGGTAAGGATAGGTTGGGTTAGGTATTGTGAGGTAAGCACGTTTTGTGGATATTTTATCAATGTCCAATTCTTTGATTTCGGTGACGGTTAGGTTCAGATGGGTGAGGTTTGGTAGGATAAGAACTTTTTGTGGATATTTTGGCAATGTCGAATTCTCTGACTTCGGTGATGGTTAGGTTAGGTTGGAGTAGGTATTGTGAGGAAAGCACGTTTTGTGGATATTTTATCAATGTCCAATTCTTTGATTTCGGTGACGGTTAGGTTCTGATAGGTGAGGTTTTATGGGATAAGAACTTTTTGTGGAAATTTTGGCAATGTCGAATTCTCTGACTTCGGTGATGGTAAGGTTAGGTTGGGTTAGGTATTGTGAAGTAAGCACGTTTTGTGGATATTTTATCAATGTCCAATTCTTTGATTTCTGTGATGGTTAGGTTCAGATGGGTGAGGTTTGGTAGGATAAGCACTTTTTGTGGATATTTTGGCAATGTCGAATTTTCTGACTTTGGTGATGGTTAGGTTAGGTTAGGTTAGGTATTGTGAGGGAAGCACGTTTTGTAGATATTTATGCAATGTCGAATTCTTTGATTTCGGTGATGGTTAGGTTCAGATGAGTGTGGATTGGTAGGGGAGGAACTTTTTGTGGATATTTTGGCAATGTCGAATTCTCTGACTTCGGTGATGGTAAGGTTAGGTTGGGTTAGGTATTGTGAGGTGAGCACGTTTTGTGGATATTTTATCAATGTCCAATTCTTTGATTTCGGTGATGGTTAGGTTCAGATGGGTGAGGTTTGGTAGGATAAGAACTTTTTGTGGATATTTTGGCAATGTCGAATTCTCTGACTTCAGTGATGGTTACGTTAGGTTGGGTTAGGTATTGTGAGGGAAGCACGTTTTGTGCATATTTAATCAATGTCCAATTCTTTGATTTCGGTGATGGTTAGGTTCACATGGGTGAGGTTTGGTAGGATAAGCACTTTTTGTGGATATTTTGGCAATGTCGAATTCTCTGACTTTCGTGATGGTTAGGTTAGGTTGGGTAAGGTATTGTGAAGTAAGCACGTTTTGTGGATATTTTATCAATGTCCAATTCTTTGATTTCTGTGATGGTTAGGTTCAGATGGGTGAGGTTTGGTAGGATAAGCACTTTTTGTGGATATTTTGGCAATGTCGAATTTTCTGACTTTGGTGATGGTTAGGTTAGGTTAGGTTAGGTATTGTGAGGGAAGCACGTTTTGTGGATATTTATGCAATGTCGAATTCTTTGATTTCGGTGATGGTTAGGTTCAGATGAGTGTGGATTGGTAGGGAAGGAACTTTTGTGGATATTTTGGCAATGTCGAATTCTCTGACTTCGGTGATGGTAAGGTTAGGTTGGGTTAGGTATTGTGAGGTGAGCACGTTTTGTGGATATTTAATCAATATCCAATTCTTTGATTTCGGTGATGGTTAGGTTCAGATGGGTGAGGTTTGGTAGGATAAGAACTTTTTGTGGATATTTTGGCAATGTCGAATTCTCTGACTTCGGTGATGGTTAGGTTAGGTTGGAGTAGGTATTGTGAGGTAAGCACGTTTTGTGGATATTTTATCAATGTCAAATTCCTTGATTTCGGTGACGGTTAGGTTAAGATGGGTGAGGTTTGGTAGGATAAGAACTTTTTGTGGAAATTTTGGCAATGTCGAATTTTCTAACTTCAGTGATGGTTACGTTAGGTTGGGTTAGGTATTGTGAGGGAAGCACGTTTTGTGCATATTTTATCAATGTCCAATTCTTTGATTTCGGTGATGGTTAGCTTCACATGGGTGAGGTTTGGTAGGATAAGCACTTTTTGTGGATATTTTGGCAATGTCGAATTTTCTGACTTCGGTGATGCTAAGGTTAGGTTCGGTTAGGTATTTTGAGGTAAGTACGTTTTGTGGATATTTAATCAATGTCTAATTCTTTGATTTTGGTGATAGTTAGGTTCAGATGGGTGAGGTTTGGTAGGATAAGAACTTTTTGTGGAAATTTTGGCAATGTCGAATTTTCTGACTTCAGTGATGGTTACGTTAGGTTGAGTTAGGTATTGTGAGGGAAGCACGTTTTGTGGATATTTTCGCAACGTCAAATTCTTTGATTTCGATGATGGTTAGGTTCAGATGGGTGAGGTTTGGTAGGATAAGAACTTTTTGTGGATATTTTGGCAATGTCGAATTCTCTGACTTCGGTGATGGTTAGGTTAGGTTCGAGTAGGTATTGTGAGGTAAGCACGTTTTGTGGATATTGTATCAATGTCCAATTCTTTGATTTCGGTGACGGTTAGGTTCAGATGGGTGAGGTTTTATAGGATAAGAACTTTTTGTGGAAATTTTGGCAATGTCGAATTTCCTGACTTCAGTGATGGTTACGTTAGGTTGGGTTAGGTATTTTGAGGGAAGCACGTTTTGTGCATATTTTATCAATGTCCAATTCTTTGATTTCGGTGATGGTTAGGTTCACATGGGTGAGGTTTGGTAGGATAAGCACTTTTTGTGGATATTTTGGCAATGTCGAATTTTCTGACTTCGGTGATGGTTAGGATAGGTTGGGTTAGGTATTGTGAGGTAAGCACGTTTTGTGGATATTTTGGCAATGTCAAATTCTTTGATTTCGGTGATGGTTAAGTTCAGATGAGTGTGGATTGGTAGGATAAGAACTTTTTGTGGATATTTTGGCAATGTCGAATTCTCTGACTTCGGTGATGGTTAGGTTAGGTTGGGTTAGGTATTGTGAGGAAAGCACGTTTTGTGGATATTTTATCAATGTCCAATTCTTTGATTTCGGTGATGGTTAGGATCAGATGGGTGAGGTTTGGTAGGATAAGCACTTTTTGTGGATATTTTGGCAATGTCTAATTCTCTGACTTCGGTGATGGTTAGGTTAGGTTCGGTTAGGTATTTTGAGGTAAGCACGTTTTGTGGATATTTTATCAATGTCCAATTCTTTGATTTCGGTGATAGTTAGGTTCATATGGGTGAGGTTTGGTAGAATAAGAATTTTTTGTGGAAATTTTGGCAATGTCAAATTTTCTGACTTCGGTGATGGTTAGGTTAGGTTGGGTTAAATATTGTGAGGCAAGCACGTTTTGTTGATATTTTTGCAATGTCCAGTTCTTTGATTTCGGTAATGGTTAGGTTCAGATGGGTGAGGTTTCGTAGGATAGGCACTTTTTGTGGATATTTTAGCAATGTCGAATTTTCTGACTTCGGTGATGGTTAGGTTAGGTTGGGTTAGGTATTGTGAGGCAAGCACGTTTTGTGGATATTTTCGCAACGTCAAATTCTTTGATTTCGGTGATAGTTAGGTTCAGATGGGTGAGGTTTGGTAGGATAAGAACTTTTTGTGGATATTTTGGCAATGTCGAATTCTCTGACTTCGGTGATGGTTAGGTAAGGTTGGGTTAGGTATTGTGAGGTATACACGTTTTGTGGATATTTGATCAATGTCCAATTCTTTGATTTCGGTGATGGTTAGGTTCACATGGGTGAGGTTTAGTAGGATAAGCACTTTTTGTGGATATTTTGGCAATGTCGAATTTTCTGACTTCGGAGATGGTTAGGTTAGGTTGGGTTAGGTATTGTGAGGTAAACACGTTTTGTGGATATTTTATCAATGTCCAATTCTTTGATTTCGGTGATAGTTAGGTTCAGATGGGTGAGGTTTGGTAGGATAAGAACTTTTTGTGGAAATTTTGGCAATGTCGAATTTTCTGACTTCGGTGATGGTTAGGTTAGATTGGGTTAAATATTGTGAGGTAAGCACGTTTTGTTGATATTTTCGCAATGTCCAATTCTTTGATTTCGGTGATGGTTGGGTTCAGATGGGTGAGGTTTGGTAGGATAAGAACTTTTTGTGGATATTTTGGCAATGTCGAATTCTCTGACTTCGGTGATGGTTAGGTAAGGTTGGGTTAGGTATTGTGAGGTAAACACGTTTTGTGGATATTTTATCAATGTCCAATTCTTTGATTTCGGTGATGGTTAGGTTCACATGGGTGAGGTTTAGTAGGATAAGCACTTTTTGTGGATATTTTGGCAATGTCGAATTCTCTGACTTCGGTGATGGTTAGGTTAGGTTAGGTTAGGTATTGTGAGGTAAGCACGTTTTGTGGATATTTTATCAATGTCAAATTCTTTGATTTCGGTGACGGTTAGGTTAAGATGGGTGAGGTTTGGTAGGATAAGAACTTTTTGTGGAAATTTTGGCAATGTCGAATTTTCTGACTTCAGTGATGGTTACGTTAGGTTGGGTTAGGTATTGTGAGGGAAGCACGTTTTGTGGATATTTAAGCAATGTCGAATTTTTTGTTTTCGGTGATGGTTAGGTTAGGTTGGGTTAGGTATTGTGAGGGAAGCACGTTTTGCGGATATTTTATTAATGTCCAATTCTTTGATTTTGGTGATGGTTAGGTTCAGATGGGTGAGGTTTGGTAGGATAAGCACTTTTTGTGGATATTTTGGCAATGTCGAATTCTCTGACTTCGGTGATGGTTAGGTTAGGTTGGGTTAGGTATTGTAAGGTAAGCACGTTTTGTGGATATTTTGGCAATGTCCAGTTCTTTGATTTCGGTGATGATTAGGTTCAGATGGGTGAGGTTTGGTAGGATAAGAACTTTTTGTGGATATTTTGGCAATGTCGAATTCTCTGACTTCGGTGATGGTTAGGTAAGGTTGGGTAAGGTATTGTGAGGTATACACGTTTTGTGGATATTTTATCAATGTCCAATTCTTTGATTTATGTGATAGTTAGGTTCAGATGGGTGAGGTTTGGTAGGATAAGAACTTTTTGTGGAAATTTTGGCAATGTCGAATTTTCTGACTTCGGTGATGGTTAGGTTAGATTGGGTTAAATATTGTGAGGTAAGCACGTTTTGTTGATATTTTCGCAATGTCCAATTCTTTGATTTCGGTGATGGTTGGGTTCAGATGGGTGAGGTTTGGTAGGATAAGAACTTTTTGTGGATATTTTGGCAATGTCGAATTCTCTGACTTCGGTGATGGTTAGGTAAGGTTGGGTTAGGTATTGTGAGGTAAGCACGTTTTGTGGATATTTTATCAATGTCCAATTCTTTGATTTCGGTGATGGTTAGCTTCAGATGGGTGTGGTTTGGTAGGATAAGATTTTTTTGTGGATATTTTGGCAATGTCGAATTCTCTGACTTCGGTGATGGTTAGGTTAGGTTAGGTTAGGTATTGTGAAGTAAGCACGTTTTGTGGATATTTTATCAATGTCCAATTCTTTGATTTCGGTGATGGTTAGGTTCAGATGGGTGAGGTTTGGTAGGATAAGCACTTTTTGTGGATATTATAGCAATGTCGAATTTTCTGATTTCGGTGATGGTTAGGTTAGGTTGGGTTAGGTATTGTGAGGGAAGCACGTTTTGTGGATATTTTCGCAACGTCAAATTCTTTGATTTCGGTGATGGTTAGGTTCAGATGGGTGAGGTTTGGTAGGATAAGAACTTTTTGTGGATATTTTGGCAATGTCGAATTCTCTGACTTCGGTGATGGTTAGGTTAGGTTGGGTTAGGTATTGTGAGGTAAGCACGTTTTGCGGATATTTTATTAATGTCCAATTCTTTGATTTTGGTGATGGTTAGGTTCAGATGGGTGAGGTTTGGTAGGATAAGCACTTTTTGTGGATATTTTGGCAATGTCGAATTCTCTGACTTCGGTGATGGTTAGGTTAGGTTGGGTTAGGTATTGTAAGGTAAGCACGTTTTGTGGATATTTTGGCAATGTCCAGTTCTTTGATTTCGGTGATGGTTAGGTTCAGATGGGTGAGGTTTGGTAGGATAAGAACTTTTTGTGGATATATTGGCAATGTCGAATTCTCTGACTTCGGTGATGGTTAGGTTAGTTTGGGTTAGATATGAGAGGTAGGCACGTTTTGTGGATATTTTCGCAATTTCCAATTCTTTGATTTCGGTGATGGTTAGGTTCAGATGGGTGAGGTTTGGTAGGATAAGCACTTTTTGTGGATATTTAAGCAATGTCGAATTTTCTGTTTTCGGTGATGGTTAGGTTAGGTTGGGTTAGGTATTGTGAGGGAAGCACGTTTTGTGGATATTTTCGCAACGTCAAATTCTTTGATTTCGGTGATGGTTGGATTCAGATGGGTGAGGTTTGGTAGGATAAGAACTTTTTTTGGATATTTTGGCAATGTCGAATTATCTGACTTTGGTGATGGTTAGGTTAGGTTTGGTTAGGTATTGTGAGGTAAGCACGTTTTGTGGATATTTTATCAATGTCCAATGCTTTGATTTCGGTGACGGTTAGGTTCAGATGGGTGAGGTTTGGACTGAGAAGAACTTTTTGTGGAAATTTTGGCAATGTCGAATTTTCTGACTTCAGTGATGGTTACGTTAGGTTGGGTTAGGTATTGTGAGGGAAGCACGTTTTGTGGATATTTTCGCAACGTCAAATTCTTTGATTTCGGTGATGGTTAGGTTCAGATGGGTGAGGTTTGGTAGGATAAGCACTTTTTGTGGATATTTTGGCAATGTCGAATTCTCTGACTTTGGTGATGGTTAGGTTAGGTTGGGTTAGGTATTGTGAGGTGAGCTCGTTTTGTGGATATTTTTTCAATGTCCAATTCTTTGATTTCGGTGATGGTTAGGTTCAGATGGGTAAGGTTTGGTAGGATAAGAACTTTTTGTTGATATTTTGGCAATGTCGAATTTTCTGACTTCGGTGATGGTGAGGGTAGGTTGGGTTAGGTATTGTGAGGGAAGCACGTTTTGTGAATATTTTCGCAACGTCAAATTCTTTGATTTCGGTGATGGTTAGGTTCAGATGGGTGAGGTTTGGTAGGATAAGCACTTTTTGTGGATATTTTGGCAATGTCGAATTCTCTGACTTCGGTGATGGTTAGGTTAGGTTGGGTTAGGTATTGTGAAGTAAGCACGTTTTTTGGATATTTTATCAATGTCCAATTCTTTGATTTCAGTGATGGTTAGGTTCAGATGGGTGAGGTTTGGTAGGATAAGCACTTTTTGTGGATATTTTGGCAATGTCGAATTTTCTGACTTTGGTGATGGTTAGGTAAGGTTAGGTTAGGTATTGTGAGGGAAGCACGTTTTGTGGATATTTTTGCAATGTCAAATTCTTTGATTTCGGTGATGGTTAGGTTCAGATGGGTGAGGTTTGGTAGGATAAGCACTTTTTGTGGATATTTTGGCAATGTCGAATTCTCTGACTTTGGTGATGGTTAGGTTAGGTTGGGTTAGGTATTGTGAAGTAAGCACGTTTTTTGGATATTTTATCAATGTCCAATTCTTTGATTTCAGTGATGGTTAGGTTCAGATGGGTGAGGTTTGGTAGGATAAGAACTTTTTGTTGATATTTTGGCAATGTCGAATTTTCTGACTTCGGTGATGGTTAGGGTAGGTTGGGTTAGGTATTGTGAGGGAAGCACGTTTTGTGAATATTTTCGCAACGTCAAATTCTTTGATTTCGGTGATGGTTAGGTTCAGATGAGTGTGGATTGGTAGGATAAGAACTTTTTGTGGATATTTTGGCAATGTCGAATTCTCTGACTTCGGTGATGGTTAGGTTAGGTTGGGTTAGGTATTGTGAGGAAAGCACGTTTATTGGATTTTTTATCAATGTCCAATTCTTTGATTTCGGTGATGGTTAGGTTCAGATGGGTGAGGTTTGGTAGAATAAGCACTTTTTGTGGATATTTTGGCAATGTCGAATTTTCTGACTTCGGTGATGGTTAGGTTAGGTTGGGTTAGGTATTGTGAGGTAAGCACGTTTTGTGGATATTTTATCAATGTCTAATTCTTTGATTTCGGTGATCGTTAGGTTGAGATGAGTGTGGTTTGGTAGGATAAGAACTTTTTGTGGATATTTTGGCAATGTCTAATTCTCTGACTTCGGTGATGGTTAGGTTAGGTTGGGTTAGGTATTGTGAGGTGAGCACGTTTTGTGGATATTTTATCAATGTCCAATTCTTTGATATCGGTGATAATTAGGTTCAGATGGGTGAGGTTTGGTAGGATAAGCACTTTTTGTGGATATTTTGGCAATGTCGAATGCTCTGACTGGGGTGATGGTTAGGTTAGGTAGGGTTAGGTATTGTGAGGTAAGCACGTTTTGTGGATATTTTGGCAATGTCCAATTCTTTGATTTCGGTGATGGTTAGGTTCAGATGGGTGAGGTTTGGTAGGATAAGAACTTTTTGTGGATATTTTGGCAATGTCGAATTCTCTGACTTCGGTGATGGTTAGGGTAGGTTGGGTTAGGTATTGTGAAGTAAGCACGTTTTGTGGATATTTTATCAATGTCCAATTCTTTGATTTCTGTGATGGTTAGGTTCAGATGGGTGAGGTTTGGTAGGATAAGCACTTTTTGTGGATATTTTGGCAATGTCGAATTTTCTGACTTTGGTGATGGTTAGGTTAGGTTAGGTTAGGTATTGTGAGGGAAGCACGTTTTGTAGATATTTATGCAATGTCGAATTCTTTGATTTCGGTGATGGTTAGGTTCAGATGAGTGTGGATTGGTAGGGGAGGAACTTTTTGTGGATATTTTGGCAATGTCGAATTCTCTGACTTCGGTGATGGTAAGGTTAGGTTGGGTTAGGTATTGTGAGGTGAGCACGTTTTGTGGATATTTTATCAATGTCCACTTCTTTGATTTCGGTGATGGTTAGGTTCAGATGGGTGAGGTTTGGTAGGATAAGAACTTTTTGTGGATATTTTGGCAATGTCGAATTCTCTGACTTCGGTGATGGTAAGGATAGGTTGGGTTAGGTATTGTGAGGTAAGCACGTTTTGTGGATATTTTATCAATGTCCAATTCTTTGATTTCGGTGACGGTTAGGTTCAGATGGGTGAGGTTTGGTAGGATAAGAACTTTTTGTGGATATTTTGGCAATGTCGAATTCTCTGACTTCGGTGATGGTTAGGTTAGGTTGGAGTAGGTATTGTGAGGAAAGCACGTTTTGTGGATATTTTATCAATGTCCAATTCTTTGATTTCGGTGACGGTTAGGTTCTGATAGGTGAGATTTTATGGGATAAGAACTTTTTGTGGAAATTTTGGCAATGTCGAATTCTCTGACTTCGGTGATGGTAAGGTTAGGTTGGGTTAGGTATTGTGAAGTAAGCACGTTTTGTGGATATTTTATCAATGTCCAAATCTTTGATTTCTGTGATGGTTAGGTTCAGATGGGTGAGGTTTGGTAGGATAAGCACTTTTTGTGGATATTTTGGCAATGTCGAATTTTCTGACTTTGGTGATGGTTAGGTTAGGTTAGGTTAGGTATTGTGAGGGAAGCACGTTTTGTGGATATTTTTGCAATGTCAAATTCTTTGATTTCGGTGATGGTTAGGTTCAGATGGGTGAGGTTTGGTAGGATAAGCACTTTTTGTGGATATTTTGGCAATGTCGAATTCTCTGACTTTGGTGATGGTTAGGTTAGGTTGGGTTAGGTATTGTGAAGTAAGCACGTTTTTTGGATATTTTATCAATGTCCAATTCTTTGATTTCAGTGATGGTTAGGTTCAGATGGGTGAGGTTTGGTAGGATAAGAACTTTTTGTTGATATTTTGGCAATGTCGAATTTTCTGACTTCAGTGATGGTTAGGGTAGGTTGGGTTAGGTATTGTGAGGGAAGCACGTTTTGTGAATATTTTCGCAACGTCAAATTCTTTGATTTCGGTGATGGTTAGGTTCAGATGAGTGTGGATTGGTAGGATAAGAACTTTTTGTGGATATTTTGGCAATGTCGAATTCTCTGACTTCGGTGATGGTTAGGTTAGGTTGGGTTAGGTATTGTGAGGTAAGCACGTTTTGTGGATATTTAATTAATGTCCAATTCTTTGATTTCGGTGATGGTTAGGTTCAGATGGGTGAGGTTTGGTAGGATAAGAACTTTTTGTGGATATTTTGGCAATGTCGAATTCTCTGACTTCGGTGATGGTTAGGATAGGTTGGGTTAGGTATTGTGAGGTAAGCACGTTTTGTGGATATTTTGGCAATGTCAAATTCTTTGATTTCGGTGATGGTTAAGTTCAGATGAGTGTGGATTGGTAGGATAAGAACTTTTTGTGGATATTTTGGCAATGTCGAATTCTCTGACTTCGGTGATGGTAAGGTTAGGTTGGGTTAGGTATTGTGAGGAAAGCACGTTTATTGGATTTTTTATCAATGTCCAATTCTTTGATTTCGGTGATGGTTAGGTTCAGATGGGTGAGGTTTGGTAGAATAAGCACTTTTTGTGGATATTTTGGCAATGTCGAATTTTCTGACTTCGGTGATGGTTAGGTTAGGTTGGGTTAGGTATTGTGAGGTAAGCACGTTTTGTGAATATTTTATCAATGTCTAATTCTTTGATTTCGGTGATCGTTAGGTTCAGATGAGTGTGGTTTGGTAGGATAAGAACTTTTTGTGGATATTTTGGCAATGTCTAATTCTCTGACTTCGGTGATGGTTAGGTTAGGTTGGGTTAGGTATTGTGAGGTAAGCACGTTTTGTGGATATTTTATCAATGTCCGATTCTTTGATTTCGGTGATGGTTAGGTTCAGATGGGTGAGGTTTGGTAGGATAAGAACTTTTTGTGGATATTTTGGCAATGTCGAATTCTCTGATTTCGGTGATGGTTAGGTTAGGTTGGGTTTGGTTTTGTGAGGTAAGAACGTTTTGTGGATATTTTATCAATGTCCAATTCTTTGATATCGGTGATGGTTAGGTTCAGATGGGTGAGGTTTGGTAGGATAAGCACTTTTTGTGGATATTTTGGCAATGTCGAATGCTCTGACTGGGGTGATGGTTAGGTTAGGTAGGGTTAGGTATTGTGAGGTAAGCACGTTTTGTGGATATTTTGGCAATGTCCAATTCTTTGATTTCGGTGATGGTTAGGTTCAGATGGGTGAGGTTTGGTAGGATAAGAACTTTTTGTGGATATTTTGGCAATGTCGAATTCTCTGACTTCGGTGATGGTTAGGGTAGGTTGGGTTAGGTATTGTGAAGTAAGCACGTTTTGTGGATATTTTATCAATGTCCAATTCTTTGATTTCTGTGATGGTTAGGTTCAGATGGGTGAGGTTTGGTAGGATAAGCACTTTTTGTGGATATTTTGGCAATGTCGAATTTTCTGACTTTGGTGATGGTTAGGTTAGGTTAGGTTAGGTATTGTGAGGGAAGCACGTTTTGTAGATATTTATGCAATGTCGAATTCTTTGATTTCGGTGATGGTTAGGTTCAGATGAGTGTGGATTGGTAGGGGAGGAACTTTTTGTGGATATTTTGGCAATGTCGAATTCTCTGACTTCGGTGATGGTAAGGTTAGGTTGGGTTAGGTATTGTGAGGTGAGCACGTTTTGTGGATATTTTATCAATGTCCAATTCTTTGATTTCGGTGATGGTTAGGTTCAGATGGGTGAGGTTTGGTAGGATAAGAACTTTTTGTGGATATTTTGGCAATGTCGAATTCTCTGACTTCGGTGATGGTTAGGATAGGTTGGGTTAGGTATTGTGAGGTAAGCACGTTTTGTGGATATTTTATCAATGTCCAATTCTTTGATTTCGGTGACGGTTAGGTTCAGATGGGTGAGGTTTGGTAGGATAAGAACTTTTTGTGGATATTTTGGCAATGTCGAATTCTCTGACTTCGGTGATGGTTAGGTTAGGTTGGAGTAGGTATTGTGAGGAAAGCACGTTTTGTGGATATTTTATCAATGTCCAATTCTTTGATTTCGGTGACGGTTAGGTTCTGATAGGTGAGGTTTTATGGGATAAGAACTTTTTGTGGAAATTTTGGCAATGTCGAATTCTCTGACTTCGGTGATGGTAAGGTTAGGTTGGGTTAGGTATTGTGAAGTAAGCACGTTTTGTGGATATTTTATCAATGTCCAATTCTTTGATTTCTGTGATGGTTAGGTTCAGATGGGTGAGGTTTGGTAGGATAAGCACTTTTTGTGAATATTTTGGCAATGTCGAATTTTCTGACTTTGGTGATGGTTAGGTTAGGTTAGGTTAGGTATTGTGAGGGAAGCACGTTTTGTAGATATTTATGCAATGTCGAATTCTTTGATTTCGGTGATGGTTAGGTTCAGATGAGTGTGGATTGGTAGGGGAGGAACTTTTTGTGGATATTTTGGCAATGTCGAATTCTCTGACTTCGGTGATGGTAAGGTTAGGTTGGGTTAGGTATTGTGAGGTGAGCACGTTTTGTGGATATTTTATCAATGTCCAATTCTTTGATTTCGGTGATGGTTAGGTTCAGATGGGTGAGGTTTGGTAGGATAAGAACTTTTTGTGGATATTTTGGCAATGTCGAATTCTCTGACTTCAGTGATGGTTACGTTAGGTTGGGTTAGGTATTGTGAGGGAAGCACGTTTTGTGCATATTTAATCAATGTCCAATTCTTTGATTTCGGTGATGGTTAGGTTCACATGGGTGAGGTTTGGTAGGATAAGCACTTTTTGTGGATATTTTGGCAATGTCGAATTCTCTGACTTTCGTGATGGTTAGGTTAGGTTGGGTTAGGTATTGTGAAGTAAGCACGTTTTGTGGATATTTTATCAATGTCCAATTCTTTGATTTCTGTGATGGTTAGGTTCAGATGGGTGAGGTTTGGTAGGATAAGCACTTTTTGTGGATATTTTGGCAATGTCGAATTCTCTGACTTCGGTGATGGTTAGGTTAGGTTGGAGTAGGTATTGTGAGGAAAGCACGTTTTGTGGATATTTTATCAATGTCCAATTCTTTGATTTCGGTGACGGTTAGGTTCTGATAGGTGAGATTTTATGGGATAAGAACTTTTTGTGGAAATTTTGGCAATGTCGAATTCTCTGACTTCGGTGATGGTAAGGTTAGGTTGGGTTAGGTATTGTGAAGTAAGCACGTTTTGTGGATATTTTATCAATGTCCAAATCTTTGATTTCTGTGATGGTTAGGTTCAGATGGGTGAGGTTTGGTAGGATAAGCACTTTTTGTGGATATTTTGGCAATGTCGAATTTTCTGACTTTGGTGATGGTTAGGTTAGGTTAGGTTAGGTATTGTGAGGGAAGCACGTTTTGTGGATATTTTTGCAATGTCAAATTCTTTGATTTCGGTGATGGTTAGGTTCAGATGGGTGAGGTTTGGTAGGATAAGCACTTTTTGTGGATATTTTGGCAATGTCGAATTCTCTGACTTTGGTGATGGTTAGGTTAGGTTGGGTTAGGTATTGTGAAGTAAGCACGTTTTTTGGATATTTTATCAATGTCCAATTCTTTGATTTCAGTGATGGTTAGGTTCAGATGGGTGAGGTTTGGTAGGATAAGAACTTTTTGTTGATATTTTGGCAATGTCGAATTTTCTGACTTCAGTGATGGTTAGGGTAGGTTGGGTTAGGTATTGTGAGGGAAGCACGTTTTGTGAATATTTTCGCAACGTCAAATTCTTTGATTTCGGTGATGGTTAGGTTCAGATGAGTGTGGATTGGTAGGATAAGAACTTTTTGTGGATATTTTGGCAATGTCGAATTCTCTGACTTCGGTGATGGTTAGGTTAGGTTGGGTTAGGTATTGTGAGGTAAGCACGTTTTGTGGATATTTAATTAATGTCCAATTCTTTGATTTCGGTGATGGTTAGGTTCAGATGGGTGAGGTTTGGTAGGATAAGAACTTTTTGTGGATATTTTGGCAATGTCGAATTCTCTGACTTCGGTGATGGTTAGGATAGGTTGGGTTAGGTATTGTGAGGTAAGCACGTTTTGTGGATATTTTGGCAATGTCAAATTCTTTGATTTCGGTGATGGTTAAGTTCAGATGAGTGTGGATTGGTAGGATAAGAACTTTTTGTGGATATTTTGGCAATGTCGAATTCTCTGACTTCGGTGATGGTAAGGTTAGGTTGGGTTAGGTATTGTGAGGAAAGCACGTTTATTGGATTTTTTATCAATGTCCAATTCTTTGATTTCGGTGATGGTTAGGTTCAGATGGGTGAGGTTTGGTAGAATAAGCACTTTTTGTGGATATTTTGGCAATGTCGAATTTTCTGACTTCGGTGATGGTTAGGTTAGGTTGGGTTAGGTATTGTGAGGTAAGCACGTTTTGTGAATATTTTATCAATGTCTAATTCTTTGATTTCGGTGATCGTTAGGTTCAGATGAGTGTGGTTTGGTAGGATAAGAACTTTTTGTGGATATTTTGGCAATGTCTAATTCTCTGACTTCGGTGATGGTTAGGTTAGGTTGGGTTAGGTATTGTGAGGTAAGCACGTTTTGTGGATATTTTATCAATGTCCGATTCTTTGATTTCGGTGATGGTTAGGTTCAGATGGGTGAGGTTTGGTAGGATAAGAACTTTTTGTGGATATTTTGGCAATGTCGAATTCTCTGATTTCGGTGATGGTTAGGTTAGGTTGGGTTTGGTTTTGTGAGGTAAGAACGTTTTGTGGATATTTTATCAATGTCCAATTCTTTGATATCGGTGATGGTTAGGTTCAGATGGGTGAGGTTTGGTAGGATAAGCACTTTTTGTGGATATTTTGGCAATGTCGAATGCTCTGACTGGGGTGATGGTTAGGTTAGGTAGGGTTAGGTATTGTGAGGTAAGCACGTTTTGTGGATATTTTGGCAATGTCCAATTCTTTGATTTCGGTGATGGTTAGGTTCAGATGGGTGAGGTTTGGTAGGATAAGAACTTTTTGTGGATATTTTGGCAATGTCGAATTCTCTGACTTCGGTGATGGTTAGGGTAGGTTGGGTTAGGTATTGTGAAGTAAGCACGTTTTGTGGATATTTTATCAATGTCCAATTCTTTGATTTCTGTGATGGTTAGGTTCAGATGGGTGAGGTTTGGTAGGATAAGCACTTTTTGTGGATATTTTGGCAATGTCGAATTTTCTGACTTTGGTGATGGTTAGGTTAGGTTAGGTTAGGTATTGTGAGGGAAGCACGTTTTGTAGATATTTATGCAATGTCGAATTCTTTGATTTCGGTGATGGTTAGGTTCAGATGAGTGTGGATTGGTAGGGGAGGAACTTTTTGTGGATATTTTGGCAATGTCGAATTCTCTGACTTCGGTGATGGTAAGGTTAGGTTGGGTTAGGTATTGTGAGGTGAGCACGTTTTGTGGATATTTTATCAATGTCCAATTCTTTGATTTCGGTGATGGTTAGGTTCAGATGGGTGAGGTTTGGTAGGATAAGAACTTTTTGTGGATATTTTGGCAATGTCGAATTCTCTGACTTCGGTGATGGTTAGGATAGGTTGGGTTAGGTATTGTGAGGTAAGCACGTTTTGTGGATATTTTATCAATGTCCAATTCTTTGATTTCGGTGACGGTTAGGTTCAGATGGGTGAGGTTTGGTAGGATAAGAACTTTTTGTGGATATTTTGGCAATGTCGAATTCTCTGACTTCGGTGATGGTTAGGTTAGGTTGGAGTAGGTATTGTGAGGAAAGCACGTTTTGTGGATATTTTATCAATGTCCAATTCTTTGATTTCGGTGACGGTTAGGTTCTGATAGGTGAGGTTTTATGGGATAAGAACTTTTTGTGGAAATTTTGGCAATGTCGAATTCTCTGACTTCGGTGATGGTAAGGTTAGGTTGGGTTAGGTATTGTGAAGTAAGCACGTTTTGTGGATATTTTATCAATGTCCAATTCTTTGATTTCTGTGATGGTTAGGTTCAGATGGGTGAGGTTTGGTAGGATAAGCACTTTTTGTGAATATTTTGGCAATGTCGAATTTTCTGACTTTGGTGATGGTTAGGTTAGGTTAGGTTAGGTATTGTGAGGGAAGCACGTTTTGTAGATATTTATGCAATGTCGAATTCTTTGATTTCGGTGATGGTTAGGTTCAGATGAGTGTGGATTGGTAGGGGAGGAACTTTTTGTGGATATTTTGGCAATGTCGAATTCTCTGACTTCGGTGATGGTAAGGTTAGGTTGGGTTAGGTATTGTGAGGTGAGCACGTTTTGTGGATATTTTATCAATGTCCAATTCTTTGATTTCGGTGATGGTTAGGTTCAGATGGGTGAGGTTTGGTAGGATAAGAACTTTTTGTGGATATTTTGGCAATGTCGAATTCTCTGACTTCAGTGATGGTTACGTTAGGTTGGGTTAGGTATTGTGAGGGAAGCACGTTTTGTGCATATTTAATCAATGTCCAATTCTTTGATTTCGGTGATGGTTAGGTTCACATGGGTGAGGTTTGGTAGGATAAGCACTTTTTGTGGATATTTTGGCAATGTCGAATTCTCTGACTTTCGTGATGGTTAGGTTAGGTTGGGTTAGGTATTGTGAAGTAAGCACGTTTTGTGGATATTTTATCAATGTCCAATTCTTTGATTTCTGTGATGGTTAGGTTCAGATGGGTGAGGTTTGGTAGGATAAGCACTTTTTGTGGATATTTTGGCAATGTCGAATTTTCTGACTTTGGTGATGGTTAGGTTAGGTTAGGTTAGGTATTGTGAGGGAAGCACGTTTTGTGGATATTTATGCAATGTCGAATTCTTTGATTTCGGTGATGGTTAGGTTCAGATGAGTGTGGATTGGTAGGGAAGGAACTTTTGTGGATATTTTGGCAATGTCGAATTCTCTGACTTCGGTGATGGTAAGGTTAGGTTGGGTTAGGTATTGTGAGGTGAGCACGTTTTGTGGATATTTTATCAATATCCAATTCTTTGATTTCGGTGATGGTTAGGTTCAGATGGGTGAGGTTTGGTAGGATAAGAACTTTTTGTGGATATTTTGGCAATGTCGAATTCTCTGACTTCGGTGATGGTTAGGTTAGGTTGGAGTAGGTATTGTGAGGTAAGCACGTTTTGTGGATATTTTATCAATGTCAAATTCCTTGATTTCGGTGACGGTTAGGTTAAGATGGGTGAGGTTTGGTAGGATAAGAACTTTTTGTGGAAATTTTGGCAATGTCGAATTTTCTAACTTCAGTGATGGTTACGTTAGGTTGGGTTAGGTATTGTGAGGGAAGCACGTTTTGTGCATATTTTATCAATGTCCAATTCTTTGATTTCGGTGATGGTTAGCTTCACATGGGTGAGGTTTGGTAGGATAAGCACTTTTTGTGGATATTTTGGCAATGTCGAATTTTCTGACTTCGGTGATGCTAAGGTTAGGTTCGGTTAGGTATTTTGAGGTAAGCACGTTTTGTGGATATTTAATCAATGTCTAATTCTTTGATTTTGGTGATAGTTAGGTTCAGATGGGTGAGGTTTGGTAGGATAAGAACTTTTTGTGGAAATTTTGGCAATGTCGAATTTTCTGACTTCAGTGATGGTTAAGTTAGGTTGAGTTAGGTATTGTGAGGGAAGCACGTTTTGTGGATATTTTCGCAACGTCAAATTCTTTGATTTCGATGATGGTTAGGTTCAGATGGGTGAGGTTTGGTAGGATAAGAACTTTTTGTGGATATTTTGGCAATGTCGAATTCTCTGACTTCGGTGATGGTTAGGTTAGGTTGGGTTAGGTATTGTGATGCAAGCACGTTTTGTGGATATTTTTGCAACGTCAAATTCTTTGATTTCGGTGATAGTTAGGTTCAGATGGGTGAGGTTTGGTAGGATAAGAACTTTTTGTGGATATTTTGGCAATGTCGAATTCTCTGACTTCGGTGATGGTTAGGTAAGGTTGGGTTAGGTATTGTGAGGTATACACGTTTTGTGGATATTTTATCAATGTCCAATTCTTTGATTTCGGTGATGGTTAGGTTCACATGGGTGAGGTTTAGTAGGATAAGCACTTTTTGTGGATATTTTGGCAATGTCGAATTTTCTGACTTCGGAGATGGTTAGGTTAGGTTGGGTTAGGTATTGTGAGGTAAACACGTTTTGTGGATATTTTATCAATGTCCAATTCTTTGATTTCGGTGATAGTTAGGTTCAGATGGGTGAGGTTTGGTAGGATAAGAACTTTTTGTGGAAATTTTGGCAATGTCGAATTTTCTGACTTCGGTGATGGTTAGGTTAGATTGGGTTAAATATTGTGAGGTAAGCACGTTTTGTTGATATTTTCGCAATGTCCAATTCTTTGATTTCGGTGATGGTTGGGTTCAGATGGGTGAGGTTTGGTAGGATAAGAACTTTTTGTGGATATTTTGGCAATGTCGAATTCTCTGACTTCGGTGATGGTTAGGTAAGGTTGGGTTAGGTATTGTGAGGTAAACACGTTTTGTGGATATTTTATCAATGTCCAATTCTTTGATTTCGGTGATGGTTAGGTTCACATGGGTGAGGTTTAGTAGGATAAGCACTTTTTGTGGATATTTTGGCAATGTCGAATTCTCTGACTTCGGTGATGGTTAGGTTAGGTTAGGTTAGGTATTGTGAGGTAAGCACGTTTTGTGGATATTTTATCAATGTCAAATTCTTTGATTTCGGTGACGGTTAGGTTAAGATGGGTGAGGTTTGGTAGGATAAGAACTTTTTGTGGAAATTTTGGCAATGTCGAATTTTCTGACTTCAGTGATGGTTACGTTAGGTTGGGTTAGGTATTGTGAGGGAAGCACGTTTTGTGGATATTTAAGCAATGTCGAATTTTTTGTTTTCGGTGATGGTTAGGTTAGGTTGGGTTAGGTATTGTGAGGGAAGCACGTTTTGTGGATATTTTCGCAACGTCAAATTCTTTGATTTCGGTGATGGTTAGGTTCAGATGGGTGAGGTTTGGTAGGATAGGAACTTTTTGTGGATATTTTGGCAATGTCGAATTCTCTGACTTCGGTGATGGTTAGGTTAGGTTGGGTTAGGTATTGTGAGGTAAGCACGTTTTGCGGATATTTTATTAATGTCCAATTCTTTGATTTTGGTGATGGTTAGGTTCAGATGGGTGAGGTTTGGTAGGATAAGCACTTTTTGTGGATATTTTGGCAATGTCGAATTCTCTGACTTCGGTGATGGTTAGGTTAGGTTGGGTTAGGTATTGTAAGGTAAGCACGTTTTGTGGATATTTTGGCAATGTCCAGTTCTTTGATTTCGGTGATGATTAGGTTCAGATGGGTGAGGTTTGGTAGGATAAGAACTTTTTGTGGATATTTTGGCAATGTCGAATTCTCTGACTTCGGTGATGGTTAGGTAAGGTTGGGTTAGGTATTGTGAGGTATACACGTTTTGTGGATATTTTATCAATGTCCAATTCTTTGATTTATGTGATAGTTAGGTTCAGATGGGTGAGGTTTGGTAGGATAAGAACTTTTTGTGGAAATTTTGGCAATGTCGAATTTTCTGACTTCGGTGATGGTTAGGTTAGATTGGGTTAAATATTGTGAGGTAAGCACGTTTTGTTGATATTTTCGCAATGTCCAATTCTTTGATTTCGGTGATGGTTGGGTTCAGATGGGTGAGGTTTGGTAGGATAAGAACTTTTTGTGGATATTTTGGCAATGTCGAATTCTCTGACTTCGGTGATGGTTAGGTAAGGTTGGGTTAGGTATTGTGAGGTAAACACGTTTTGTGGATATTTTATCAATGTCCAATTCTTTGATTTCGGTGATGGTTAGGTTCACATGGGTGAGGTTTAGTAGGATAAGCACTTTTTGTGGATATTTTGGCAATGTCGAATTCTCTGACTTCGGTGATGGTTAGGTTAGGTTAGGTTAGGTATTGTGAGGTAAGCACGTTTTGTGGATATTTTATCAATGTCAAATTCTTTGATTTCGGTGACGGTTAGGTTAAGATGGGTGAGGTTTGGTAGGATAAGAACTTTTTGTGGAAATTTTGGCAATGTCGAATTTTCTGACTTCAGTGATGGTTACGTTAGGTTGGGTTAGGTATTGTGAGGGAAGCACGTTTTGTGGATATTTAAGCAATGTCGAATTTTTTGTTTTCGGTGATGGTTAGGTTAGGTTGGGTTAGGTATTGTGAGGGAAGCACGTTTTGTGGATATTTTCGCAACGTTAAATTCTTTGATTTCGGTGATGGTTGGGTTCAGATGGGTGAGGTTTGGTAGGATAAGAACTTTTTGTGGATATTTTGGCAATGTCGAATTCTCTGACTTCGGTGATGGTTAGGTTAGGTTAGGTTAGGTATTGTGAGGTAAGCACGTTTTGTGGATATTTTATCAATGTCCAATTCTTTGATTTCGGTGATGGTTAGGTTCAGATGGGTGAGGTTTGGTAGGATAAGAACTTTTTGTGGATATTTTGGCAATGTCGAATTCTCTGACTTCGGTGATGGTTAGGTTAGGTTGGGTTAGGTATTGTGAGGTAAGCACGTTTTGTGGATATTTTCTTAATGTCAAATTCTTTGATTTCGGTGATAGTTCGGTTCAGATGGGTGAGGTTTGGTAGGATAAGAACTTTTTGTGGATATTTTGGCAATGTCGAATTCTCTGACTTCGGTGATGGTAAGGTAAGGTTGGGTTAGGTATTGTGAGGTAAGCACGTTTTGTGGATATTTTATCAATGTCCAATTCTTTGATTTCGGTGATGGTTAGGTTCAGATGGGTGTGGTTTGGTAGGATAAGATTTTTTTGTGGATATTTTGGCAATGTCGAATTCTCTGACTTCGGTGATGGTTAGGTTAGGTTAGGTTAGGTATTGTGAAGTAAACACGTTTTGTGGATATTTTATCAATGTCCAATTCTTTGATTTCGGTGATGGTTAGGTTCAGATGGGTGAGGTTTGGTAGGATAAGCACTTTTTGTGGATATTTTAGCAATGTCGAATTTTCTGATTTCGGTGTTGGTTAGGTTAGGTTGGGTTAGGTATTGTGAGGGAAGCACGTTTTGTGGATATTTTCGCAACGTCAAATTCTTTGATTTCGGTGATGGTTAGGTTCAGATGGGTGAGGTTTGGTAGGATAGGAACTTTTTGTGGATATTTTGGCAATGTCGAATTCTCTGACTTCGGTGATGGTTAGGTTAGGTTGGGTTAGGTATTGTGAGGTAAGCACGTTTTGCGGATATTTTATTAATGTCCAATTCTTTGATTTTGGTGATGGTTAGGTTCAGATGGGTGAGGTTTGGTAGGATAAGCACTTTTTGTGGATATTTTGGCAATGTCGAATTCTCTGACTTCGGTGATGGTTAGGTTAGGTTGGGTTAGGTATTGTAAGGTAAGCACGTTTTGTGGATATTTTGGCAATGTCCAGTTCTTTGATTTCGGTGATGATTAGGTTCAGATGGGTGAGGTTTGGTAGGATAAGAACTTTTTGTGGATATATTGGCAATGTCGAATTCTCTGACTTCGGTGATGGTTAGGTTAGTTTGGGTTAGATATTGAGAGGTAAGCACGTTTTGTGGATATTTTCGCAATTTCCAATTCTTTGATTTCGGTGATGGTTAGGTTCAGATGGGTGAGGTTTGGTAGGATAAGCACTTTTTGTGGATATTTAAGCAATGTCGAATTTTCTGTTTTCGGTGATGGTTAGGTTAGGTTGGGTTAGGTATTGTGAGGGAAGCACATTTTGTGGATATTTTCGCAACGTCAAATTCTTTGATTTCGGTGATGGTTGGATTCAGATGGGTGAGGTTTGGTAGGATAAGAACTTTTTTTGGATATTTTGGCAATGTCGAATTCTCTGACTTCGGTGATGGTTAGGTTAGGTTAGGTTAGGTATTGTGAGGTAAGCACGTTTTGTGGATATTTTATTAATGTCCAATTCTTTGATTTCGGTGACGGTTAGGTTCAGATGGGTGAGGTTTGGACGGATAAGAACTTTTTGTGGAAATTTTGGCAATGTCGAATTTTCTGACTTCAGTGATGGTTACGTTAGGTTGGGTTAGGTATTGTGAGGGAAGCACGTTTTGTGGATATTTTCGCAACGTCAAATTCTTTGATTTCGGTGATGGTTAGGTTCAGATGGGTGAGGTTTGGTAGGATAAGCACTTTTTGTGGATATTTTGGCAATGTCGAATTCTCTGACTTCGGTGATGGTTAGGTTAGGTTGGGTAAGTATTGTGAGGTAAGCTCGTTTTGTGGATATTTTTTCAATGTCCAATTCTTTGATTTCGGTGATGGTTAGGTTCAGATGGGTAAGGTTTGGTAGGATAAGAACTTTTTGTTGATATTTTGGCAATGTCGAATTTTCTGACTTCGGTGATGGTTAGGGTAGGTTGGGTTAGGTATTGTGAGGGAAGCACGTTTTGTGAATATTTTCGCAACGTCAAATTCTTTGATTTCGGTGATGGTTAGGTTCAGAAGGGTGAGGTTTGGTAGGATAAGCACTTTTTGTGGATATTTTGGCAATGTCGAATTCTCTGACTTCGGTGATGGTTAGGTTAGGTTAGGTTGAGTATTGTGAGGGAAGCACGTTTTGTGGATATTTTTGCAATGTCAAATTCTTTGATTTCGGTGATGGTTAGGTTCAGATGAGTGTGGATTGGTAGGATCAGAACTTTTTGTGGATATTTTGGCAATGTCGAATTCTCTGACTTCGGTGATGGTTAGGTTAGGTTGGGTTAGGTATTGTGAGGTAAGCACGTTTTGTGGATATTTTATTAATGTCCAATTCTTTGATTTCGGTGATGGTTAGGTTCAGATGGGTGAGGTTTGGTAGGATAAGAACTTTTTGTGGATATTTTGGCAATGTCGAATTCTCTGACTTCGGTGATGGTAAGGATAGGTTGGGTTAGGTATTGTGAGGTAAGCACGTTTTGTGGATATTTTAACAATGTCCAATTCTTTGATTTCGGTGATGGTTAGGTTCAGATGGGTGAGGTTTGGTAGGATAACCTTTTTTTTTGGATATTTTGGCAATGTCGAATTTTCTGACTTTGGTGATGGTTAGGTTAGGTTAGGTTGAGTATTGTGAGGGAAGCACGTTTTGTGGATATTTTTGCAATGTCAAATTCTTTGATTTCGGTGATGGTTAGGTTCAGATGAGTGTGGATTGGTAGGATAAGAACTTTTTGTGGATATTTTGGCAATGTCGAATTCTCTGACTTCGGTGATGGTAAGGTTAGGTTGGGTTAGGTATTGTGAGGTAAGCACGTTTTGTGGATATTTTATTAATGTCTAATTCTTTGATTTCGGTGATGGTTAGGTTCAGATGAGTGTGGTTTGGTAGGATAAGAACTTTTTGTGGATATTTTGGCAATGTCGAATTCTCTGACTTCGGTGATGGTAAGGTTAGGTTGGGTTAGGTATTGTGAGGTAAGCACGTTTTGTGGATATTTTATCAATGTCCAATTCTTTGATTTCGGTGATGGTTAGGTTCAGATGGGTGAGGTTTGGTAGGATAAGAACTTTTTGTGGATATTTTGGCAATGTCAAATTCTCTGACTTCGGTGATGGTTAGGTTAGGTTGGGTTTGGTTTTGTGAAGTAATAACGTTTTGTGGTTATTTTATTAATGTCCAATTCTTTGATATCGGTGATGGTTAGGTTCAGATGGGTGAGGTTTGGTAGGATAAGCACTTTTTGTGGATATTTTGGCAATGTCGAATTCTCTGACTTCGGTGATGGTTAGGTTAGGTTGGGTGAGGTATTGTGAGGTAAGCACGTTTTGTGGATATTTTATCAATGTCCAATTCTTTGATTTCGGTGATGGTTAGGTTCAGATGGGTGAGGTTTGGTAGGATAAGCACTTTTTGTGGAAGTTTGGCAATGTCGAATTCTCTGACTTTGGTGATGGTTAGGTTAGTTTGGGTTAGATATTGAGAGGTAAGCACGTTTTGTGGATATTTTCGCAATTTCCAATTCTTTGATTTCGGTGATGGTTAGGTTCAGATGGGTGAGGTTTGGTAGGATAAGCACTTTTTGTGGATATTTAAGCAATGTCGAATTTTCTGTTTTCGGTGATGGTTAGGTTAGGTTGGGTTAGGTATTGTGAGGGAAGCACGTTTTGTGGATATTTTCGCAACGTCAAATTCTTTGATTTCGGTGATGGTTAGGTTCAGATGGGTGAGGTTTGGTAGGATAAGCACTTTTTGTGGATATTTTGGCAATGTCGAATTCTCTGACTTCGGTGATGGTTAGGTTAGGTTGGGTTAGGTATTGTGAAGTAAGCACGTTTTGTGGATATTTTATCAATGTCCAATTCTTTGATTTCAGTGATGGTTAGGTTCAGATGGGTGAGGTTTGGTAGGATAAGCACTTTTTGTGGATATTTTGGCAATGTCGAATTTTCTGACTTTGGTGATGGTTAGGTCAGGTTAGGTTAGGTATTGTGAGGGAAGCACGTTTTGTGGATATTTTTGCAATGTCAAATTCTTTGATTTCGGTGATGGTTAGGTTCAGATGAGTGTGGATTGGTAGGATAAGAACTTTTTGTGGATATTTTGGCAATGTCGAATTCTCTGACTTCGGTGATGGTAAGGTTAGGTTGGGTTAGGTATTGTGAGGTAAGCACGTTTTGTGGATATTTTATCAATGTCCAATTCTTTGATTTCGGTGATGGTTAGGTTCAGATGGGTGAGGTTTGGTAGGATAAGAACTTTTTGTGGATATTTTGGCAATGTCGAATTCTCTGACTTCGGTGATGGTTAGGATAGGTTGGGTTAGGTATTGTGAGGTAAGCACGTTTTGTGGATATTTTGGCAATGTCAAATTCTTTGATTTCGGTGATGGTTAAGTTCAGATGAGTGTGGATTGGTAGGATAAGAACTTTTTGTGGATATTTTGGCAATGTCGAATTCTCTGACTTCGGTGATGGTTAGGTTAGTTTGGGTTAGATATTGAGAGGTAAGCACGTTTTGTGGATATTTTCGCAATTTCCAATTCTTTGATTTCGGTGATGGTTAGGTTCAGATGGGTGAGGTTTGGTAGGATAAGCACTTTTTGTGGATATTTAAGCAATGTCGAATTTTCTGTTTTCGGTGATGGTTAGGTTAGGTTGGGTTAGGTATTGTGAGGCAAGCACGTTTTGTGGATATTTTCGCAACGTCAAATTCTTTGATTTCGGTGATGGTTGGATTCAGATGGGTGAGGTTTGGTAGGATAAGAACTTTTTTTGGATATTTTGGCAATGTCGAATTCTCTGACTTCGGTGATGGTTAGGTTAGGTTAGGTTAGGTATTGTGAGGTAAGCACGTTTTGTGGATATTTTATCAATGTCCAATTCTTTGATTTCGTTGACGGTTAGGTTCAGATGGGTGAGGTTTGGACGGATAAGAACTTTTTGTGGAAATTTTGGCAATGTCGAATTTTCTGACTTCAGTGATGGTTACGTTAGGTTGGGTTAGGTATTGTGAGGGAAGCACGTTTTGTGGATATTTTCGCAACGTCAAATTCTTTGATTTCGGTGATGGTTAGGTTCAGATGGGTGAGGTTTGGTAGGATAAGCACTTTTTGTGGATATTTTGGCAATGTCGAATTCTCTGACTTCGGTGATGGTTAGGTTAGGTTGGGTTAGGTATTGTGAGGTTAGCTCGTTTTGTGGATATTTTTTCAATGTCCAATTCTTTGATTTCGGTGATGGTTAGGTTCAGATGGGTAAGGTTTGGTAGGATAAGAACTTTTTGTTGATATTTTGGCAATATCGAATTTTCTGACTTCGGTGATGGTTAGGGTAGGTTGGGTTAGGTATTGTGAGGGAAGCACGTTTTGTGAATATTTTCGCAACGTCAAATTCTTTGATTTCGGTGATGGTTAGGTTCAGATGGGTGAGGTTTGGTAGGATAAGCACTTTTTGTGGATATTTTGGCAATGTCGAATTCTCTGACTTCGGTGATGGTTAGGTTAGGTTGGGTTAGGTATTGTGAGGTAAGCACGTTTTGTGGATATTTTATTAATGTCCAATTCTTTGATTTCGGTGATGGTTAGGTTCAGATGGGTGAGGTTTGGTAGGATAAGAACTTTTTGTGGATATTTTGGCAATGTCGAATTTTCTGACTTCGGTGATGGTTAGGATAGGTTGGGTTAGGTATTGTGAGGTAAGCACGTTTTGTGGATATTTTGGCAATGTCAAATTCTTTGATTTCGGTGATGGTTAAGTTCAGATGAGTGTGGATTGGTAGGATAAGAACTTTTTGTGGATATATTGGCAATGTCGAATTCTCTGACTTCGGTGATGGTTAGGTTAGTTTAGGTTAGATATTGAGAAGTAAGCACGTTTTGTGGATATTTTCGCAATTTCCAATTCTTTGATTTCGGTGATGGTTAGGTTCAGATGGGTGAGGTTTGGTAGGATAAGCACTTTTTGTGGATATTTTGGCAATGTCGAATTCTCTGACTTCGGTGATGGTTAGGTTAGGTTGGGTTAGGTATTATGAGGTAAGCTCGTTTTGTGGATATTTTTTCAATGTCCAATTCTTTGATTTCGGTGATGGTTAGGTTCAGATGAGTGTGGATTGGTAGGATAAGAACTTTTTGTGGATATTTTGGCAATGTCGAATTCTCTGACTTCGGTGATGGTTAGGTTAGGTTGGGTTAGGTATTGTGAAGTAAGCACGTTTTGTGGATATTTAATCAATGTCCAATTCTTTGATTTCAGTGATGGTTAGGTTCAGATGGGTGAGGTTTGGTAGGATAAGCACTTTTTGTGGATATTTTGGCAATGTCGAATTTTCTGACTTTGGTGATGGTTAGGTTAGGTTAGGTTAGGTATTGTGAGGACAACACGTTTTGTGGATATTTTTGCAATGTCAAATTCTTTGATTTCGTTGATGGTTAGGTTCAGATGAGTGTGGATTGGTAGGATAAGAACTTTTTGTGGATATTTTGGCAATGTCGAATTCTCTGACTTCGGTGATGGTTAGGTTAGGTTGGGTTAGGTATTGTGAGGAAAGCACGTTTTGTGGATATTTTATCAATGTCCAATTCTTTGATTTCGGTGATGGTTAGGATCAGATGGGTGAGGTTTGGTAGGATAAGCACTTTTTGTGGATATTTTGGCAATGTCGAATTTTCTGACCTCGGTGATGGTTAGGTTAGGTTGGGTTAGGTATTGTGAGGTAAGCACGTTTTGTAGATATTTTATCAATGTCCAATTCTTTGATTTCGGTGATGGTTAGGTTCAGATGAGTGTGGTTTGGTAGGATAAGAACTTTTTGTGGATATTTTGGCAATGTCTAATTCTTTGATTTCGGTGATGGTTAAGTTCAGATGAGTGTGGATTGGTAGGATAAGAACTTTTTGTGGATATTTTGGCAATGTCGAATTCTCTGACTTCGGTGATGGTTAGGTTAGGTTGGGTTAGGTATTGTGAGGAAAGCACGTTTTGTGGATATTTTATCAATGTCCAATTCTTTGATTTCGGTGATGGTTAGGATCAGATGGGTGAGGTTTGGTAGGATAAGCACTTTTTGTGGATATTTTGGCAATGTCGAATTTTCTGACTTCGGTGATGGTTAGGGTAGGTTGGGTTAGGTATTGTGAGGGAAGCACGTTTTGTGAATATTTTCGCAACGTCAAATTCTTTGATTTCGGTGATGGTTAGGTTCAGATGGGTGAGGTTTGGTAGGATAAGCACTTTTTGTGGATATTTTGGCAATGTCGAATTCTCTGACTTCGGTGATGGTTAGGTTAGGTTGGGTTAGGTATTGTGAGGTAAGCACGTTTTGTGGATATTTTATTAATGTCCAATTCTTTGATTTCGGTGATGGTTAGGTTCAGATGGGTGAGGTTTGGTAGGATAAGAACTTTTTGTGGATATTTTGGCAATGTCGAATTTTCTGACTTCGGTGATGGTTAGGATAGGTTGGGTTAGGTATTGTGAGGTAAGCACGTTTTGTGGATATTTTGGCAATGTCAAATTCTTTGATTTCGGTGATGGTTAAGTTCAGATGAGTGTGGATTGGTAGGATAAGAACTTTTTGTGGATATTTTGGCAATGTCGAATTCTCTGACTTCGGTGATGGTAAGGTTAGGTTGGGTTAGGTATTGTGAGGTAAGCACGTTTTGTGGATATTTTATTAATGTCTAATTCTTTGATTTCGGTGATGGTTAGGTTCAGATGAGTGTGGTTTGGTAGGATAAGAACTTTTTGTGGATATTTTGGCAATGTCGAATTCTCTGACTTCGGTGATGGTAAGGTTAGGTTGGGTTAGGTATTGTGAGGTAAGCACGTTTTGTGGATATTTTATCAATGTCCAATTCTTTGATTTCGGTGATGGTTAGGTTCAGATGGGTGAGGTTTGGTAGGATAAGAACTTTTTGTGGATATTTTGGCAATGTCAAATTCTCTGACTTCGGTGATGGTTAGGTTAGGTTGGGTTTGGTTTTGTGAAGTAATAACGTTTTGTGGTTATTTTATTAATGTCCAATTCTTTGATATCGGTGATGGTTAGGTTCAGATGGGTGAGGTTTGGTAGGATAAGCACTTTTTGTGGATATTTTGGCAATGTCGAATTCTCTGACTTCGGTGATGGTTAGGTTAGGTTGGGTGAGGTATTGTGAGGTAAGCACGTTTTGTGGATATTTTATCAATGTCCAATTCTTTGATTTCGGTGATGGTTAGGTTCAGATGGGTGAGGTTTGGTAGGATAAGCACTTTTTGTGGAAGTTTGGCAATGTCGAATTCTCTGACTTTGGTGATGGTTAGGTTAGTTTGGGTTAGATATTGAGAGGTAAGCACGTTTTGTGGATATTTTCGCAATTTCCAATTCTTTGATTTCGGTGATGGTTAGGTTCAGATGGGTGAGGTTTGGTAGGATAAGCACTTTTTGTGGATATTTAAGCAATGTCGAATTTTCTGTTTTCGGTGATGGTTAGGTTAGGTTGGGTTAGGTATTGTGAGGCAAGCACGTTTTGTGGATATTTTCGCAACGTCAAATTCTTTGATTTCGGTGATGGTTGGATTCAGATGGGTGAGGTTTGGTAGGATAAGAACTTTTTTTGGATATTTTGGCAATGTCGAATTCTCTGACTTCGGTGATGGTTAGGTTAGGTTGGGTTAGGTATTGTGAAGTAAGCACGTTTTGTGGATATTTTATCAATGTCCAATTCTTTGATTTCAGTGATGGTTAGGTTCAGATGGGTGAGGTTTGGTAGGATAAGCACTTTTTGTGGATATTTTGGCAATGTCGAATTTTCTGACTTTGGTGATGGTTAGGTCAGGTTAGGTTAGGTATTGTGAGGGAAGCACGTTTTGTGGATATTTTTGCAATGTCAAATTCTTTGATTTCGGTGATGGTTAGGTTCAGATGAGTGTGGATTGGTAGGATAAGAACTTTTTGTGGATATTTTGGCAATGTCGAATTCTCTGACTTCGGTGATGGTAAGGTTAGGTTGGGTTAGGTATTGTGAGGTAAGCACGTTTTGTGGATATTTTATCAATGTCCAATTCTTTGATTTCGGTGATGGTTAGGTTCAGATGGGTGAGGTTTGGTAGGATAAGAACTTTTTGTGGATATTTTGGCAATGTCGAATTCTCTGACTTCGGTGATGGTTAGGATAGGTTGGGTTAGGTATTGTGAGGTAAGCACGTTTTGTGGATATTTTGGCAATGTCAAATTCTTTGATTTCGGTGATGGTTAAGTTCAGATGAGTGTGGATTGGTAGGATAAGAACTTTTTGTGGATATTTTGGCAATGTCGAATTCTCTGACTTCGGTGATGGTTAGGTTAGTTTGGGTTAGATATTGAGAGGTAAGCACGTTTTGTGGATATTTTCGCAATTTCCAATTCTTTGATTTCGGTGATGGTTAGGTTCAGATGGGTGAGGTTTGGTAGGATAAGCACTTTTTGTGGATATTTAAGCAATGTCGAATTTTCTGTTTTCGGTGATGGTTAGGTTAGGTTGGGTTAGGTATTGTGAGGCAAGCACGTTTTGTGGATATTTTCGCAACGTCAAATTCTTTGATTTCGGTGATGGTTGGATTCAGATGGGTGAGGTTTGGTAGGATAAGAACTTTTTTTGGATATTTTGGCAATGTCGAATTCTCTGACTTCGGTGATGGTTAGGTTAGGTTAGGTTAGGTATTGTGAGGTAAGCACGTTTTGTGGATATTCTATCAATGTCCAATTCTTTGATTTCGTTGACGGTTAGGTTCAGATGGGTGAGGTTTGGACGGATAAGAACTTTTTGTGGAAATTTTGGCAATGTCGAATTTTCTGACTTCAGTGATGGTTACGTTAGGTTGGGTTAGGTATTGTGAGGGAAGCACGTTTTGTGGATATTTTCGCAACGTCAAATTCTTTGATTTCGGTGATGGTTAGGTTCAGATGGGTGAGGTTTGGTAGGATAAGCACTTTTTGTGGATATTTTGGCAATGTCGAATTCTCTGACTTCGGTGATGGTTAGGTTAGGTTGGGTTAGGTATTGTGAGGTTAGCTCGTTTTGTGGATATTTTTTCAATGTCCAATTCTTTGATTTCGGTGATGGTTAGGTTCAGATGGGTGAGGTTTGGTAGGATAAGCACTTTTTGTGGATATTTTGGCAATGTCGAATTCTCTGACTTCGGTGATGGTTAGGTTAGGTTGGGTTAGGTATTGTGAGGTAAGCACGTTTTGTGGATATTTTATTAATGTCCAATTCTTTGATTTCGGTGATGGTTAGGTTCAGATGGGTGAGGTTTGGTAGGATAAGAACTTTTTGTGGATATTTTGGCAATGTCGAATTTTCTGACTTCGGTGATGGTTAGGATAGGTTGGGTTAGGTATTGTGAGGTAAGCACGTTTTGTGGATATTTTGGCAATGTCAAATTCTTTGATTTCGGTGATGGTTAAGTTCAGATGAGTGTGGATTGGTAGGATAAGAACTTTTTGTGGATATATTGGCAATGTCGAATTCTCTGACTTCGGTGATGGTTAGGTTAGTTTAGGTTAGATATTGAGAAGTAAGCACGTTTTGTGGATATTTTCGCAATTTCCAATTCTTTGATTTCGGTGATGGTTAGGTTCAGATGGGTGAGGTTTGGTAGGATAAGCACTTTTTGTGGATATTTTGGCAATGTCGAATTCTCTGACTTCGGTGATGGTTAGGTTAGGTTGGGTTAGGTATTGTGAGGTAAGCTCGTTTTGTGGATATTTTTTCAATGTCCAATTCTTTGATTTCGGTGATGGTTAGGTTCAGATGAGTGTGGATTGGTAGGATAAGAACTTTTTGTGGATATTTTGGCAATGTCGAATTCTCTGACTTCGGTGATGGTTAGGTTAGGTTGGGTTAGGTATTGTGAAGTAAGCACGTTTTGTGGATATTTAATCAATGTCCAATTCTTTGATTTCAGTGATGGTTAGGTTCAGATGGGTGAGGTTTGGTAGGATAAGCACTTTTTGTGGATATTTTGGCAATGTCGAATTTTCTGACTTTGGTGATGGTTAGGTTAGGTTAGGTTAGGTATTGTGAGGGAAACACGTTTTGTGGATATTTTTGCAATGTCAAATTCTTTGATTTCGTTGATGGTTAGGTTCAGATGAGTGTGGATTGGTAGGATAAGAACTTTTTGTGGATATTTTGGCAATGTCGAATTCTCTGACTTCGGTGATGGTTAGGTTAGGTTGGGTTAGGTATTGTGAGGAAAGCACGTTTTGTGGATATTTTATCAATGTCCAATTCTTTGATTTCGGTGATGGTTAGGATCAGATGGGTGAGGTTTGGTAGGATAAGCACTTTTTGTGGATATTTTGGCAATGTCGAATTTTCTGACCTCGGTGATGGTTAGGTTAGGTTGGGTTAGGTATTGTGAGGTAAGCACGTTTTGTAGATATTTTATCAATGTCCAATTCTTTGATTTCGGTGATGGTTAGGTTCAGATGAGTGTGGTTTGGTAGGATAAGAACTTTTTGTGGATATTTTGGCAATGTCTAATTCTTTGATTTCGGTGATGGTTAAGTTCAGATGAGTGTGGATTGGTAGGATAAGAACTTTTTGTGGATATTTTGGCAATGTCGAATTCTCTGACTTCGGTGATGGTTAGGTTAGGTTGGGTTAGGTATTGTGAGGAAAGCACGTTTTGTGGATATTTTATCAATGTCCAATTCTTTGATTTCGGTGATGGTTAGGATCAGATGGGTGAGGTTTGGTAGGATAAGCACTTTTTGTGGATATTTTGGCAATGTCGAATTTTCTGACCTCGGTGATGGTTAGGTTAGGTTGGGTTAGGTATTGTGAGGTAAGCACGTTTTGTAGATATTTTATCAATGTCCAATTCTTTGATTTCGGTGATGGTTAGGTTCAGATGGGTGAGGTTTGGTAGGATAAGAACTTTTTGTGGAAATTTTGGCAATGTCGAATTTTCTGACTTCAGTGATGGTTACGTTAGGTTGGGTTAGGTATTGTGAGGGAAGCACGTTTTGTGGATATTTTCGCAACGTCAAAATCTTTGATTTCGGTCATGGTTAGGTTCAGATGGGTGAGGTTTGGTAGGATAAGAACTTTTTGTGGATATTTTGGCAATGTCGAATTCTCTGACTTCGGTGATGGTTAGGTTAGGTTGGGTTAGGTATTGTTAGGAAAACACGTTTTGTGGATATTTTATCAATGTCCAATTCTTTGATTTCGGTGATGGTTAGGTTCACATGGGTGAGGTTTGGTAGGATAAGAACTTTTTGTGGAAATTTTGGCAATGTCAAATTTTCTGACTTCGGTGATGGTTAGGTTAGGTTGGGTTAAATATTGTGAGGTAAGCACGTTTTGTTGATATTTTCGCAATGTCCAGTTCTTTGATTTCGGTGATGGTTAGGTTCAGATGGGTGAGGTTTGGTAGGATAAGAACTTTTTGTGGAAATTTTGGCAATGTCAAATTTTCTGACTTCGGTGATGGTTAGGTTAGGTTGGGTTAAATATTGTGAGGTAAGCACGTTTTGTTGATATTTTCGCAATGTCCAGTTCTTTGATTTCGGTGATGGTTAGGTTCAGATGGGTGAGGTTTGGTAGGATAGGCACTTTTTGTGGATATTTTAGCAATGTCGAATTTTCTGACTTCGGTGATGGTTAGGTTAGGTTGGGTTAGGTATTGTGAGGTAAGCACGTTTTGTGGATATTTTATCAATGTCCAATTCTTTGATTTCGGTGATGGTTAGGTTCAGATGAGTGTGGATTGGTAGGATAAGAACTTTTTGTGGAAGTTTGGCAATGTCGAATTCTTTGAATTCGGTGATGGTTAGGTTCAGATGGGTGAGGTTTGGTAGGATAAGAACTTTTTGTGGATATTTTGGCAATGTCGAATTCTCTGACTTCGGTGATGGTTAGGGTAGGTTGGGTTAGGTATTGTGAGGGAAGCGCGTTTTGTGAATATTTTCGCAACGTCAAATTCTTTGATTTCGGTGATAGTTAGGTTCAGATGGTGAGGTTTGGTAGGATAAGCACTTTTTGTGGATATTTTGGCAATGTCGAATTCTCTGACTTCGGTGATGGTTAGGGTAGGTTGGGTTAGGTATTGTGAGGGAAGCACGTTTTGTGAATATTTTCGCAACTTCAAATTCTTTGATTTCGGTGATGGTTAGGTTCAGATGGGTGAGGTTTGGTAGGATAAGCACTTTTTGTGGATATTTTGGCAATGTCGAATTCTCTGACTTCGGTGATGGTTAGGTTAGGTTGGGTTAGGTATTGTGAAGTAAGCACGTTTTGTGGATATTTTATCAATGTCCAATTCTTTGATTTCTGTGATGGTTAGGTTCAGATGGGTGAGGTTTGGTAGGATAAGCACTTTATGTGGATATTTTGGCAATGTCGAATTTTCTGACTTTGGTGATGGTTAGGTTAGGTTAGGTTAGGTATTGTGAGGAAAGCACGTTTTGTGGATATTTATGCAATGTCGAATTCTTTGATTTCGGTGATGGTTAGGTTCAGATGAGTGTGGATTGGTAGGATAAGAACTTTTTGTGGATATTTTGGCAATGTCGAATTCTCTGACTTCGGTGATGGTTAGGTTAGGTTGGGTTAGGTATTGTGAGGTGAGCACGTTTTGTGGATATTTTATCAATGTCTAATTCTTTGATTTCGGTGATGGTTAGGTTCAGATGGGTGAGGTTTGGTAGGATAAGAACTTTTTGTGGATATTTTGGCAATGTCGAATTCTCTGACTTCGGTGATGGTTAGGTTAGGTTGGGTGAGGTATTGTGAGGTAAGCACGTTTTGTGGATATTTTATCAATGTCCAATTCTTTGATTTCGGTGATGGTTAGGTTCAGATGGGTGAGGTTTGGTAGGATAAGCACTTTTTGTGGAAGTTTGGCAATGTCGAATTCTCTGACTTTGGTGATGGTTAGGTTAGTTTGGGTTAGATATTGAGAGGTAAGCACGTTTTGTGGATATTTTCGCAATTTCCAATTCTTTGATTTCGGTGATGGTTAGGTTCAGATGGGTGAGGTTTGGTAGGATAAGCACTTTTTGTGGATATTTAAGCAATGTCGAATTTTCTGTTTTCGGTGATGGTTAGGTTAGGTTGGGTTAGGTATTGTGAGGGAAGCACGTTTTGTGGATATTTTCGCAACGTCAAATTCTTTGATTTCGGTGATGGTTAGGTTCAGATGGGTGAGGTTTGGTAGGATAAGCACTTTTTGTGGATATTTTGGCAATGTCGAATTCTCTGACTTCGGTGATGGTTAGGTTAGGTTGGGTTAGGTATTGTGAAGTAAGCACGTTTTGTGGATATTTTATCAATGTCCAATTCTTTGATTTCAGTGATGGTTAGGTTCAGATGGGTGAGGTTTGGTAGGATAAGCACTTTTTGTGGATATTTTGGCAATGTCGAATTTTCTGACTTTGGTGATGGTTAGGTCAGGTTAGGTTAGGTATTGTGAGGGAAGCACGTTTTGTGGATATTTTTGCAATGTCAAATTCTTTGATTTCGGTGATGGTTAGGTTCAGATGAGTGTGGATTGGTAGGTTAAGAACTTTTTGTGGATATTTTGGCAATGTCGAATTCTCTGACTTCGGTGATGGTAAGGTTAGGTTGGGTTAGGTATTGTGAGGAAAGCACGTTTTTTGGATATTTTATCAATGTCCAATTCTTTGATTTCGGTGAGGGTTAGGTTCAGATGGGTGAGGTTTGGTAGGATAAAAACCTTTTTGTGGATATATTGGCAATGTCGAATTCTCTGACTTCGGTGATGGTTAGGTTAGTTTGGGTTAGATATTGAGAGGTAAGCACGTTTTGTGGATATTTTCGCGATTTCCAATTCTTTGATTTCGGTGATGGTTAGGTTCAGATGGGTGAGGTTTGGTAGGATAAGAACTTTTTGTGGAAATTTTGGCAATGTCGAATTTTCTGACTTCAGTGATGGTTACGTTAGGTTGGGTTAGGTATTGTGAGGGAAGCACGTTTTGTGGATATTTTCGCAACGTCAAAATCTTTGATTTCGGTCATGGTTAGGTTCAGATGGGTGAGGTTTGGTAGGATAAGAACTTTTTGTGGATATTTTGGCAATGTCGAATTCTCTGACTTCGGTGATGGTTAGGTTAGTTTGGGTTAGGTATTGTTAGGAAAACACGTTTTGTGGATATTTTATTAATGTCCAATTCTTTGATTTCGGTGATGGTTAGGTTCAGATGGGTGAGGTTTGGTAGGATAAGAACTTTTTGTGGATATTTTGGCAATGTCTAATTCTCTGACTTCGGTGATGGTTAGGTTAGGTTGGGTTAGGTATTGTGAGGTAAGCACGTTTTGTGGATATTTTATCAATGTCCAATTCTTTGATTTCGGTGATGGTTAGGTTCAGATGGGTGAGGTTTGGTAGGATAAGAACTTTTTGTGGATATTTTGGCAATGTCGAATTTTCTGACTTCAGTGATGGTTACGTTAGGTTGGGTTAGGTATTGTGAGGGAAGCACGTTTTGTGGATATTTTATTAATGTCTAATTCTTTGATTTCGGTGATGGTTAGGTTCAGATGGGTGAGGTTTGGTAGGATAAGCACTTTTTGTGGATATTTTGGCAATGTCGAATTCTCTGACTTCGGTGATGGTTAGGTTAGGTTGGGTTAGGTATTGTGAGGTTAGCTCGTTTTGTGGATATTTTTTCAATGTCCAATTCTTTGATTTCGGTGATGGTTAGGTTCAGATGGGTAAGGTTTGGTAGGATAAGAACTTTTTGTTGATATTTTGGCAATATCGAATTTTCTGACTGCGGTGATGGTTAGGGTAGGTTGGGTTAGGTATTGTGAGGGAAACACGTTTTGTGAATATTTTCGCAACGTCAAATTCTTTGATTTCGGTGATGGTTAGGTTCAGATGGGTGAGGTTTGGTAGGATAAGCACTTTTTGTGGATATTTTGGCAATGTCTAATTCTCTGACTTCGGTGATGGTTAGGTTAGGTTGGGTTAGGTATTGTGAGGTAAGCACGTTTTGTGGATATTTTATCAATGTCCAATTCTTTGATTTCGGTGATGGTTAGGTTCAGATGGGTGAGGTTTGGTAGGATAAGAACTTTTTGTGGATATTTTGGCAATGTCGAATTTTCTGACTTCAGTGATGGTTACGTTAGGTTGGGTTAGGTATTGTGAGGGAAGCACGTTTTGTGGATATTTTATTAATGTCTAATTCTTTGATTTCGGTGATGGTTAGGTTCAGATGGGTGAGGTTTGGTAGGATAAGCACTTTTTGTGGATATTTTGGCAATGTCGAATTCTCTGACTTCGGTGATGGTTAGGTTAGGTTGGGTTAGGTATTGTGAGGTTAGCTCGTTTTGTGGATATTTTTTCAATGTCCAATTCTTTGATTTCGGTGATGGTTAGGTTCAGATGGGTAAGGTTTGGTAGGATAAGAACTTTTTGTTGATATTTTGGCAATATCGAATTTTCTGACTTCGGTGATGGTTAGGGTAGGTTGGGTTAGGTATTGTGAGGGAAACACGTTTTGTGAATATTTTCGCAACGTCAAATTCTTTGATTTCGGTGATGGTTAGGTTCAGATGGGTGAGGTTTGGTAGGATAAGCACTTTTTGTGGATATTTTGGCAATGTCGAATTCTCTGACTTCGGTGATGGTTAGGTTAGGTTGGGTTAGGTATTGTGAAGTAAGCACGTTTTGTGGATATTTTATCAATGTCCAATTCTTTGATTTCAGTGATGGTTAGGTTCAGATGGGTGAGGTTTGGTAGGATAAGCACTTTTTGTGGATATTTTGGCAATGTCGAATTTTCTGACTTTGGTGATGGTAAGGTTAGGTTAGGTTAGGTATTGTGAGGGAAGCACGTTTTGTGGATATTTATGCAATGTCGAATTCTTTGATTTCGGTGATGGTTAGGTTCAGATGAGTGTGGATTGGTAGGATAAGAACTTTTTGTGGATATTTTGGCAATGTCGAATTCTCTGACTTCGGTGATGGTTAGGTTAGGTTGGGTTAGGTATTGTGAGGTGAGCACGTTTTGTGGATATTTTATCAATGTCTAATTCTTTGATTTCGGTGATGGTTAGGTTCAGATGGGTGAGGTTTGGTAGGATAAGCACTTTTTGTGGATATTTTGGCAATGTCGAATTCTCTGACTTCGGTGATGGTTAGGTTAGGTTGGGTTAGGTATTGTGAGGTAAGCTCGTTTTGTGGATATTTTTTTAATGTCCAATTCTTTGATTTCGGTGATGGTTAGGTTCAGATGAGTGTGGATTGGTAGGATAAGAACTTTTTGTGGATATTTTGGCAATGTCGAATTCTCTGACTTCGGTGATGGTTAGGTTAGGTTGGGTTAGGTATTGTGAAGTAAGCACGTTTTGTGGATATTTAATCAATGTCCAATTCTTTGATTTCAGTGATGGTTAGGTTCAGATGGGTGAGGTTTGGTAGGATAAGCACTTTTTGTGGATATTTTGGCAATGTCGAATTTTCTGACTTTGGTGATGGTTAGGTTAGGTTAGGTTAGGTATTGTGAGGGAAACACGTTTTGTGGATATTTTTGCAATGTCAAATTCTTTGAATTCGTTGATGGTTAGGTTCAGATGAGTGTGGATTGGTAGGATAAGAACTTTTTGTGGATATTTTGGCAATGTCGAATTCTCTGACTTCGGTGATGGTAAGGTTAGGTTGGGTTAGGTATTGTGAGGAAAGCACGTTTTTTGGATATTTTATTAATGTCCAATTCTTTGATTTCGGTGATGGTTAGGTTCAGATGGGTGAGGTTTGGTAGAATAAGCTCTTTTTGTGGATATTTTGGCAATGTCGAATTTTCTGACTTCGGTGATGGTTAGGTTAGGTTGGGTTAGGTATTGTGAGGTAAGCACGTTTTGTGGATATTTTATCAATGTCTAATTCTTTGATTTCGGTGATGGTTAGGTTCAGATGAGTGTGGTTTGGTAGGATAAGAACTTTTTGTGGATATTTTGGCAATGTCTAATTCTCTGACTTCGGTGATGGTTAGGTTAGGTTGGGTTAGGTATTGTGAGGTAAGCACGTTTTGTGGATATTTTATCAATGTCCAATTCTTTGATTTCGGTGATGGTTAGGTTCAGATGGGTGAGGTTTGGTAGGATAAGAACTTTTTGTGGATATTTTGGCAATGTCGAATTCTCTGACTTCGGTGATGGTTAGGTTAGGTTGGGTTTGGTTTTGTGAGGTAAGAACGTTTTGTGGATATTTTATCAATGTCCAATTCTTTGATATCGGTGATGGTTAGGTTCAGATGGGTGAGGTTTGTTAGGATAAGCACTTTTTGTGGATATTTTGGCAATGTCGAATTTTCTGACTTTGGTGATGGTTAGGTTAGGTTAGGTTAGGTATTGTGAGGGAAACACGTTTTGTGGATATATTTGCAATGTCAAATTCTTTGATTTCGTTGATGGTTAGGTTCAGATGAGTGTGGATTGGTAGGATAAGAACTTTTTGTGGATATTTTGGCAATGTCGAATTCTCTGACTTCGGTGATGGTTAGGTTAGGTTGGGTTAGGTATTGTGAGGAAAGCACGTTTTGTGGATATTTTATCAATGTCCAATTCTTTGATTTCGGTGATGGTTAGGATCAGATGGGTGAGGTTTGGTAGGATAAGCACTTTTTGTGGATATTTTGGCAATGTCGAAATTTCTGACCTCGGTGATGGTTAGGTTAGGTTGGGTTAGGTATTGTGAGGTAAGCACGTTTTGTAGATATTTTATCAATGTCCAATTCTTTGATTTCGGTGATGGTTAGGTTCAGATGAGTGTGGTTTGGTAGGATAAGAACTTTTTGTGGATATTTTGGCAATGTCTAATTCTTTGATTTCGGTGATGGTTAAGTTCAGATGAGTGTGGATTGGTAGGATAAGAACTTTTTGTGGATATTTTGGCAATGTCGAATTCTCTGACTTCGGTGATGGTTAGGTTAGGTTGGGTTAGGTATTGTGAGGAAAGCACGTTTTGTGGATATTTTATCAATGTCCAATTCTTTGATTTCGGTGATGGTTAGGTTCAGATAAGTGAGGTTTGGTAGGATAAGCACTTTTTGTGGATATTTTGGCAATGTCGAATTTTCTGACCTCGGTGATGGTTAGGTTAGGTTGGGTTAGGTATTGTGAGGTAAGCACGTTTTGTAGATATTTTATCAATGTCCAATTCTTTGATTTCGGTGATGGTTAGGTTCAGATGGGTGAGGTTTGGTAGGATAAGAACTTTTTGTGGAAATTTTGGCAATGTCGAATTTTCTGACTTCAGTGATGGTTACGTTAGGTTGGGTTAGGTATTGTGAGGGAAGCACGTTTTGTGGATATTTTCGCAACGTCAAAATCTTTGATTTCGGTCATGGTTAGGTTCAGATGGGTGAGGTTTGGTAGGATAAGAACTTTTTGTGGATATTTTGGCAATGTCGAATTCTCTGACTTCGGTGATGGTTAGGTTAGGTTGGGTTAGGTATTGTTAGGAAAACACGTTTTGTGGATATTTTATCAATGTCCAATTCTTTGATTTCGGTGATGGTTAGGTTCACATGGGTGAGGTTTGGTAGGATAAGAACTTTTTGTGGAAATTTTGGCAATGTCAAATTTTCTGACTTCGGTGATGGTTAGGTTAGGTTGGGTTAAATATTGTGAGGTAAGCACGTTTTGTTGATATTTTCGCAATGTCCAGTTCTTTGATTTCGGTGATGGTTAGGTTCAGATGGGTGAGGTTTGGTAGGATAAGAACTTTTTGTGGAAATTTTGGCAATGTCAAATTTTCTGACTTCGGTGATGGTTAGGTTAGGTTGGGTTAAATATTGTGAGGTAAGCACGTTTTGTTGATATTTTCGCAATGTCCAGTTCTTTGATTTCGGTGATGGTTAGGTTCAGATGGGTGAGGTTTGGTAGGATAGGCACTTTTTGTGGATATTTTAGCAATGTCGAATTTTCTGACTTCGGTGATGGTTAGGTTAGGTTGGGTTAGGTATTGTGAGGTAAGCACGTTTTGTGGATATTTTATCAATGTCCAATTCTTTGATTTCGGTGATGGTTAGGTTCAGATGAGTGTGGATTGGTAGGATAAGAACTTTTTGTGGAAGTTTGGCAATGTCGAATTCTCTGACTTCGGTGATGGTTAAGTTAGGTAGGGTTAGGTATTGTGAGGTAAGCACGTTTTGTGGATATTTTGGCAATGTCCAATTCTTTGAATTCGGTGATGGTTAGGTTCAGATGGGTGAGGTTTGGTAGGATAAGAACTTTTTGTGGATATTTTGGCAATGTCGAATTCTCTGACTTCGGTGATGGTTAGGGTAGGTTGGGTTAGGTATTGTGAGGGAAGCACGTTTTGTGAATATTTTCGCAACGTCAAATTCTTTGATTTCGGTGATAGTTAGGTTCAGATGGTGAGGTTTGGTAGGATAAGCACTTTTTGTGGATATTTTGGCAATGTCGAATTCTCTGACTTCGGTGATGGTTAGGGTAGGTTGGGTTAGGTATTGTGAGGGAAGCACGTTTTGTGAATATTTTCGCAACGTCAAATTCTTTGATTTCGGTGATGGTTAGGTTCAGATGGGTGAGGTTTGGTAGGATAAGCACTTTTTGTGGATATTTTGGCAATGTCGAATTCTCTGACTTCGGTGATGGTTAGGTTAGGTTGGGTTAGGTATTGTGAAGTAAGCACGTTTTGTGGATATTTTATCAATGTCCAATTCTTTGATTTCTGTGATGGTTAGGTTCAGATGGGTGAGGTTTGGTAGGATAAGCACTTTATGTGGATATTTTGGCAATGTCGAATTTTCTGACTTTGGTGATGGTAAGGTTAGGTTAGGTTAGGTATTGTGAGGGAAGCACGTTTTGTGGATATTTATGCAATGTCGAATTCTTTGATTTCGGTGATGGTTAGGTTCAGATGAGTGTGGATTGGTAGGATAAGAACTTTTTGTGGATATTTTGGCAATGTCGAATTCTCTGACTTCGGTGATGGTTAGGTTAGGTTGGGTTAGGTATTGTGAGGTGAGCACGTTTTGTGGATATTTTATCAATGTCTAATTCTTTGATTTCGGTGATGGTTAGGTTCAGATGGGTGAGGTTTGGTAGGATAAGAACTTTTTGTGGATATTTTGGCAATGTCGAATTCTCTGACTTCGGTGATGGTTAGGTTAGGTTGGGTGAGGTATTGTGAGGTAAGCACGTTTTGTGGATATTTTATCAATGTCCAATTCTTTGATTTCGGTGATGGTTAGGTTCAGATGGGTGAGGTTTGGTAGGATAAGCACTTTTTGTGGAAGTTTGGCAATGTCGAATTCTCTGACTTTGGTGATGGTTAGGTTAGTTTGGGTTAGATATTGAGAGGTAAGCACGTTTTGTGGATATTTTCGCAATTTCCAATTCTTTGATTTCGGTGATGGTTAGGTTCAGATGGGTGAGGTTTGGTAGGATAAGCACTTTTTGTGGATATTTAAGCAATGTCGAATTTTCTGACTTTGGTGATGGTTAGGTCAGGTTAGGTTAGGTATTGTGAGGAAAGCACGTTTTGTGGATATTTTTGCAATGTCAAATTCTTTGATTTCGGTGATGGTTAGGTTCAGATGAGTGTGGATTGGTAGGATAAGAACTTTTTGTGGATATTTTGGCAATGTCGAATTCTCTGACTTCGGTGATGGTAAGGTTAGGTTGGGTTAGGTATTGTGAGGTAAGCACGTTTTGTGGATATTTTATCAATGTCCAATTCTTTGATTTCGGTGATGGTTAGGTTCAGATGGGTGAGGTTTGGTAGGATAAGAACTTTTTGTGGATATTTTGGCAATGTCGAATTCTCTGACTTCGGTGATGGTTAGGATAGGTTGGGTTAGGTATTGTGAGGTAAGCACGTTTTGTGGATATTTTGGCAATGTCAAATTCTTTGATTTCGGTGATGGTTAAGTTCAGATGAGTGTGGATTGGTAGGATAAGAACTTTTTGTGGATATTTTGGCAATGTCGAATTCTCTGACTTCGGTGATGGTAAGGTTAGGTTGGGTTAGGTATTGTGAGGAAAGCACAATTTTTGGATATTTTATCAATGTCCAATTCTTTGATTTCGGTGAGGGTTAGGTTCAGATGGGTGAGGTTTGGTAGGATAAGAACTTTTTGTGGATATATTGGCAATGTCGAATTCTCTGACTTCGGTGATGGTTAGGTTAGTTTGGGTTAGATATTGAGAGGTAAGCACGTTTTGTGGATATTTTCGCAATTTCCAATTCTTTGATTTCGGTGATGGTTAGGTTCAGATGGGTGAGGTTTGGTAGGATAAGAACTTTTTGTGGAAATTTTGGCAATGTCGAATTTTCTGACTTCAGTGATGGTTACGTTAGGTTGGGTTAGGTATTGTGAGGGAAGCACGTTTTGTGGATATTTTCGCAACGTCAAAATCTTTGATTTCGGTCATAGTTAGGTTCAGATGGGTGAGGTTTGGTAGGATAAGAACTTTTTGTGGATATTTTGGCAATGTCGAATTCTCTGACTTCGGTGATGGTTAGGTTAGGTTGGGTTAGGTATTGTTAGGAAAACACGTTTTGTGGATATTTTATCAATGTCCAATTCTTTGATTTCGGTGATGGTTAGGTTCACATGGGTGAGGTTTGGTAGGATAAGAACTTTTTGTGGAAATTTTGGCAATGTCAAATTTTCTGACTTCGGTGATGGTTAGGTTAGGTTGGGTTAAATATTGTGAGGTAAGCACGTTTTGTTGATATTTTCGCAATGTCCAGTTCTTTGATTTCGGTGATGGTTAGGTTCAGATGGGTGAGGTTTGGTAGGATAAGAACTTTTTGTGGAAATTTTGGCAATGTCAAATTTTCTGACTTCGGTGATGGTTAGGTTAGGTTGGGTTAAATATTGTGAGGTAAGCACGTTTTGTTGATATTTTCGCAATGTCCAGTTCTTTGATTTCGGTGATGGTTAGGTTCAGATGGGTGAGGTTTGGTAGGATAAGAACTTTTTGTGGAAATTTTGGCAATGTCAAATTTTCTGACTTCGGTGATGGTTAGGTTAGGTTGGGTTAAATATTGTGAGGTAAGCACGTTTTGTTGATATTTTCGCAATGTCCAGTTCTTTGATTTCGGTGATGGTGAGGTTCAGATGGGTGAGGTTTGGTAGGATAAGCACTTTTTGTGGATATTTAAGCAATGTCGAATTTTCTGTTTTCGGTGATGGTTAGGTTAGGTTGGGTTAGGTATTGTGAGGCAAGCACGTTTTGTGGATATTTTCGCAACGTCAAATTCTTTGATTTCGGTGATGGTTGGATTCAGATGGGTGAGGTTTGGTAGGATAAGAACTTTTTTTGGATATTTTGGCAATGTCGAATTCTCTGACTTCGGTGATGGTTAGGTTAGGTTAGGTTAGGTATTGTGAGGTAAGCACGTTTTGTGGATATTTAATTAATGTCCAATTCTTTGATTTCGTTGACGGTTAGGTTCAGATGGGTGAGGTTTGGACGGATAAGAACTTTTTGTGGAAATTTTGGCAATGTCGAATTTTCTGACTTCAGTGATGGTTACGTTAGGTTGGGTTAGGTATTGTGAGGGAAGCACGTTTTGTGGATATTTTCGCAACGTCAAATTCTTTGATTTCGGTGATGGTTAGGTTCAGATGGGTGAGGTTTGGTAGGATAAGCACTTTTTGTGGATATTTTGGCAATGTCGAATTCTCTGACTTCGGTGATGGTTAGGTTAGGTTGGGTTAGGTATTGTGAGGTTAGCTCGTTTTGTGGATATTTTTTCAATGTCCAATTCTTTGATTTCGGTGATGGTTAGGTTCAGATGGGTAAGGTTTGGTAGGATAAGAACTTTTTGTTGATATTTTGGCAATATCGAATTTTCTGACTTCGGTGATGGTTAGGGTAGGTTGGGTTAGGTATTGTGAGGGAAGCCCTTTTTTTGAATATTTTCGCAACGTCAAATTCTTTGATTTCGGTGATAATTAGGTTCAGATGGGTGAGGTTTGGTAGGATAAGCACTTTTTGTGGATATTTTGGCAATGTCGAATTCTCTGACTTCGGTGATGGTTAGGATAGGTTGGGTTAGGTATTGTGAGGTAAGCACGTTTTGTGGATATTTTGGCAATGTCAAATTCTTTGATTTCGGTGATGGTTAAGTTCAGATGAGTGTGGATTGGTAGGATAAGAACTTTTTGTGGATATATTGGCAATGTCGAATTCTCTGACTTCGGTGATGGTTAGGTTAGTTTAGGTTAGATATTGAGAGGTAAGCACGTTTTGTGGATATTTTCGCAATTTCCAATTCTTTGATTTCGGTGATGGTTAGGTTCAGATGGGTGAGGTTTGGTAGGATAAGCACTTTTTGTGGATATTTTGGCAATGTCGAATTTTCTGACTTTGGTGATGGTTAGGTCAGGTTAGGTTAGGTATTGTGAGGGAAGCACGTTTTGTGGATATTTTTGCAATGTCAAATTCTTCGATTTCGGTGATGGTTAGGTTGAGATGAGTGTGGATTGGTAGGATAAGAACTTTTTGTGGATATTTTGGCAATGTCGAATTCTCTGACTTCGGTGATGGTTAGGTTAGGTTGGGTTAGGTATTGTGAGGTAAGCACGTTTTGTGGATATTTTATTAATGTCCAATTCTTTGATTTCGGTGATGGTTAGGTTCAGATGGGTGAGGTTTGGTAGGATAAGAACTTTTTGTGGATATTTTGGCAATGTCGAATTCTCTGACTTCGGTGATGGTTAGGATAGGTTGGGTTAGGTATTGTGAGGTAAGCACGTTTTGTGGATATTTTGGCAATGTCAAATTCTTTGATTTCGGTGATGGTTAAGTTCAGATGAGTGTGGATTGGTAGGATAAGAACTTTTTGTGGATATTTTGGCAATGTCGAATTCTCTGACTTCGGTGATGGTTAGGTTAGGTTGGGTTAGGTATTGTGAGGAAAGCACGTTTTGTGGATATTTTATTAATGTCCAATTCTTTGATTTCGGTGATGGTTAGGATCAGATGGGTGAGGTTTGGTAGGATAAGCACTTTTTGTGGATATTTTGGCAATGTCGAATTTTCTGACCTCGGTGATGGTTAGGTTAGGTTGGGTTAGGTATTGTGAGGTAAGCACGTTTTGTAGATATTTTATCAATGTCCAATTCTTTGATTTCGGTGATGGTTAAGTTCAGATGAGTGTGGATTGGTAGGATAAGAACTTTTTGTGGATATTTTGGCAATGTCGAATTCTCTGACTTCGGTGATGGTAAGGTTAGGTTGGGTTAGGTATTGTGAGGAAAGCACAATTTTTGGATATTTTATCAATGTCCAATTCTTTGATTTCGGTGAGGGTTAGGTTCAGATGGGTGAGGTTTGGTAGGATAAGAACTTTTTGTGGATATATTGGCAATGTCGAATTCTCTGACTTCGGTGATGGTTAGGTTAGTTTGGGTTAGATATTGAGAGGTAAGCACGTTTTGTGGATATTTTCGCAATTTCCAATTCTTTGATTTCGGTGATGGTTAGGTTCAGATGGGTGAGGTTTGGTAGGATAAGAACTTTTTGTGGAAATTTTGGCAATGTCGAATTTTCTGACTTCAGTGATGGTTACGTTAGGTTGGGTTAGGTATTGTGAGGGAAGCACGTTTTGTGGATATTTTCGCAACGTCAAAATCTTTGATTTCGGTCATAGTTAGGTTCAGATGGGTGAGGTTTGGTAGGATAAGAACTTTTTGTGGATATTTTGGCAATGTCGAATTCTCTGACTTCGGTGATGGTTAGGTTAGGTTGGGTTAGGTATTGTTAGGAAAACACGTTTTGTGGATATTTTATCAATGTCCAATTCTTTGATTTCGGTGATGGTTAGGTTCACATGGGTGAGGTTTGGTAGGATAAGAACTTTTTGTGGAAATTTTGGCAATGTCAAATTTTCTGACTTCGGTGATGGTTAGGTTAGGTTGGGTTAAATATTGTGAGGTAAGCACGTTTTGTTGATATTTTCGCAATGTCCAGTTCTTTGATTTCGGTGATGGTTAGGTTCAGATGGGTGAGGTTTGGTAGGATAAGAACTTTTTGTGGAAATTTTGGCAATGTCAAATTTTCTGACTTCGGTGATGGTTAGGTTAGGTTGGGTTAAATATTGTGAGGTAAGCACGTTTTGTTGATATTTTCGCAATGTCCAGTTCTTTGATTTCGGTGATGGTTAGGTTCAGATGGGTGAGGTTTGGTAGGATAAGAACTTTTTGTGGAAATTTTGGCAATGTCAAATTTTCTGACTTCGGTGATGGTTAGGTTAGGTTGGGTTAAATATTGTGAGGTAAGCACGTTTTGTTGATATTTTCGCAATGTCCAGTTCTTTGATTTCGGTGATGGTGAGGTTCAGATGGGTGAGGTTTGGTAGGATAAGCACTTTTTGTGGATATTTAAGCAATGTCGAATTTTCTGTTTTCGGTGATGGTTAGGTTAGGTTGGGTTAGGTATTGTGAGGCAAGCACGTTTTGTGGATATTTTCGCAACGTCAAATTCTTTGATTTCGGTGATGGTTGGATTCAGATGGGTGAGGTTTGGTAGGATAAGAACTTTTTTTGGATATTTTGGCAATGTCGAATTCTCTGACTTCGGTGATGGTTAGGTTAGGTTAGGTTAGGTATTGTGAGGTAAGCACGTTTTGTGGATATTTAATTAATGTCCAATTCTTTGATTTCGTTGACGGTTAGGTTCAGATGGGTGAGGTTTGGACGGATAAGAACTTTTTGTGGAAATTTTGGCAATGTCGAATTTTCTGACTTCAGTGATGGTTACGTTAGGTTGGGTTAGGTATTGTGAGGGAAGCACGTTTTGTGGATATTTTCGCAACGTCAAATTCTTTGATTTCGGTGATGGTTAGGTTCAGATGGGTGAGGTTTGGTAGGATAAGCACTTTTTGTGGATATTTTGGCAATGTCGAATTCTCTGACTTCGGTGATGGTTAGGTTAGGTTGGGTTAGGTATTGTGAGGTTAGCTCGTTTTGTGGATATTTTTTCAATGTCCAATTCTTTGATTTCGGTGATGGTTAGGTTCAGATGGGTAAGGTTTGGTAGGATAAGAACTTTTTGTTTATATTTTGGCAATATCGAATTTTCTGACTTCGGTGATGGTTAGGGTAGGTTGGGTTAGGTATTGTGAGGGAAGCCCTTTTTTTGAATATTTTCGCAACGTCAAATTCTTTGATTTCGGTGATAATTAGGTTCAGATGGGTGAGGTTTGGTAGGATAAGCACTTTTTGTGGATATTTTGGCAATGTCGAATTCTCTGACTTCGGTGATGGTTAGGTTAGGTTGGGTTAGGTATTGTGAGGTAAGCACGTTTTGTGGATATTTTATTAATGTCCAATTCTTTGATTTCGGTGATGGTTAGGTTCAGATGGGTGAGGTTTGGTAGGATAAGAACTTTTTGTGGATATTTTGGCAATGTCGAATTCTCTGACTTCGGTGATGGTTAGGATAGGTTGGGTTAGGTATTGTGAGGTAAGCACGTTTTGTGGATATTTTGGCAATGTCAAATTCTTTGATTTCGGTGATGGTTAAGTTCAGATGAGTGTGGATTGGTAGGATAAGAACTTTTTGTGGATATATTGGCAATGTCGAATTCTCTGACTTCGGTGATGGTTAGGTTAGTTTAGGTTAGATATTGAGAGGTAAGCACGTTTTGTGGATATTTTCGCAATTTCCAATTCTTTGATTTCGGTGATGGTTAGGTTCAGATGGGTGAGGTTTGGTAGGATAAGCACTTTTTGTGGATATTTTGGCAATGTCGAATTTTCTGACTTTGGTGATGGTTAGGTCAGGTTAGGTTAGGTATTGTGAGGGAAGCACGTTTTGTGGATATTTTTGCAATGTCAAATTCTTCGATTTCGGTGATGGTTAGGTTCAGATGAGTGTGGATTGGTAGGATAAGAACTTTTTGTGGATATTTTGGCAATGTCGAATTCTCTGACTTCGGTGATGGTTAGGTTAGGTTGGGTTAGGTATTGTGAGGTAAGCACGTTTTGTGGATATTTTATTAATGTCCAATTCTTTGATTTCGGTGATGGTTAGGTTCAGATGGGTGAGGTTTGGTAGGATAAGAACTTTTTGTGGATATTTTGGCAATGTCGAATTCTCTGACTTCGGTGATGGTTAGGATAGGTTGGGTTAGGTATTGTGAGGTAAGCACGTTTTGTGGATATTTTGGCAATGTCAAATTCTTTGATTTCGGTGATGGTTAAGTTCAGATGAGTGTGGATTGGTAGGATAAGAACTTTTTGTGGATATTTTGGCAATGTCGAATTCTCTGACTTCGGTGATGGTTAGGTTAGGTTGGGTTAGGTATTGTGAGGAAAGCACGTTTTGTGGATATTTTATCAATGTCCAATTCTTTGATTTCGGTGATGGTTAGGATCAGATGGGTGAGGTTTGGTAGGATAAGCACTTTTTGTGGATATTTTGGCAATGTCGAATTTTCTGACCTCGGTGATGGTTAGGTTAGGTTGGGTTAGGTATTGTGAGGTAAGCACGTTTTGTAGATATTTTATCAATGTCCAATTCTTTGATTTCGGTGATGGTTAGGTTCAGATGAGTGTGGTTTGGTAGGATAAGAACTTTTTGTGGATATTTTGGCAATGTCTAATTCTTTGATTTCGGTGATGGTTAAGTTCAGATGAGTGTGGATTGGTAGGATAAGAACTTTTTGTGGATATTTTGGCAATGTCGAATTCTCTGACTTCGGTGATGGTTAGGTTAGGTTGGGTTAGGTATTGTGAGGAAAGCACGTTTTGTGGATATTTTATCAATGTCCAATTCTTTGATTTCGGTGATGGTTAGGATCAGATGGGTGAGGTTTGGTAGGATAAGCACTTTTTGTGGATATTTTGGCAATGTCGAATTTTCTGACCTCGGTGATGGTTAGGTTAGGTTGGGTTAGGTATTGTGAGGTAAGCACGTTTTGTAGATATTTTATCAATGTCCAATTCTTTGATTTCGGTGATGGTTAGGTTCAGATGGGTGAGGTTTGGTAGGATAAGAACTTTTTGTCGAAATTTTGGCAATGTCGAATTTTCTGACTTCAGTGATGGTTACGTTAGGTTGGGTTAGGTATTGTGAGGGAAGCACGTTTTGTGGATATTTTCGCAACGTCAAAATCTTTGATTTCGGTCATGGTTAGGTTCAGATGGGTGAGGTTTGGTAGGATAAGAACTTTTTGTGGATATTTTGGCAATGTCGAATTCTCTGACTTCGGTGATGGTTAGGTTAGGTTGGGTTAGGTATTGTTAGGAAAACACGTTTTGTGGATATTTTATCAATGTCCAATTCTTTGATTTCGGTGATGGTTAGGTTCACATGGGTGAGGTTTGGTAGGATAAGAACTTTTTGTGGAAATTTTGGCAATGTCAAATTTTCTGACTTCGGTGATGGTTAGGTTAGGTTGGGTTAAATATTGTGAGGTAAGCACGTTTTGTTGATATTTTCGCAATGTCCAGTTCTTTGATTTCGGTGATGGTTAGGTTCAGATGGGTGAGGTTTGGTAGGATAAGAACTTTTTGTGGAAATTTTGGCAATGTCAAATTTTCTGACTTCGGTGATGGTTAGGTTAGGTTGGGTTAAATATTGTGAGGTAAGCACGTTTTGTTGATATTTTCGCAATGTCCAGTTCTTTGATTTCGGTGATGGTTAGGTTCAGATGGGTGAGGTTTGGTAGGATAGGCACTTTTTGTGGATATTTTAGCAATGTCGAATTTTCTGACTTCGGTGATGGTTAGGTTAGGTTGGGTTAGGTATTGTGAGGTAAGCACGTTTTGTGGATATTTTATCAATGTCCAATTCTTTGATTTCGGTGATGGTTAGGTTCAGATGAGTGTGGATTGGTAGGATAAGAACTTTTTGTGGAAGTTTGGCAATGTCGAATTCTCTGACTTCGGTGATGGTTAGGTTAGGTAGGGTTAGGTATTGTGAGGTAAGCACGTTTTGTGGATATTTTGGCAATGTCCAATTCTTTGAATTCGGTGATGGTTAGGTTCAGATGGGTGAGGTTTGGTAGGATAAGAACTTTTTGTGGATATTTTGGCAATGTCGAATTCTCTGACTTCGGTGATGGTTAGGGTAGGTTGGGTTAGGTATTGTGAGGGAAGCACGTTTTGTGAATATTTTCGCAACGTCAAATTCTTTGATTTCGGTGATAGTTAGGTTCAGATGGTGAGGTTTGGTAGGATAAGCACTTTTTGTGGATATTTTGGCAATGTCGAATTCTCTGACTTCGGTGATGGTTAGGGTAGGTTGGGTTAGGTATTGTGAGGGAAGCACGTTTTGTGAATATTTTCGCAACGTCAAATTCTTTGATTTCGGTGATGGTTAGGTTCAGATGGGTGAGGTTTGGTAGGATAAGCACTTTTTGTGGATATTTTGGCAATGTCGAATTCTCTGACTTCGGTGATGGTTAGGTTAGGTTGGGTTAGGTATTGTGAAGTAAGCACGTTTTGTGGATATTTGATCAATGTCCAATTCTTTGATTTCTGTGATGGTTAGGTTCAGATGGGTGAGGTTTGGTAGGATAAGCACTTTATGTGGATATTTTGGCAATGTCGAATTTTCTGACTTTGGTGATGGTTAGGTTAGGTTAGGTATTGTGAGGGAAGCACGTTTTGTGGATATTTATGCAATGTCGAATTCTTTGATTTCGGTGATGGTTAGGTTCAGATGAGTGTGGATTGGTAGGATAAGAACTTTTTGTGGATATTTTGGCAATGTCGAATTCTCTGACTTCGGTGATGGTTAGGTTAGGTTGGGTTAGGTATTGTGAGGTGAGCACGTTTTGTGGATATTTTATCAATGTCTAATTCTTTGATTTCGGTGATGGTTAGGTTTAGATGGGTGAGGTTTGGTAGGATAAGAACTTTTTGTGGATATTTTGGCAATGTCGAATTCTCTGACTTCGGTGATGGTTAGGACTGGTTGGGTTAGGTATTGTGAGGTAAGCACGTTTTGTGGATATTTTGGCAATGTCAAATTCTTTGATTTCGGTGACGGTTTGGTTCAGATGGGTGAGGTTTGGTAGGATAAGAACTTTTTGTGGATATTTTGGCAATGTCGAATTCTCTGACTTCGGTGATGGTAAGGATAGGTTGGGTTAGGTATTGTGAGGTAAGCACGTTTTGTGGATATTTTAACAATGTCCAATTCTTTGATTTCGGTGATGGTTAGGTTCAGATGGGTGAGGTTTGGTAGGATAACCTTTTTTTTTGGATATTTTGGCAATGTCGAATTTTCTGACTTTGGTGATGGTTAGGTTAGGTTAGGTTGAGTATTGTGAGAGAAGCACGTTTTGTGGATATTTTTGCAATGTCAAATTCTTTGATTTCGGTGATGGTTAGGTTCAGATGAGTGTGGATTGGTAGGATAAGAACTTTTTGTGGATATTTTGGCAATGTCGAATTCTCTGACTTCGGTGATGGTAAGGTTAGGTTGGGTTAGGTATTGTGAGGTAAGCACGTTTTGTGGATATTTTATCAATGTCTAATTCTTTGATTTCGGTGATGGTTAGGTTCAGATGAGTGTGGTTTGGTAGGATAAGAACTTTTTGTGGATATTTTGGCAATGTCGAATTCTCTGACTTCATTGATGGTAAGGTTAGGTTGGGTTAGGTATTGTGAGGTAAGCACGTTTTGTGGATATTTTATCAATGTCCAATTCTTTGATTTCGGTGATGGTTAGGTTCAGATGGGTGAGGTTTGGTAGGATAAGAACTTTTTGTGGATATTTTGGCAATGTCAAATTCTCTGACTTCGGTGATGGTTAGGTTAGGTTGGGTTTGGTTTTGTGAGGTAAGAACGTTTTGTGGTTATTTTATTAATGTCCAATTCTTTGATATCGGTGATGGTTAGGTTCAGATGGGTGAGGTTTGGTAGGATAAGCACTTTTTGTGGATATTTTGGCAATGTCGAATTCTCTGACTTCGGTGATGGTTAGGTTAGGTTGGGTGAGGTATTGTGAGGTAAGCACGTTTTGTGGATATTTTATCAATGTCCAATTCTTTGATTTCGGTGATGGTTAGGTTCAGATGGGTGAGGTTTGGTAGGATAAGCACTTTTTGTGGAAGTTTGGCAATGTCGAATTCTCTGACTTTGGTGATGGTTAGGTTAGTTTGGGTTAGATATTGAGAGGTAAGCACGTTTTGTGGATATTTTCGCAATTTCCAATTCTTTGATTTCGGTGATGGTTAGGTTCAGATGGGTGAGGTTTGGTAGGATAAGCACTTTTTGTGGATATTTAAGCAATGTCGAATTTTCTGTTTTCGGTGATGGTTAGGTTAGGTTGGGTTAGGTATTGTGAGGGAAGCACGTTTTGTGGATATTTTCGCAACGTCAAATTCTTTGATTTCGGTGATGGTTAGGTTCAGATGGGTGAGGTTTGGTAGGATAAGCACTTTTTGTGGATATTTTGGCAATGTCGAATTCTCTGACTTCGGTGATGGTTAGGTTAGGTTGGGTTAGGTATTGTGAAGTAAGCACGTTTTGTGGATATTTAATCAATGTCCAATTCTTTGATTTCAGTGATGGTTAGGTTCAGATGGGTGAGGTTTGGTAGGATAAGCACTTTTTGTGGATATTTTGGCAATGTCGAATTTTCTGACTTTGGTGATGGTTAGGTCAGGTTAGGTTAGGTATTGTGAGGGAAGCACGTTTTGTGGATATTTTTGCAATGTCAAATTCTTTGATTTCGGTGATGGTTAGGTTCAGATGAGTGTGGATTGGTAGGATAAGAACTTTTTGTGGATATTTTGGCAATGTCGAATTCTCTGACTTCGGTGATGGTAAGGTTAGGTTGGGTTAGGTATTGTGAGGTAAGCACGTTTAGTGGATATTTTATCAATGTCCAATTCTTTGATTTCGGTGATGGTTAGGTTCAGATGGGTGAGGTTTGGTAGGATAAGAACTTTTTGTGGATATTTTGGCAATGTCGAATTCTCTGACTTCGGTGATGGTTAGGATAGGTTGGGTTAGGTATTGTGAGGTAAGCACGTTTTGTGGAGATTTTGGCAATGTCAAATTCTTTGATTTCGGTGATGGTTAAGTTCAGATGAGTGTGGATTGGTAGGATAAGAACTTTTTGTGGATATTTTGGCAATGTCGAATTCTCTGACTTCGGTGATGGTTAGGTTAGTTTGGGTTAGATATTGAGAGGTAAGCACGTTTTGTGGATATTTTCGCAATTTCCAATTCTTTGATTTCGGTGATGGTTAGGTTCAGATGGGTGAGGTTTGGTAGGATAAGCACTTTTTGTGGATATTTAAGCAATGTCGAATTTTCTGTTTTCGGTGATGGTTAGGTTAGGTTGGATTAGGTATTGTGAGGCAAGCACGTTTTGTGGATATTTTCGCAGAGTCAAATTCTTTGATTTCGGTGATGGTTGGATTCAGATGGGTGAGGTTTGGTAGGATAAGAACTTTTTTTGGATATTTTGGCAATGTCGAATTCTCTGACTTCGGTGATGGTTAGGTTAGGTTAGGTTAGGTATTGTGAGGTAAGCACGTTTTGTGGATATTTTATCAATGTCCAATTCTTTGATTTCGTTGACGGTTAGGTTCAGATGGGTGAGGTTTGGACGGATAAGAACTTTTTGTGGAAATTTTGGCAATGTCGAATTTTCTGACTTCAGTGATGGTTACGTTAGGTTGGGTTAGGTATTGTGAGGGAAGCACGTTTTGTGGATATTTTCGCAACGTCTAATTCTTTGATTTCGGTGATGGTTAGGTTCAGATGGGTGAGGTTTGGTAGGATAAGCACTTTTTGTGGATATTTTGGCAATGTCGAATTCTCTGACTTCGGTGATGGTTAGGTTAGGTTGGGTTAGGTATTGTGAGGTTAGCTCGTTTTGTGGATATTTTTTCAATGTCCAATTCTTTGATTTCGGTGATGGTTAGGTTCAGATGGGTAAGGTTTGGTAGGATAAGAACTTTTTGTTGATATTTTGGCAATATCGAATTTTCTGACTTCGGTGATGGTTAGGGTAGGTTGGGTTAGGTATTGTGAGGGAAGCACGTTTTGTGAATATTTTCGCAACGTCAAATTCTTTGATTTCGGTGATGGTTAGGTTCAGATGGGTGAGGTTTGGTAGGATAAGCACTTTTTGTGGATATTTTGGCAATGTCGAATTCTCTGACTTCGGTGATGGTTAGGTTAGGTTGGGTTAGGTATTGTGAGGTAAGCACGTTTTGTGGATATTTTATTAATGTCCAATTCTTTGATTTCGGTGATGGTTAGGTTCAGATGGGTGAGGTTTGGTAGGATAAGAACTTTTTGTGGATATTTTGGCAATGTCGAATTCTCTGACTTCGGTGATGGTTAGGATAGGTTGGGTTAGGTATTGTGAGGTAAGCACGTTTTGTGGATATTTTGGCAATGTCAAATTCTTTGATTTCGGTGATGGTTAAGTTCAGATGAGTGTGGATTGGTAGGATAAGAACTTTTTGTGGATATATTGGCAATGTCGAATTCTCTGACTTCGGTGATGGTTAGGTTAGTTTAGGTTAGATATTGAGAGGTAAGCACGTTTTGTGGATATTTTCGCAATTTCCAATTCTTTGATTTCGGTGATGGTTAGGTTCAGATGGGTGAGGTTTGGTAGGATAAGCACTTTTTGTGGATATTTTGGCAATGTCGAATTCTCTGACTTCGGTGATGGTTAGGTTAGGTTGGGTTAGGTATTGTGAGGTAAGCTCGTTTTGTGGATATTTTTTCAATGTCCAATTCTTTGATTTCGGTGATGGTTAGGTTCAGATGAGTGTGGATTGGTAGGATAAGAACTTTTTGTGGATATTTTGGCAATGTCGAATTCTCTGACTTCGGTGATGGTTAGGTTAGGTTGGGTTAGGTATTGTGAAGTAAGCACGTTTTGTGGATATTTAATCAATGTCCAATTCTTTGATTTCAGTGATGGTTAGGTTCAGATGGGTGAGGTTTGGTAGGATAAACACTTTTTGTGGATATTTTGGCAATGTCGAATTTTCTGACTTTGGTGATGGTTAGGTTAGGTTAGGTTAGGTATTGTGAAGGAAACACGTTTTGTGGATATTTTTGCAATGTCAAATTCTTTGATTTCGTTGATGGTTAGGTTCAGATGAGTGTGGATTGGTAGGATAAGAACTTTTTGTGGATATTTTGGCAATGTCGAATTCTCTGACTTCGGTGATGGTTAGGTTAGGTTGGGTTAGGTATTGTGAGGAAAGCACGTTTTGTGGATATTTTATCAATGTCCAATTCTTTGATTTCGGTGATGGTTAGGATCAGATGGGTGAGGTTTGGTAGGATAAGCACTTTTTGTGGATATTTTGGCAATGTCGAATTTTCTGACCTCGGTGATGGTTAGGTTAGGTTGGGTTAGGTATTGTGAGGTAAGCACGTTTTGTAGATATTTTATCAATGTCCAATTCTTTGATTTCGGTGATGGTTAGGTTCAGATGAGTGTGGTTTGGTAGGATAAGAACTTTTTGTGGATATTTTGGCAATGTCTAATTCTTTGATTTCGGTGATGGCTAAGTTCAGATGAGTGTGGATTGGTAGGATAAGAACTTTTTGTGGATATTTTGGCAATGTCGAATTCTCTGACTTCGGTGATGGTTAGGTTAGGTTGGGTTAGGTATTGTGAGGAAAGCACGTTTTGTGGATATTTTATCAATGTCCAATTCTTTGATTTCGGTGATGGTTAGGATCAGATGGGTGAGGTTTGGTAGGATAAGCACTTTTTGTGGATATTTTGGCAATGTCGAATTTTCTGACCTCGGTGATGGTTAGGTTAGGTTGGGTTAGGTATTGTGAGGTAAGCACGTTTTGTAGATATTTTATTAATGTCCAATTCTTTGATTTCGGTGATGGTTAGGTTCAGATGGGTGAGGTTTGGTAGGATAAGAACTTTTTGTGGAAATTTTGGCAATGTCGAATTTTCTGACTTCAGTGATGGTTACGTTAGGTTGGGTTAGGTATTGTGAGGGAAGCACGTTTTGTGGATATTTTCGCAACGTCAAAATCTTTGATTTCGGTCATGGTTAGGTTCAGATGGGTGAGGTTTGGTAGGATAAGAACTTTTTGTGGATATTTTGGCAATGTCGAATTCTCTGACTTCGGTGATGGTTAGGTTAGGTTGGGTTAGGTATTGTTAGGAAAACACGTTTTGTGGATATTTTATCAATGTCCAATTCTTTGATTTCGGTGATGGTTAGGTTCACATGGGTGAGGTTTGGTAGGATAAGAACTTTTTGTGGAAATTTTGGCAATGTCAAATTTTCTGACTTCGGTGATGGTTAGGTTAGGTTGGGTTAAATATTGTGAGGTAAGCACGTTTTGTTGATATTTTCGCAATGTCCAGTTCTTTGATTTCGGTGATGGTTAGGTTCAGATGGGTGAGGTTTGGTAGGATAAGAACTTTTTGTGGAAATTTTGGCAATGTCAAATTTTCTGACTTCGGTGATGGTTAGGTTAGGTTGGGTTAAATATTGTGAGGTAAGCACGTTTTGTTGATATTTTCGCAATGTCCAGTTCTTTGATTTCGGTGATGGTTAGGTTCAGATGGGTGAGGTTTGGTAGGATAGGCACTTTTTGTGGATATTTTAGCAATGTCGAATTTTCTGACTTCGGTGATGGTTAGGTTAGGTTGGGTTAGGTATTGTGAGGTAAGCACGTTTTGTGGATATTTTATCAATGTCCAATTCTTTGATTTCGGTGATGGTTAGGTTCAGATGAGTGTGGATTGGTAGGATAAGAACTTTTTGTGGAAGTTTGGCAATGTCGAATTCTCTGACTTCGGTGATGGTAAGGTTAGGTAGGGTTAGGTATTGTGAGGTAAGCACGTTTTGTGGATATTTTGGCAATGTCCAATTCTTTGAATTCGGTGATGGTTAGGTTCAGATGGGTGAGGTTTGGTAGGATAAGAACTTTTTGTGGATATTTTGGCAATGTCGAATTCTCTGACTTCGGTGATGGTTAGGGTAGGTTGGGTTAGGTATTGTGAGGGAAGCACGTTTTGTGAATATTTTCGCAACGTCAAATTCTTTGATTTCGGTGATAGTTAGGTTCAGATGGTGAGGTTTGGTAGGATAAGCACTTTTTGTGGATATTTTGGCAATGTCGAATTCTCTGACTTCGGTGATGGTTAGGGTAGGTTGGGTTAGGTATTGTGAGGGAAGCACGTTTTGTGAATATTTTCGCAACGTCAAATTCTTTGATTTCGGTGATGGTTAGGTTCAGATGGGTGAGGTTTGGTAGGATAAGCACTTTTTGTGGATATTTTGGCAATGTCGAATTCTCTGACTTCGGTGATGGTTAGGTTAGGTTGGGTTAGGTATTGTGAAGTAAGCACGTTTTGTGGATATTTTATCAATGTCCAATTCTTTGATTTCTGTGATGGTTAGGTTCAGATGGGTGAGGTTTGGTAGGATAAGCACTTTATGTGGATATTTTGGCAATGTCGAATTTTCTGACTTTGGTGATGGTTAGGTTAGGTTAGGTTAGGTATTGTGAGGGAAGCACGTTTTGTGGATATTTATGCAATGTCGAATTCTTTGATTTCGGTGATGGTTAGGTTCAGATGAGTGTGGATTGGTAGGATAAGAACTTTTTGTGGATATTTTGGCAATGTCGAATTCTCTGACTTCGGTGATGGTTAGGTTAGGTTGGGTTAGGTATTGTGAGGTGAGCACGTTTTGTGGATATTTTATCAATGTCTAATTCTTTGATTTCGGTGATGGTTAGGTTCAGATGGGTGAGGTTTGGTAGGATAAGAACTTTTTGTGGATATTTTGGCAATGTCGAATTCTCTGACTTCGGTGATGGTTAGGTTAGGTTGGGTGAGGTATTGTGAGGTAAGCACGTTTTGTGGATATTTTATCAATGTCCAATTCTTTGATTTCGGTGATGGTTAGGTTCAGATGGGTGAGGTTTGGTAGGATAAGCACTTTTTGTGGAAGTTTGGCAATGTCGAATTCTCTGACTTTGGTGATGGTTAGGTTAGTTTGGGTTAGATATTGAGAGGTAAGCACGTTTTGTGGATATTTTCGCAATTTCCAATTCTTTGATTTCGGTGATGGTTAGGTTCAGATGGGTGAGGTTTGGTAGGATAAGCACTTTTTGTGGATATTTAAGCAATGTCGAATTTTCTGTTTTCGGTGATGGTTAGGTTAGGTTGGATTAGGTATTGTGAGGGAAGCACGTTTTGTGGATATTTTCGCAACGTCAAATTCTTTGATTTCGGTGATGGTTAGGTTCAGATGGGTGAGGTTTGGTAGGATAAGCACTTTTTGTGGATATTTTGGCAATGTCGAATTCTCTGACTTCGGTGATGGTTAGGTTAGGTTGGGTTAGGTATTGTGAAGTAAGCACGTTTTGTGGATATTTTATCAATGTCCAATTCTTTGATTTCAGTGATGGTTAGGTTCAGATGGGTGAGGTTTGGTAGGATAAGCACTTTTTGTGGATATTTTGGCAATGTCGAATTTTCTGACTTTGGTGATGGTTAGGTCAGGTTAGGTTAGGTATTGTGAGGGAAGCACGTTTTGTGGATATTTTTGCAATGTCAAATTCTTTGATTTCGGTGATGGTTAGGTTCAGATGAGTGTGGATTGGTAGGATAAGAACTTTTTGTGGATATTTTGGCAATGTCGAATTCTCTGACTTCGGTGATGGTAAGGTTAGGTTGGGTTAGGTATTGTGAGGTAAGCACGTTTTGTGGATATTTTATCAATGTCCAATTCTTTGATTTCGGTGATGGTTAGGTTCAGATGGGTGAGGTTTGGTAGGATAAGAACTTTTTGTGGATATTTTGGCAATGTCGAATTCTCTGACTTCGGTGATGGTTAGGATAGGTTGGGTTAGGTATTGTGAGGTAAGCACGTTTTGTGGATATTTTGGCAATGTCAAATTCTTTGATTTCGGTGATGGTTAAGTTCAGATGAGTGTGGATTGGTAGGATAAGAACTTTTTGTGGATATTTTGGCAATGTCGAATTCTCTGGCTTCGGTGATGGTAAGGTTAGGTTGGTTTAGGTATTGTGAGGAAAGCACGTTTTTTGGATATTTTATCAATGTCCAATTCTTTGATTTCGGTGAGGGTTAGGTTCAGATGGGTGAGGTTTGGTAGGATAAGAACTTTTTGTGGATATATTGGCAATGTCGAATTCTCTGACTTCGGTGATGGTTAGGTTAGTTTGGGTTAGATATTGAGAGGTAAGCACGTTTTGTGGATATTTTCGCAATTTCCAATTCTTTGATTTCGGTGATGGTTAGGTTCAGATGGGTGAGGTTTGGTAGGATAAGAACTTTTTGTGGAAATTTTGGCAATGTCGAATTTTCTGACTTCAGTGATGGTTACGTTAGGTTGGGTTAGGTATTGTGAGGGAAGCACGTTTTGTGGATATTTTCGCAACGTCAAAATCTTTGATTTCGGTCATGGTTAGGTTCAGATGGGTGAGGTTTGGTAGGATAAGAACTTTTTGTGGATATTTTGGCAATGTCGAATTCTCTGACTTCGGTGATGGTTAGGTTAGGTTGGGTTAGGTATTGTTAGGAAAACACGTTTTGTGGATATTTTATCAATGTCCAATTCTTTGATTTCGGTGATGGTTAGGTTCACATGGGTGAGGTTTGGTAGGATAAGAACTTTTTGTGGAAATTTTGGCAATGTCAAATTTTCTGACTTCGGTGATGGTTAGGTTAGGTTGGGTTAAATATTGTGAGGTAAGCACGTTTTGTTGATATTTTCGCAATGTCCAGTTCTTTGATTTCGGTGATGGTTAGGTTCAGATGGGTGAGGTTTGGTAGGATAAGAACTTTTTGTGGAAATTTTGGCAATGTCAAATTTTCTGACTTCGGTGATGGTTAGGTTAGGTTGGGTTAAATATTGTGAGGTAAGCACGTTTTGTTGATATTTTCGCAATGTCCAGTTCTTTGATTTCGGTGATGGTTAGCTTCAGATGGGTGAGGTTTGGTAGGATAGGCACTTTTTGTGGAAATTTTGGCAATGTCAAATTTTCTGACTTCGGTGATGGTTAGGTTAGGTTGGGTTAAATATTGTGAGGCAAGCACGTTTTGTGACTTCGGTGATGGTTAGGTTAGGTTGGGTTAAATATTGTGAGGTAAGCACGTTTTGTTGATATTTTCGCAATGTCCAGTTCTTTGATTTCGGTGATGGTTAGGTTCAGATGGGTGAGGTTTGGTAGGATAAGAACTTTTTGTGGAAATTTTGGCAATGTCAAATTTTCTGACTTCGGTGATGGTTAGGTTAGGTTGGGTTAAATATTGTGAGGTAAGCACGTTTTGTTGATATTTTCGCAATGTCCAGTTCTTTGATTTCGGTGATGGTGAGGTTCAGATGGGTGAGGTTTGGTAGGATAAGCACTTTTTGTGGATATTTAAGCAATGTCGAATTTTCTGTTTTCGGTGATGGTTAGGTTAGGTTGGGTTAGGTATTGTGAGGCAAGCACGTTTTGTGGATATTTTCGCAACGTCAAATTCTTTGATTTCGGTGATGGTTGGATTCAGATGGGTGAGGTTTGGTAGGATAAGAACTTTTTTTGGATATTTTGGCAATGTCGAATTCTCTGACTTCGGTGATGGTTAGGTTAGGTTAGGTTAGGTATTGTGAGGTAAGCACGTTTTGTGGATATTTTATTAATGTCCAATTCTTTGATTTCGTTGACGGTTAGGTTCAGATGGGTGAGGTTTGGACGGATAAGAACTTTTTGTGGAAATTTTGGCAATGTCGAATTTTCTGACTTCAGTGATGGTTACGTTAGGTTGGGTTAGGTATTGTGAGGGAAGCACGTTTTGTGGATATTTTCGCAACGTCAAATTCTTTGATTTCGGTGATGGTTAGGTTCAGATGGGTGAGGTTTGGTAGGATAAGCACTTTTTGTGGATATTTTGGCAATGTCGAATTCTCTGACTTCGGTGATGGTTAGGTTAGGTTGGGTTAGGTATTGTGAGGTAAGCTCGTTTTGTGGATATTTTTTCAATGTCCAATTCTTTGATTTCGGTGATGGTTAGGTTCAGATGGGTAAGGTTTGGTAGGATAAGAACTTTTTGTTGATATTTTGGCAATATCGAATTTTCTGACTTCGGTGATGGTTAGGGTAGGTTGGGTTAGGTATTGTGAGGGAAGCACGTTTTGTGAATATTTTCGCAACGTCAAATTCTTTGATTTCGGTGATGGTTAGGTTCAGATGGGTGAGGTTTGGTAGGATAAGCACTTTTTGTGGATATTTTGGCAATGTCGAATTCTCTGACTTCGGTGATGGTTAGGTTAGGTTGGGTTAGGTATTGTGAAGTAAGCACGTTTTGTGGATATTTTATCAATGTCCAATTCTTTGATTTCAGTGATGGTTAGGTTCAGATGGGTGAGGTTTGGTAGGATAAGCACTTTTTGTGGATATTTTGGCAATGTCGAATTTTCTGACTTTGGTGATGGTTAGGTTAGGTTAGGTTAGGTATTGTGAGGGAAGCACGTTTTGTGGATATTTTTGCAATGTCAAATTCTTCGATTTCGGTGATGGTTAGGTTCAGATGAGTGTGGATTGGTAGGATAAGAACTTTTTGTGGATATTTTGGCAATGTCGAATTCTCTGACTTCGGTGATGGTTAGGTTAGGTTGGGTTAGGTATTGTGAGGTAAGCACGTTTTGTGGATATTTTATTAATGTCCAATTCTTTGATTTCGGTGATGGTTAGGTTCAGATGGGTGAGGTTTGGTAGGATAAGAACTTTTTGTGGATATTTTGGCAATGTCGAATTCTCTGACTTCGGTGATGGTTAGGATAGGTTGGGTTAGGTATTGTGAAGTAAGCACGTTTTGTGGATATTTTGGCAATGTCAAATTCTTTGATTTCGGTGATGGTTAAGTTCAGATGAGTGTGGATTGGTAGGATAAGAACTTTTTGTGGATATATTGGCAATGTCGAATTCTCTGACTTCGGTGATGGTTAGGTTAGTTTAGGTTAGATATTGAGAGGTAAGCACGTTTTGTGGATATTTTCGCAATTTCCAATTCTTTGATTTCGGTGATGGTTAGGTTCAGATGGGTGAGGTTTGGTAGGATAAGCACTTTTTGTGGATATTTTGGCAATGTCGAATTTTCTGACTTTGGTGATGGTTAGGTCAGGTTAGGTTAGGTATTGTGAGGGAAGCACGTTTTGTGGATATTTTTGCAATGTCAAATTCTTTGATTTCGGTGATGGTTAGGTTCAGATGAGTGTGGATTGGTAGGATAAGAACTTTTTGTGGATATTTTGGCAATGTCGAATTCTCTGACTTCGGTGATGGTAAGGTTAGGTTGGGTTAGGTATTGTGAGGTAAGCACGTTTTGTGGATATTTTATCAATGTCCAATTCTTTGATTTCGGTGACGGTTAGGTTCAGATGGGTGAGGTTTGGACGGATAAGAACTTTTTGTGGAAATTTTGGCAATGTCGAATTTTCTGACTTCAGTGATGGTTACGTTAGGTTGGGTTAGGTATTGTGAGGGAAGCACGTTTTGTGGATATTTTCGCAACGTCAAATTCTTTGATTTCGGTGATGGTTAGGTTCAGATGGGTGAGGTTTGGTAGGATAAGCACTTTTTGTGGATATTTTGGCAATGTCGAATTCTCTGACTTCGGTGATGGTTAGGTTAGGTTGGGTTAGGTATTGTGAGGTAAGCTCGTTTTGTGGATATTTTATCAATGTCTAATTCTTTGATTTCGGTGATGGTTAGGTTCAGATGAGTGTGGTTTGGTAGGATAAGAACTTTTTGTGGATATTTTGGCAATGTCTAATTCTCTGACTTCGGTGATGGTTAGGTTAGGTTGGGTTAGGTATTGTGAGGTAAGCACGTTTTGTGGATATTTTATCAATGTCCAATTCTTTGATTTCGGTGATGGTTAGGTTCAGATGGGTGAGGTTTGGTAGGATAAGAACTTTTTGTGGATATTTTGGCAATGTCGAATTTTCTGACTTCAGTGATGGTTACGTTAGGTTGGGTTAGGTATTGTGAGGGAAGCACGTTTTGTGGATATTTTATTAATGTCCAATTCTTTGATTTCGGTGATGGTTAGGTTCAGATGGGTGAGGTTTGGTAGGATAAGCACTTTTTGTGGATATTTTGGCAATGTCGAATTCTCTGACTTCGGTGATGGTTAGGTTAGGTTGGGTTAGGTATTGTGAGGTTAGCTCGTTTTGTGGATATTTTTTCAATGTCCAATTCTTTGATTTCGGTGATGGTTAGGTTCAGATGGGTAAGGTTTGGTAGGATAAGAACTTTTTGTTGATATTTTGGCAATATCGAATTTTCTGACTTCGGTGATGGTTAGGGTAGGTTGGGTTAGGTATTGTGAGGGAAGCACGTTTTGTGAATATTTTCGCAACGTCAAATTCTTTGATTTCGGTGATGGTTAGGTTCAGATGGGTGAGGTTTGGTAGGATAAGCACTTTTTGTGGATATTTTGGCAATGTCGAATTCTCTGACTTCGGTGATGGTTAGGTTAGGTTGGGTTAGGTATTGTGAAGTAAGCACGTTTTGTGGATATTTTATCAATGTCCAATTCTTTGATTTCAGTGATGGTTAGGTTCAGATGGGTGAGGTTTGGTAGGATAAGCACTTTTTGTGGATATTTTGGCAATGTCGAATTTTCTGACTTTGGTGATGGTTAGGTTAGGTTAGGTTAGGTATTGTGAGGGAAGCACGTTTTGTGGATATTTATGCAATGTCGAATTCTTTGATTTCGGTGATGGTTAGGTTCAGATGAGTGTGGATTGGTAGGATAAGAACTTTTTGTGGATATTTTGGCAATGTCGAATTCTCTGACTTCGGTGATGGTTAGGTTAGGTTGGGTTAGGTATTGTGAGGTGAGCACGTTTTGTGGATATTTTATCAATGTCTAATTCTTTGATTTCGGTGATGGTTAGGTTCAGATGGGTGAGGTTTGGTAGGATAAGCACTTTTTGTGGATATTTTGGCAATGTCGAATTTTCTGACTTTGGTGATGGTTAGGTCAGGTTAGGTTAGGTATTGTGAGGGAAGCACGTTTTGTGGATATTTTTGCAATGTCAAATTCTTTGATTTCGGTGATGGTTAGGTTCAGATAAGTGTGGATTGGTAGGATAAGAACTTTTTGTGGATATTTTGGCAATGTCGAATTCTCTGACTTCGGTGATGGTAAGGTTAGGTTGGGTTAGGTATTGTGAGGTAAGCACGTTTTGTGGATATTTTATCAATGTCCAATTCTTTGATTTCGGTGACGGTTAGGTTCAGATGGGTGAGGTTTGGACGGATAAGAACTTTTTGTGGAAATTTTGGCAATGTCGAATTTTCTGACTTCAGTGATGGTTACGTTAGGTTGGGTTAGGTATTGTGAGGGAAGCACGTTTTGTGGATATTTTCGCAACGTCAAATTCTTTGATTTCGGTGATGGTTAGGTTCAGATGGGTGAGGTTTGGTAGGATAAGCACTTTTTGTGGATATTTTGGCAATGTCGAATTCTCTGACTTCGGTGATGGTTAGGTTAGGTTGGGTTAGGTATTGTGAGGTAAGCTCGTTTTGTGGATATTTTTTCAATGTCCAATTCTTTGATTTCGTTGATGGTTAGGTTCAGATGAGTGTGGATTGGTAGGATAAGAACTTTTTGTGGATATTTTGGCAATGTCGAATTCTCTGACTTCGGTGATGGTAAGGTTAGGTTGGGTTAGGTATTGTGAGGAAAGCACGTTTTTTGGATATTTTATTTATGTCCAATTCTTTGATTTCGGTGATGGTTAGGTTCAGATGGGTGAGGTTTGGTAGAATAAGCTCTTTTTGTGGATATTTTGGCAATGTCGAATTTTCTGACTTCGGTGATGGTTAGGTTAGGTTGGGTTAGGTATTGTGAGGTAAGCACGTTTTGTGGATATTTTATCAATGTCTAATTCTTTGATTTCGGTGATGGTTAGGTTCAGATGAGTGTGGATTGGTAGGATAAGAACTTTTTGTGGATATTTTGGCAATGTCGAATTCTCTGACTTCGGTGATGGTTAGGTTAGGTTGGGTTAGGTATTGTGAAGTAAGCACGTTTTGTGGATATTTAATCAATGTCCAATTCTTTGATTTCAGTGATGGTTAGGTTCAGATGGGTGAGGTTTGGTAGGATAAGCACTTTTTGTGGATATTTTGGCAATGTCGAATTTTCTGACTTTGGTGATGGTTAGGTTAGGTTAGGTTAGGTATTGTGAGGGAAACACGTTTTGTGGATATTTTTGCAATGTCAAATTCTTTGATTTCGTTGATGGTTAGGTTCAGATGAGTGTGGATTGGTAGGATAAGAACTTTTTGTGGATATTTTGGCAATGTCGAATTCTCTGACTTCGGTGATGGTAAGGTTAGGTTGGGTTAGGTATTGTGAGGAAAGCACGTTTTTTGGATATTTTATTTATGTCCAATTCTTTGATTTCGGTGATGGTTAGGTTCAGATGGGTGAGGTTTGGTAGAATAAGCTCTTTTTGTGGATATTTTGGCAATGTCGAATTTTCTGACTTCGGTGATGGTTAGGTTAGGTTGGGTTAGGTATTGTGAGGTAAGCACGTTTTGTGGATATTTTATCAATGTCTAATTCTTTGATTTCGGTGATGGTTAGGTTCAGATGAGTGTGGTTTGGTAGGATAAGAACTTTTTGTGGATATTTTGGCAATGTCTAATTCTCTGACTTCGGTGATGGTTAGGTTAGGTTGGGTTAGGTATTGTGAGGTAAGCACGTTTTGTGGATATTTTATCAATGTCCAATTCTTTGATTTCGGTGATGGTTAGGTTCAGATGGGTGAGGTTTGGTAGGATAAGAACTTTTTGTGGATATTTTGGCAATGTCAAATTCTCTGACTTCGGTGATGGTTAGGTTAGGTTGGGTTTGGTTTTGTGAGGTAAGAACGTTTTGTGGATATTTTATCAATGTCCAATTCTTTGATATCGGTGATGGTTAGGTTCAGATGGGTGAGGTTTGTTAGGATAAGCACTTTTTGTGGATATTTTGGCAATGTCGAATTTTCTGACTTTGGTGATGGTTAGGTTAGGTTAGGTTAGGTATTGTGAGGGAAACACGTTTTGTGGATATATTTGCAATGTCAAATTCTTTGATTTCGTTGATGGTTAGGTTCAGATGAGTGTGGATTGGTAGGATAAGAACTTTTTGTGGATATTTTGGCAATGTCGAATTCTCTGACTTCGGTGATGGTTAGGTTAGGTTGGGTTAGGTATTGTGAGGAAAGCACGTTTTGTGGATATTTTATCAATGTCCAATTCTTTGATTTCGGTGATGGTTAGGATCAGATGGGTGAGGTTTGGTAGGATAAGCACTTTTTGTGGATATTTTGGCAATGTCGAATTTTCTGACCTCGGTGATGGTTAGGTTAGGTTGGGTTAGGTATTGTGAGGTAAGCACGTTTTGTAGATATTTTATCAATGTCCAATTCTTTGATTTCGGTGATGGTTAGGTTCAGATGAGTGTGGTTTGGTAGGATTAGAACTTTTTGTGGATATTTTGGCAATGTCTAATTCTTTGATTTCGGTGATGGTTAAGTTCAGATGAGTGTGGATTGGTAGGATAAGAACTTTTTGTGGATATTTTGGCAATGTCGAATTCTCTGACTTCGGTGATGGTTAGGTTAGGTTGGGTTAGGTATTGTGAGGAAAGCACGTTTTGTGGATATTTTATCAATGTCCAATTCTTTGATTTCGGTGATGGTTAGGATCAGATGGGTGAGGTTTGGTAGGATAAGCACTTTTTGTGGATATTTTGGCAATGTCGAATTTTCTGACCTCGGTGATGGTTAGGTTAGGTTGGGTTAGGTATTGTGAGGTAAGCACGTTTTGTAGATATTTTATCAATGTCCAATTCTTTGATTTCGGTGATGGTTAGGTTCAGATGGGTGAGGTTTGGTAGGATAAGAACTTTTTGTGGAAATTTTGGCAATGTCGAATTTTCTGACTTCGGTGATGGTTAGGTTAGGTTGGGTTAAATATTGTGAGGTAAGCACGTTTTGTTGATATTTTCGCAATGTCCAGTTCTTTGATTTCGGTGATGGTTAGGTTCAGATGGGTGAGGTTTGGTAGGATAGGCACTTTTTGTGGATATTTTAGCAATGTCGAATTTTCTGACTTCGGTGATGGTTAGGTTAGGTTGGGTTAGGTATTGTGAGGTAAGCACGTTTTGTGGATATTTTATCAATGTCCAATTCTTTGATTTCGGTGATGGTTAGGTTCAGATGAGTGTGGATTGGTAGGATAAGAACTTTTTGTGGAAGTTTGGCAATGTCGAATTCTCTGACTTCGGTGATGGTTAGGTTAGGTAGGGTTAGGTATTGTGAGGTAAGCACGTTTTGTGGATATTTTGGCAATGTCCAATTCTTTGAATTCGGTGATGGTTAGGTTCAGATGGGTGAGGTTTGGTAGGATAAGAACTTTTTGTGGATATTTTGGCAATGTCGAATTCTCTGACTTCGGTGATGGTTAGGGTAGGTTGGGTTAGGTATTGTGAGGGAAGCACGTTTTGTGAATATTTTCGCAACGTCAAATTCTTTGATTTCGGTGATGGTTAGGTTCAGATGGGTGAGGTTTGGTAGGATAAGCACTTTTTGTGGATATTTTGGCAATGTCGAATTCTCTGACTTCGGTGATGGTTAGGTTAGGTTGGGTTAGGTATTGTGAAGTAAGCACGTTTTGTGGATATTTTATCAATGTCCAATTCTTTGATTTCTGTGATGGTTAGGTTCAGATGGGTGAGGTTTGGTAGGATAAGCACTTTATGTGGATATTTTGGCAATGTCGAATTTTCTGACTTTGGTGATGGTTAGGTTAGGTTAGGTTAGGTATTGTGAGGGAAGCACGTTTTGTGGATATTTATGCAATGTCGAATTCTTTGATTTCGGTGATGGTTAGGTTCAGATGAGTGTGGATTGGTAGGATAAGAACTTTTTGTGGATATTTTGGCAATGTCGAATTCTCTGACTTCGGTGATGGTTAGGTTAGGTTGGGTTAGGTATTGTGAGGTGAGCACGTTTTGTGGATATTTTATCAATGTCTAATTCTTTGATTTCGGTGATTGTTAGGTTCAGATGGGTGAGGTTTGGTAGGATAAGAACTTTTTGTGGATATTTTGGCAATGTCGAATTCTCTGACTTCGGTGATGGTTAGGTTAGGTTGGGTGAGGTATTGTGAGGTAAGCACGTTTTGTGGATATTTTATCAATGTCCAATTCTTTGATTTCGGTGATGGTTAGGTTCAGATGGGTGAGGTTTGGTAGGATAAGCACTTTTTGTGGAAGTTTGGCAATGTCGAATTCTCTGACTTTGGTGATGGTTAGGTTAGTTTGGGTTAGATATTGAGAGGTAAGCACGTTTTGTGGATATTTTCGCAATTTCCAATTCTTTGATTTCGGTGATGGTTAGGTTCAGATGGGTGAGGTTTGGTAGGATAAGCACTTTTTGTGGATATTTAAGCAATGTCGAATTTTCTGTTTTCGGTGATGGTTAGGTTAGGTTGGGTTAGGTATTGTGAGGGAAGCACGTTTTGTGGATATTTTCGCAACGTCAAATTCTTTGATTTCGGTGATGGTTAGGTTCAGATGGGTGAGGTTTGGTAGGATAAGCACTTTTTGTGGATATTTTGGCAATGTCGAATTCTCTGACTTCGGTGATGGTTAGGTTAGGTTGGGTTAGGTATTGTGAAGTAAGCACGTTTTGTGGATATTTTATCAATGTCCAATTCTTTGATTTCAGTGATGGTTAGGTTCAGATGGGTGAGGTTTGGTAGGATAAGCACTTTTTGTGGATATTTTGGCAATGTCGAATTTTCTGACTTTGGTGATGGTTAGGTCAGGTTAGGTTAGGTATTGTGAGGAAAGCACGTTTTGTGGATATTTTTGCAATGTCAAATTCTTTGATTTCGGTGATGGTTAGGTTCAGATGAGTGTGGATTGGTAGGATAAGAACTTTTTGTGGATATTTTGGCAATGTCGAATTCTCTGACTTCGGTGATGGTAAGGTTAGGTTGGGTTAGGTATTGTGAGGTAAGCACGTTTTGTAAATATTTTATCAATGTCCAATTCTTTGATTTCGGTGATGGTTAGGTTCAGATGGGTGAGGTTTGGTAGGATAAGAACTTTTTGTGGATATTTTGGCAATGTCGAATTCTCTGACTTCGGTGATGGTTAGGATAGGTTGGGTTAGGTATTGTGAGGTAAGCACGTTTTGTGGATATTTTGGCAATGTCAAATTCTTTGATTTCGGTGATGGTTAAGTTCAGATGAGTGTGGATTGGTAGGATAAGAACTTTTTGTGGATATTTTGGCAATGTCGAATTCTCTGACTTCGGTGATGGTAAGGTTAGGTTGGGTTAGGTATTGTGAGGAAAGCACAATTTTTGGATATTTTATCAATGTCCAATTCTTTGATTTCGGTGAGGGTTAGGTTCAGATGGGTGAGGTTTGGTAGGATAAGAACTTTTTGTGGATATATTGGCAATGTCGAATTCTCTGACTTCGGTGATGGTTAGGTTAGTTTGGGTTAGATATTGAGAGGTAAGCACGTTTTGTGGATATTTTCGCAATTTCCAATTCTTTGATTTCGGTGATGGTTAGGTTCAGATGGGTGAGGTTTGGTAGGATAAGAACTTTTTGTGGAAATTTTGGCAATGTCGAATTTTCTGACTTCAGTGATGGTTACGTTAGGTTGGGTTAGGTATTGTGAGGGAAGCACGTTTTGTGGATATTTTCGCAACGTCAAAATCTTTGATTTCGGTCATGGTTAGGTTCAGATGGGTGAGGTTTGGTAGGATAAGAACTTTTTGTGGATATTTTGGCAATGTCGAATTCTCTGACTTCGGTGATGGTTAGGTTAGGTTGGGTTAGGTATTGTTAGGAAAACACGTTTTGTGGATATTTTATCAATGTCCAATTCTTTGATTTCGGTGATGGTTAGGTTCACATGGGTGAGGTTTGGTAGGATAAGAACTTTTTGTGGAAATTTTGGCAATGTCAAATTTTCTGACTTCGGTGATGGTTAGGTTAGGTTGGGTTAAATATTGTGAGGTAAGCACGTTTTGTTGATATTTTCGCAATGTCCAGTTCTTTGATTTCGGTGATGGTTAGGTTCAGATGGGTGAGGTTTGGTAGGATAAGAACTTTTTGTGGAAATTTTGGCAATGTCAAATTTTCTGACTTCGGTGATGGTTAGGTTAGGTTGGGTTAAATATTGTGAGGTAAGCACGTTTTGTTGATATTTTCGCAATGTCCAGTTCTTTGATTTCGGTGATGGTTAGGTTCAGATGGGTGAGGTTTGGTAGGATAGGCACTTTTTGTGGAAATTTTGGCAATGTCAAATTTTCTGACTTCGGTGATGGTTAGGTTAGGTTGGGTTATATATTGTGAGGCAAGCACGTTTTGTGACTTCGGTGATGGTTAGGTTAGGTTGGGTTAAATATTGTGAGGTAAGCACGTTTTGTTGATATTTTCGCAATGTCCAGTTCTTTGATTTCGGTGATGGTTAGGTTCAGATGGGTGAGGTTTGGTAGGATAAGAACTTTTTGTGGAAATTTTGGCAATGTCAAATTTTCTGACTTCGGTGATGGTTAGGTTAGGTTGGGTTAAATATTGTGAGGTAAGCACGTTTTGTTGATATTTTCGCAATGTCCAGTTCTTTGATTTCGGTGATGGTGAGGTTCAGATGGGTGAGGTTTGGTAGGATAAGCACTTTTTGTGGATATTTAAGCAATGTCGAATTTTCTGTTTTCGGTGATGGTTAGGTTAGGTTGGGTTAGGTATTGTGAGGCAAGCACGTTTTGTGGATATTTTCGCAACGTCAAATTCTTTGATTTCGGTGATGGTTGGATTCAGATGGGTGAGGTTTGGTAGGATAAGAACTTTTTTTGGATATTTTGGCAATGTCGAATTCTCTGACTTCGGTGATGGTTAGGTTAGGTTAGGTTAGGTATTGTGAGGTAAGCACGTTTTGTGGATATTTTATTAATGTCCAATTCTTTGATTTCGTTGACGGTTAGGTTCAGATGGGTGAGGTTTGGACGGATAAGAACTTTTTGTGGAAATTTTGGCAATGTCGAATTTTCTGACTTCGGTGATGGTTACGTTAGGTTGGGTTAGGTATTGTGAGGGAAGCACGTTTTGTGGATATTTTCGCAACGTCAAATTCTTTGATTTCGGTGATGGTTAGGTTCAGATGGGTGAGGTTTGGTAGGATAAGCACTTTTTGTGGATATTTTGGCAATGTCGAATTCTCTGACTTCGGTGATGGTTAGGTTAGGTTGGGTTAGGTATTGTGAGGTTAGCTCGTTTTGTGGATATTTTTTCAATGTCCAATTCTTTGATTTCGGTGATGGTTAGGTTCAGATGGGTAAGGTTTGGTAGGATAAGAACTTTTTGTTGATATTTTGGCAATATCGAACTTTCTGACTTCGGTGATGGTTAGGGTAGGTTGGGTTAGGTATTGTGAGGGAAGCCCTTTTTTTGAATATTTTCGCAACGTCAAATTCTTTGATTTCGGTGATAATTAGGTTCAGATGGGTGAGGTTTGGTAGGATAAGCACTTTTTGTGGATATTTTGGCAATGTCGAATTCTCTGACTTCGGTGATGGTTAGGTTAGGTTGGGTTAGGTATTGTGAGGTAAGCACGTTTTGTGGATATTTTATTAATGTCCAATTCTTTGATTTCGGTGATGGTTAGGTTCAGATGGGTGAGGTTTGGTAGGATAAGAACTTTTTGTGGATATTTTGGCAATGTCGAATTCTCTGACTTCGGTGATGGTTAGGATAGGTTGGGTTAGGTATTGTGAGGTAAGCACGTTTTGTGGATATTTTGGCAATGTCAAATTCTTTGATTTCGGTGATGGTTAGGTTCAGATGAGTGTGGATTGGTAGGATAAGAACTTTTTGTGGATATTTTGGCAATGTCGAATTCTCTGACTTCGGTGATGGTAAGGTTAGGTTGGGTTAGGTATTGTGAGGTAAGCACGTTTTGTGGATATTTTATCAATGTCCAATTCTTTGATTTCGGTGACGGTTAGGTTCAGATGGGTGAGGTTTGGACGGATAAGAACTTTTTGTGGAAATTTTGGCAATGTCGAATTTTCTGACTTCAGTGATGGTTACGTTAGGTTGGGTTAGGTATTGTGAGGGAAGCACGTTTTGTGGATATTTTCGCAACGTCAAATTCTTTGATTTCGGTGATGGTTAGGTTCAGATGGGTGAGGTTTGGTAGGATAAGCACTTTTTGTGGATATTTTGGCAATGTCGAATTCTCTGACTTCGGTGATGGTTAGGTTAGGTTGGGTTAGGTATTGTGAGGTAAGCTCGTTTTGTGGATATTTTTTCAATGTCCAATTCTTTGATTTCGGTGATAATTAGGTTCAGATGAGTGTGGATTGGTAGGATAAGAACTTTTTGTGGATATTTTGGCAATGTCGAATTCTCTGACTTCGGTGATGGTTAGGTTAGGTTGGGTTAGGTATTGTGAAGTAAGCACGTTTTGTGGATATTTAATCAATGTCCAATTCTTTGATTTCAGTGATGGTTAGGTTCAGATGGGTGAGGTTTGGTAGGATAAGCACTTTTTGTGGATATTTTGGCAATGTCGAATTTTCTGACTTTGGTGATGGTTAGGTTAGGTTAGGTTAGGTATTGTGAGGGAAACACGTTTTGTGGATATTTTTGCAATGTCAAATTCTTTGATTTCGTTGATGGTTAGGTTCAGATGAGTGTGGATTGGTAGGATAAGAACTTTTTGTGGATATTTTGGCAATGTCGAATTCTCTGACTTCGGTGATGGTAAGGTTAGGTTGGGTTAGGTATTGTGAGGAAAGCACGTTTTTTGGATATTTTATTAATGTCCAATTCTTTGATTTCGGTGATGGTTAGGTTCAGATGGGTGAGGTTTGGTAGAATAAGCTCTTTTTGTGGATATTTTGGCAATGTCGAATTTTCTGACTTCGGTGATGGTTAGGTTAGGTTGGGTTAGGTATTGTGAGGTAAGCACGTTTTGTGGATATTTTATCAATGTCTAATTCTTTGATTTCGGTGATGGTTAGGTTCAGATGAGTGTGGTTTGGTAGGATAAGAACTTTTTGTGGATATTTTGGCAATGTCTAATTCTCTGACTTCGGTGATGGTTAGGTTAGGTTGGGTTAGGTATTGTGAGGTAAGCACGTTTTGTGGATATTTTATCAATGTCCAATTCTTTGATTTCGGTGATGGTTAGGTTCAGATGGGTGAGGTTTGGTAGGATAAGAACTTTTTGTGGATATTTTGGCAATGTCGAATTCTCTGACTTCGGTGATGGTTAGGTTAGGTTGGGTTTGGTTTTGTGAGGTAAGAACGTTTTGTGGATATTTTATCAATGTCCAATTCTTTGATATCGGTGATGGTTAGGTTCAGATGGGTGAGGTTTGTTAGGATAAGCACTTTTTGTGGATATTTTGGCAATGTCGAATTTTCTGACTTTGGTGATGGTTAGGTTAGGTTAGGTTAGGTATTGTGAGGGAAACACGTTTTGTGGATATTTTTGCAATGTCAAATTCTTTGATTTCGTTGATGGTTAGGTTCAGATGAGTGTGGATTGGTAGGATAAGAACTTTTTGTGGATATTTTGGCAATGTCGAATTCTCTGACTTCGGTGATGGTTAGGTTAGGTTGGGTTAGGTATTGTGAGGAAAGCACGTTTTGTGGATATTTTATCAATGTCCAATTCTTTGATTTCGGTGATGGTTAGGATCAGATGGGTGAGGTTTGGTAGGATAAGCACTTTTTGTGGATATTTTGGCAATGTCGAATTTTCTGACCTCGGTGATGGTTAGGTTAGGTTGGGTTAGGTATTGTGAGGTAAGCACGTTTTGTAGATATTTTATCAATGTCCAATTCTTTGATTTCGGTGATGGTTAGGTTCAGATGGGTGAGGTTTGGTAGGATAAGAACTTTTTGTCGAAATTTTGGCAATGTCGAATTTTCTGACTTCAGTGATGGTTACGTTAGGTTGGGTTAGGTATTGTGAGGGAAGCACGTTTTGTGGATATTTTCGCAACGTCAAAATCTTTGATTTCGGTCATGGTTAGGTTCAGATGGGTGAGGTTTGGTAGGATAAGAACTTTTTGTGGATATTTTGGCAATGTCGAATTCTCTGACTTCGGTGATGGTTAGGTTAGGTTGGGTTAGGTATTAATAGGAAAACACGTTTTGTGGATATTTTATCAATGTCCAATTCTTTGATTTCGGTGATGGTTAGGTTCACATGGGTGAGGTTTGGTAGGATAAGAACTTTTTGTGGAAATTTTGGCAATGTCAAATTTTCTGACTTCGGTGATGGTTAGGTTAGGTTGGGTTAAATATTGTGAGGTAAGCACGTTTTGTTGATATTTTCGCAATGTCCAGTTCTTTGATTTCGGTGATGGTTAGGTTCAGATGGGTGAGGTTTGGTAGGATAAGAACTTTTTGTGGAAATTTTGGCAATGTCAAATTTTCTGACTTCGGTGATGGTTAGGTTAGGTTGGGTTAAATATTGTGAGGTAAGCACGTTTTGTTGATATTTTCGCAATGTCCAGTTCTTTGATTTCGGTGATGGTTAGGTTCAGATGGGTGAGGTTTGGTAGGATAGGCACTTTTTGTGGATATTTTAGCAATGTCAAATTTTCTGACTTCGGTGATGGTTAGGTTAGGTTGGGTTAGGTATTGTGAGGTAAGCACGTTTTGTGGATATTTTATCAATGTCCAATTCTTTGATTTCGGTGATGGTTAGGTTCAGATGAGTGTGGATTGGTAGGATAAGAACTTTTTGTGGAAGTTTGGCAATGTCGAATTCTCTGACTTCGGTGATGGTTAGGTTAGGTAGGGTTAGGTATTGTGAGGTAAGCACGTTTTGTGGATATTTTGGCAATGTCCAATTCTTTGAATTCGGTGATGGTTAGGTTCAGATGGGTGAGGTTTGGTAGGATAAGAACTTTTTGTGGATATTTTGGCAATGTCGAATTCTCTGACTTCGGTGATGGTTAGGGTAGGTTGGGTTAGGTATTGTGAGGGAAGCACGTTTTGTGAATATTTTCGCAACGTCAAATTCTTTGATTTCGGTGATAGTTAGGTTCAGATGGTGAGGTTTGGTAGGATAAGCACTTTTTGTGGATATTTTGGCAATGTCGAATTCTCTGACTTCGGTGATGGTTAGGGTTGGTTGGGTTAGGTATTGTGAGGGAAGCACGTTTTGTGAATATTTTCGCAACGTCAAATTCTTTGATTTCGGTGATGGTTAGGTTCAGATGGGTGAGGTTTGGTAGGATAAGCACTTTTTGTGGATATTTTGGCAATGTCGAATTCTCTGACTTCGGTGATGGTTAGGTTAGGTTGGGTTAGGTATTGTGAAGTAAGCACGTTTTGTGGATATTTTATCAATGTCCAATTCTTTGATTTCTGTGATGGTTAGGTTCAGATGGGTGAGGTTTGGTAGGATAAGCACTTTATGTGGATATTTTGGCAATGTCGAATTTTCTGACTTTGGTGATGGTTAGGTTAGGTTAGGTAAGTATTGTGAGGGAAGCACGTTTTGTGGATATTTATGCAATGTCGAATTCTTTGATTTCGGTGATGGTTAGGTTCAGATGAGTGTGGATTGGTAGGATAAGAACTTTTTGTGGATATTTTGGCAATGTCGAATTCTCTGACTTCGGTGATGGTTAGGTTAGGTTGGGTTAGGTATTGTGAGGTGAGCACGTTTTGTGGATATTTAATCAATGTCTAATTCTTTGATTTCGGTGATGGTTAGGTTTAGATGGGTGAGGTTTGGTAGGATAAGAACTTTTTGTGGATATTTTGGCAATGTCGAATTCTCTGACTTCGGTGATGGTTAGGACTGGTTGGGTTAGGTATTGTGAGGTAAGCACGTTTTGTGGATATTTTGGCAATGTCAAATTCTTTGATTTCGGTGACGGTTTGGTTCAGATGGGTGAGGTTTGGTAGGATAAGAACTTTTTGTGGATATTTTGGCAATGTCGAATTCTCTGTCTTCGGTGATGGTTAGGTTAGGTTGGGTTAGGTATTGTGAGGTGAGCACGTTTTGTGGATATTTTATTAATGTCCAATTCTTTGATTTCGGTGACGGTTAGGTTCAGATGAGTGTGGTTTGGTAGGATAAGAACTTTTTGTGGATATTTTGGCAATGTCGAATTCTCTGACTTCGGTGATGGTTAGGTTAGGTTGGGTTAGCTATTGTGAGGTAAGCACGTTTTGTGGATATTTTTTCAATGTCAAATTCTTTGATTTCGGTGATAGTTAGGTTCAGATGGGTGAGGTTTGGTAGGATAAGAACTTTTTTGTGGATATTTTGGCAATGTCGAATTCTCTGACTTCGGTGATGGTTAGGTTAGGTTGGGTTAGGTATTGTGAGGTAAGCACGTTCTGTGGATATTTTCGCAACGTCAAAATCTTTGATTTCGGTCATATTTGGGTTCAGATGGGTGAGGTTTGGTAGGATAAGCACTTTTTGTGGATATTTTAGCAATGTCGAATTTTCTGACTTCGGTGATGGTTAGGTTAGGTTCGGTTAGGTATTTTGAGGTAAGCACGTTTTGTGGATATTTTATCAATGTCAAATTCTTTGATTTCGGTGATAGTTTGGTTCAGATGGGTGAGGTTTGGTAGGATAAGAACTTTTTGTGGAAATTTTGGCAATGTCGAATTTTCTGACTTCGGTGATGGTTAGGTTAGGTTGGGTTAAATATTGTGAGGTAAGCACGTTTTGTTGATATTTTCGCAATGTCCAATTCTTTGATTTCGGTGATGGTTAGGTTCAGATGGGTGAGGTTTGGTAGGATAGGCACTTTTTGTGGATATTTTAGCAATGTCGAATTTTCTGACTTCGGTGATGGTTAGGTTAGGTTGGGTTAGGTATTGTGAGGCAAGCACGTTTTGTGGATATTTTCTCAACGTCAAATTCTTTGATTTCGGTGATGGTTAGGTTCAGATGGGTGAGGTTTGGTTGGATAAGAATTTTTTGTGGATATTTTGGCAATGTCGAATTCTCTGACTTCGGTGATGGTTAGGTTAGGTTAGGTTAGGTATTGTGAGGTAAGCACGTTTTGTGGATATTTTATCAATGTCCAATTCTTTGATTTCGGTGACGGTTAGGTTCAGATGGGTGAGGTTTGGTAGGATAAGAACTTTTTGTGGATATTTTGGCAATGTCGAATTCTCTGACTTCGGTGATGGTTAGGTTAGGTTGGGTTAGGTATTGTGAGGTAAGCACGTTTTGTGGATATTTTGGCAATGTCCAATTCTTTGATTTCGGTGATAGTTAGGTTCAGATGGGTGAGGTTTGGTAGGATAAGAACTTTTTGTGGAAATTTTGGCAATGTCGAATTTTCTGACTTCGGTGATGGTTAGGTTAGGTTGGGTTAAATATTGTGAAGTAAGCACGTTTTGTTGATATTTTCGCAATGTCCAATTCTTTGATTTCGGTGATGGTTAGGTTCAGATGGGTGAGGTTTGGTAGGATAAGCACTTTTTGTGGATATTTTAGCAATGTCGAATTTTTTGACTTCGGTGATGGTTAGGTTAGGTTGGGTTAGGTATTGTGAGGCAAGCACGTTTTGTGGATATTTTTGCAACGTCAAATTCTTTGATTTCGGGGATGGTTAGGTTCAGATGGGTGAGGTTTGGTAGGATAAGAACTTTTTGTGGATATTTTGGCAATGTCGAATTCTCTGACTTCGGTGATGGTTAGGTTAGGTTAGGTTAGGTATTGTAAGGGAAGCACGTTTTGTGAATATTTAATCAATGTCCATTTCTTTGATTTCGGTGACGGTTTGGTTCAGATGGGTGAGGTTTGGTAGGATAAGAACTTTTTGTGGATATTTTGGCAATGTCGAATTCTCTGACTTCGGTGATGGTTAGGTTAGGTTGGGTTAGGTATTGTGAGGTAAGCACGTTTTGTGGATATTTTATCAATGTCCAATTCTTTGATTTCGGTGACGGTTAGGTTCAGATGGGTGAGGTTTGGTAAGATAAAAACTTTTTGTGGATATTTTGGCAATGTCGAATTCTCTGACTTCGGTGATGGTTAGGTTAGGTTGGGTTAGCTATTGTGAGGTAAGCACGTTTTGTGGATATTTTTTCAATGTCAAATTCTTTGATTTCGGTGATAGTTAGGTTCAGATGGGTGAGGTTTGGTAGGATAAGAACTTTTTTGTGGATATTTTGGCAATGTCGAATTCTCTGACTTCGGTGATGGTTAGGTTAGGTTGGGTTAGGTATTGTGAGGTAAGCACGTTTTGTGGATATTTTCTTAATGTCCAATTCTTTGATTTCGGTGATGGTTAGGGTCAGATGGGTGAGGTTTGGTAGGATAAGAACTTTTGTGGATATTTTGGCAATGTCGAATTCTCTGACTTCGGTGATGGTTAGGTTAGGTTGGGTTAGGTATTGTGAGGTAAGCACGTTTTGTGGATATTTTGGCAATGTCCAATTCTTTGATTTCGGTGATGGTTAGGTTCAGATGGGTGAGGTTTGGTAGGATAAGAACTTTTTGTGGATATTTTGGCAATGTCGAATTTTCTGACTTCGGTGATGGTTAGGTTAGGTTAGGTTAGGTATTGTGAGGTAAGCACGTTTTGTGGATATTTTATCAATGTCCAATTCTTTGATTTCGGTGACGGTTAGGTTCAGATGGGTGAGGTTTGGTAGGATAAGAACTTTTTGTGGATATTTTGGCAATGTCGAATTCTCTGACTTCGGTGATGGTTAGGTTAGGTTGGGTTAGGTATTGTGAGGTAAGCACGTTTTGTGGATATTTTGGCAATGTCCAATTCTTTGATTTCGGTGATAGTTAGGTTCAGATGGGTGAGGTTTGGTAGGATAAGAACTTTTTGTGGAAATTTTGGCAATGTCGAATTTTCTGACTTCGGTGATGGTTAGGTTAGGTTGGGTTAAATATTGTGAAGTAAGCACGTTTTGTTGATATTTTCGCAATGTCCAATTCTTTGATTTCGGTGATGGTTAGGTTCAGATGGGTGAGGTTTGGTAGGATAAGCACTTTTTGTGGATATTTTAGCAATGTCGAATTTTTTGACTTCGGTGATGGTTAGGTTAGGTTGGGTTAGGTATTGTGAGGCAAGCACGTTTTGTGGATATTTTTGCAACGTCAAATTCTTTGATTTCGGTGATGGTTAGGTTCAGATGGGTGAGGTTTGGTAGGATAAGAACTTTTTGTGGATATTTTGGCAATGTCGAATTCTCTGACTTCGGTGATGGTTAGGTTAGGTTAGGTTAGGTATTGTAAGGGAAGCACGTTTTGTGGATATTTTATCAATGTCCATTTCTTTGATTTCGGTGACGGTTTGGTTCAGATGGGTGAGGTTTGGTAGGATAAGAACTTTTTGTGGATATTTTGGCAATGTCGAATTCTCTGACTTCGGTGATGGTTAGGTTAGGTTGGGTTAGGTATTGTGAGGTAAGCACGTTTTGTGGATATTTTATCAATGTCCAATTCTTTGATTTCTGTGATGGTTAGGTTCAGATGGGTGAGGTTTGGTAGGATAAGCACTTTATGCGGATATTTTGGCAATGTCGAATTTTCTGACTTTGGTGATGGTTAGGTTAGGTTAGGTTAGGTATTGTGAGGGAAGCACGTTTTGTGGATATTTATGCAATGTCGAATTCTTTGATTTCGGTGATGGTTAGGTTCAGATGAGTGTGGATTGGTAGGATAAGAACTTTTTGTGGATATTTTGGCAATGTCGAATTCTCTGACTTCGGTGATGGTTAGGTTAGGTTGGGTTAGGTATTGTGAGGTGAGCACGTTTTGTGGATATTTTATCAATGTCTAATTCTTTGATATCGGTGATGGTTAGGTTCAGATGGGTGAGGTTTGGTAGGATAAGAACTTTTTGTGGATATTTTGGCAATGTCGAATTCTCTGACTTCGGTGATGGTTAGGACTGGTTGGGTTAGGTATTGTGAGGTAAGCACGTTTTGTGGATATTTTGGCAATGTCAAATTCTTTGATTTCAGTGACGGTTTGGTTCAGATGGGTGAGGTTTGGTAGGATAAGAACTTTTTGTGGATATTTTGGCAATGTCGAATTCTCTGTCTTCGGTGATGGTTAGGTTAGGTTGGGTTAGGTATTGTGAGGTGAGCACGTTTTGTGGATATTTTGGCAATGTCCAATTCTTTGATTTTGGTGATGGTTAGGTTCAGATGAGTGTGGTTTGGTAGGATAAGAACTTTTTGTGGATATTTTGGCAATGTCGAATTCTCTGACTTCGGTGATGGTTAGGTTAGGTTGGGTTAGGTATTGTGAGGTAAGCACGTTTTGTGGATATTTTATCAATGTCCAATTCTTTGATTTCGGTGACGGTTAGGTTCAGATGAGTGTGGTTTGGTAGGATAAGAACTTTTTGTGGATATTTTGGCAATGTCGAATTCTCTAACTTCGGTGATGGTTAGGTTAGGTTGGGTTAGCTATTGTGAGGTAAGCACGTTTTGTGGATATTTTTTCAATGTCAAATTCTTTGATTTCGGTGATAGTTAGGTTCAGATGGGTGAGGTTTGGTAGGATAAGAACTTTTTTGTGGATATTTTGGCAATGTCGAATTCTCTGACTTCGGTGATGGTTAGGTTAGGTTGGGTTAGGTATTGTGAGGTAAGCACGTTTTGTGGATATTTTCGCAACGTCAAAATCTTTGATTTCGGTCATGGTTAGGTTCAGATGGGTGAGGTTTGGTAGGATAAGAACTTTTTGTGGATATTTTGGCAATGTCGAATTCTCTGGTGATGGTTAGGGTAGGTTGGGTTAGATATTGTGAGGTAAACACGTTTTGTGGATATTTTCGCAATGTCCAATTCTTTGATTTCGGTGATGGTTAGGTTCACATGGGTGAGGTTTGGTAGGATAAGCACTTTTTGTGGATATTTTGGCAATGTCGAATTTTCTGACTTCGGTGATGGTTAGGTTAGGTTCGGTTAGGTATTGTGAGGTAAGCACGTTTTGTTGATATTTTCGCAATGTCCAATTCTTTGATTTCGGTGATGGTTAGGTTCAGATGGGTGAGGTTTGGTAGGATAAGCACTTTTTGTGGATATTTTAGCAATGTCGAATTTTTTGACTTCGGTGATGGTTAGGTTAGGTTGGGTTAGGTATTGTGAGGCAAGCACGTTTTGTGGATATTTTTGCAACGTCAAATTCTTTGATTTCGGTGATGGTTAGGTTCAGATGGGTGAGGTTTGGTAGGATAAGAACTTTTTGTGGATATTTTGGCAATGTCGAATTCTCTGACTTCGGTGATGGTTAGGTTAGGTTAGGTTAGGTATTGTAAGGGAAGCACGTTTTGTGGATATTTTATCAATGTCCATTTCTTTGATTTCGGTGACGGTTTGGTTCAGATGGGTGAGGTTTGGTAGGATAAGAACTTTTTGTGGATATTTTGGCAATGTCGAATTCTCTGACTTCGGTGATGGTTAGGTTAGGTTGGGTTAGGTATTGTGAGGTAAGCACGTTTTGTGGATATTTTATCAATGTCCAATTCTTTGATTTCTGTGATGGTTAGGTTCAGATGGGTGAGGTTTGGTAGGATAAGCACTTTATGCGGATATTTTGGCAATGTCGAATTTTCTGACTTTGGTGATGGTTAGGTTAGGTTAGGTTAGGTATTGTGAGGGAAGCACGTTTTGTGGATATTTATGCAATGTCGAATTCTTTGATTTCGGTGATGGTTAGGTTCAGATGAGTGTGGATTGGTAGGATAAGAACTTTTTGTGGATATTTTGGCAATGTCGAATTCTCTGACTTCGGTGATGGTTAGGTTAGGTTGGGTTAGGTATTGTGAGGTGAGCACGTTTTGTGGATATTTTATCAATGTCTAATTCTTTGATATCGGTGATGGTTAGGTTCAGATGGGTGAGGTTTGGTAGGATAAGAACTTTTTGTGGATATTTTGGCAATGTCGAATTCTCTGACTTCGGTGATGGTTAGGACTGGTTGGGTTAGGTATTGTGAGGTAAGCACGTTTTGTGGATATTTTGGCAATGTCAAATTCTTTGATTTCAGTGACGGTTTGGTTCAGATGGGTGAGGTTTGGTAGGATAAGAACTTTTTGTGGATATTTTGGCAATGTCGAATTCTCTGTCTTCGGTGATGGTTAGGTTAGGTTGGGTTAGGTATTGTGAGGTGAGCACGTTTTGTGGATATTTTGGCAATGTCCAATTCTTTGATTTTGGTGATGGTTAGGTTCAGATGAGTGTGGTTTGGTAGGATAAGAACTTTTTGTGGATATTTTGGCAATGTCGAATTCTCTGACTTCGGTGATGGTTAGGTTAGGTTGGGTTAGGTATTGTGAGGTAAGCACGTTTTGTGGATATTTTATCAATGTCCAATTCTTTGATTTCGGTGACGGTTAGGTTCAGATGAGTGTGGTTTGGTAGGATAAGAACTTTTTGTGGATATTTTGGCAATGTCGAATTCTCTGACTTCGGTGATGGTTAGGTTAGGTTGGGTTAGCTATTGTGAGGTAAGCACGTTTTGTGGATATTTTTTCAATGTCAAATTCTTTGATTTCGGTGATAGTTAGGTTCAGATGGGTGAGGTTTGGTAGGATAAGAACTTTTTTGTGGATATTTTGGCAATGTCGAAATCTCTGACTTCGGTGATGGTTAGGTTAGGTTGGGTTAGGTATTGTGAGGTAAGCACGTTTTGTGGATATTTTCGCAACGTCAAAATCTTTGATTTCGGTCATGGTTAGGTTCAGATGGGTGAGGTTTGGTAGGATAAGAACTTTTTGTGGATATTTTGGCAATGTCGAATTCTCTGACTTCGGTGATGGTTAGGGTAGGTTGGGTTAGATATTGTGAGGTAAACACGTTTTGTGGATATTTTCGAAATGTCCAATTCTTTGATTTCGGTGATGGTTAGGTTCACATGGGTGAGGTTTGGTAGGATAAGCACTTTTTGTGGATATTTTGGCAATGTCGAATTTTCTGACTTCGGTGATGGTTAGGTTAGGTTCGGTTAGGTATTTTGAGGTAAGCACGTTTTGTGGATATTTTATCAATGTCCAATTCTTTGATTTCGGTGATAGTTACGTTCAGATGGGTGAGGTTTGGTAGGATAAGAACTTTTTGTGGAAATTTTGGCAATGTCGAATTTTCTGACTTCGGTGATGGTAAGGTTAGGTTGGGTTAAATATTGTGAGGTAAGCACGTTTTGTTGATATTTTCGCAATGTCCAATTCTTTGATTTCGGTGATGGTTAGGTTCAGATGGGTGAGGTTTGGTAGGATAGGCACTTTTTGTGGATATTTTAGCAATGTCGAATTTTCTGACTTCGGTGATGGTTAGGTTAGGATGGGTTAGGTATTGTGAGGCAAGCACGTTTTGTGGATATTTTCGCAACGTCAAATTCTTTGATTTCGGTGATGGTTAGGTTCAGATGGGTGAGGTTTGGTAGGATAAGAACTTTTTGTGGATATTTTGGCAATGTCGAATTCTCTGACTTCGGTGATGGTTAGGTTAGGTTAGGTTAGGTATTGTGAGGTAAGCACGTTTTGTGGATATTTTATCAATGTCCAATTCTTTGATTTCGGTGACGGTTAGGTTCAGATGGGTGAGGTTTGGTAGGATAAGAACTTTTTGTGGATATTTTGGCAATGTCGAATTCTCTGACTTCGGTGATGGTTAGGTTAGGTTGGGTTAGGTATTGTGAGGTAAGCACGTTTTGTGGATATTTTGGCAATGTCCAATTCTTTGATTTCGGTGATATTTAGGTTCAGATGGGTGAGGTTTGGTAGGATAAGAACTTTTTGTGGAAATTTTGGCAATGTCGAATTTTCTGACTTCGGTGATGGTTAGGTTAGGTTGGGTTAAATATTGTGAAGTAAGCACGTTTTGTTGATATTTTCGCAATGTCCAATTCTTTGATTTCGGTGATGGTTAGGTTCAGATGGGTGAGGTTTGGTAGGATAAGCACTTTTTGTGGATATTTTAGCAATGTCGAATTTTTTGACTTCGGTGATGGTTAGGTTAGGTTGGGTTAGGTATTGTGAGGCAAGCACGTTTTGTGGATATTTTTGCAACGTCAAATTCTTTGATTTCGGTGATGGTTAGGTTCAGATGGGTGAGGTTTGGTAGGATAAGAACTTTTTGTGGATATTTTGGCAATGTCGAATTCTCTGACTTCGGTGATGGTTAGGTTAGGTTAGGTTAGGTATTGTAAGGGAAGCACGTTTTGTGGATATTTTATCAATGTCCATTTCTTTGATTTCGGTGACAGTTTGGTTCAGATGGGTGAGGTTTGGTAGGATAAGAACTTTTTGTGGATATTTTGGCAATGTCGAATTCTCTGACTTCGGTGATGGTTAGGTTAGGTTGGGTTAGATATTGTGAGGTAAGCACGTTTTGTGGATATTTTATTAATGTCCAATTCTTTGATTTCGGTGACGGTTAGGTTCAGATGGGTGAGGTTTGGTGAGATAAGAACTTTTTGTGGATATTTTGGCAATGTCGAATTCTCTGACTTCGGTGATGGTTAGGTTAGGTTGGGTTAGCTATTGTGAGGTAAGCACGTTTTGTGGATATTTTTTCAATGTCAAATTCTTTGATTTCGGTGATATTTAGGTTCAGATGGGTGAGGTTTGGTAGGATAAGAACTTTTTTGTGGATATTTCGGCAATGTCGAATTCTCTGACTTCGGTGATGGTTAGGTTAGGTTGGGTTAGGTATTGTGAGGTAAGCACATTTGTGGATATTTTCTTAATGTCCAATTCTTTGATTTCGGTGATGGTTAGGGTCAGATGGGTGAGGTTTGGTAGGATAAGAACTTTTGTGGATATTTTGGCAATGTCGAATTCTCTGACTTCGGTGATGGTTAGGTTAGGTTGGGTTAGGTATTGTGAGGTAAGCACGTTTTGTGGATATTTTGGCAATGTCCAATTCTTTGATTTCGGTGATGGTTAGGTTCAGATGGGTGAGGTTTGGTAGGATAAGAACTTTTTGTGGATATTTTGGCAATGTCGAATTCTCTGACTTCGGTGATGGTTAGGTTAGGTTAGGTTAGGTATTTTGAGGTAAGCACGTTTTGTGGATATTTTATCAATGTCCAATTCTTTGATTTCGGTGACGGTTAGGTTCAGATGGGTGAGGTTTGGTAAGATAAGAACTTTTTGTGGATATTTTGGCAATGTCGAATTCTCTGACTTCGGTGATTGTTAGGTTAGGTTGGGTTAGCTATTGTGAGGTAAGCACGTTTTGTGGATATTTTTTCAATGTCAAATTCTTTGATTTCGGTGATAGTTAGGTTCAGATGGGTGAGGTTTGGTAGGATAAGAACTTTTTTGTGGATATTTTGGCAATGTCGAATTCTCTGACTTCGGTGATGGTTAGGTTAGGTTGGGTTAGGTATTGTGAGGTAAGCACGTTTTGTGGATATTTTCTTAATGTCCAATTTTTTGATTTCGGTGACGGTTAGGGTCAGATGGGTGAGGTTTGGTAGGATAAGAACTTTTGTGGATATTTTGGCAATGTCGAATTCTCTGACTTCGGTGATGGTTAGGTTAGGTTGGGTTAGGTATTGTGAGGTAAGCACGTTTTGTGGATATTTTGGCAATGTCCAATTCTTTGATTTCGGTGATGGTTAGGTTCAGATGGGTGAGGTTTGGTAGGATAAGAACTTTTTGTGGATAGTTTGGCAATGTCGAATTCTCTGACTTCGGTGATGGTTAGGTTAGGTAAGGTTAGGTATTTTGAGGTAAGCACGTTTTGTGGATATTTTATCAATGTCCATTTCTTTGATTTCGGTGACAGTTTGGTTCAGATGGGTGAGGTTTGGTAGGATAAGAACTTTTTGTGGATATTTTGGCAATGTCGAATTCTCTGACTTCGGTGATGGTTAGGTTAGGTTGGGTTAGGTATTGTGAGGTAAGCACGTTTTGTGGATATTTTATCAATGTCCAATTCTTTGATTTCGGTGACGGTTAGGTTCAGATGGGTGAGGTTTGGTAAGATAAGAACTTTTTGTGGATATTTTGGCAATGTCGAATTCTCTGACTTCGGTGATGGTTAGGTTAGGTTGGGTTAGGTATTGTGAGGTAAGCACGTTTTGTGGATATTTTATCAATGTCCAATTCTTTGATTTCTGTGATGGTTAGGTTCAGATGGGTGAGGTTTGGTAGGATAAGCACTTTATGTGGATATTTTGGCAATGTCGAATTTTCTGACTTTGGTGATGGTTAGGTTAGGTTAGGTTAGGTATTGTGAGGGAAGCACGTTTTGTGGATATTTATGCAATGTCGAATTCTTTGATTTCGGTGATGGTTAGGTTCAGATGAGTGTGGATTGGTAGGATAAGAACTTTTTGTGGATATTTTGGCAATGTCGAATTCTCTGACTTCGGTGATGGTTAGGTTAGGTTGGGTTAGGTATTGTGAGGTGAGCACGTTTTGTGGATATTTTATCAATGTCTAATTCTTTGATATCGGTGATGGTTAGGTTCAGATGGGTGAGGTTTGGTAGGATCAGAACTTTTTGTGGATATTTTGGCAATGTCGAATTCTCTGACTTCGGTGATGGTTAGGACTGGTTGGGTTAGGTATTGTGAGGTATGCACGTTTTGTGGATATTTTGGCAATGTCAAATTCTTTGATTTCAGTGACGGTTTGGTTCAGATGGGTGAGGTTTGGTAGGATAAGAACTTTTTGTGGATATTTTGGCAATGTCGAATTCTCTGTCTTCGGTGATGGTTAGGTTAGGTTGGGTTAGGTATTGTGAGGTGAGCACGTTTTGTGGATATTTTGGCAATGTCCAATTCTTTGATTTTGGTGATGGTTAGGTTCAGATGGGTGAGGTTTGGTAGGATAAGCACTTTTTGTGGATATTTTGGCAATGTCGAATTCTCTGACTTCGGTGATGGTTAGGTTAGGTTGGGTTAGGTATTGTGAAGTAAGCACGTTTTGTGGATATTTTATCAATGTCCAATTCTTTGATTTCAGTGATGGTTAGGTTCAGATGGGTGAGGTTTGGTAGGATAAGCACTTTTTGTGGATATTTTGGCAATGTCGAATTTTCTGACTTTGGTGATGGTTAGGTCAGGTTAGGTTAGGTATTGTGAGGGAAGCACGTTTTGTGGATATTTTTGCAATGTCAAATTCTTTGATTTCGGTGATGGTTAGGTTCAGATAAGTGTGGATTGGTAGGATAAGAACTTTTTGTGGATATTTTGGCAATGTCGAATTCTCTGACTTCGGTGATGGTTAGGTTAGGTTGGGTTAGGTATTGTGAGGTGAGCACGTTTTGTGGATATTTTATCAATGTCTAATTCTTTGATTTCGGTGATGGTTAGGTTCAGATGGGTGAGGTTTGGTAGGATAAGCACTTTTTGTGGATATTTTGGCAATGTCGAATTTTCTGACTTTGGTGATGGTTAGGTCAGGTTAGGTTAGGTATTGTGAGGGAAGCACGTTTTGTGGATATTTTTGCAATGTCAAATTCTTTGATTTCGGTGATGGTTAGGTTCAGATAAGTGTGGATTGGTAGGATAAGAACTTTTTGTGGATATTTTGGCAATGTCGAATTCTCTGACTTCGGTGATGGTAAGGTTAGGTTGGGTTAGGTATTGTGAGGTAAGCACGTTTTGTGGATATTTTATCAATGTCCAATTCTTTGATTTCGGTGACGGTTAGGTTCAGATGGGTGAGGTTTGGACGGATAAGAACTTTTTGTGGAAATTTTGGCAATGTCGAATTTTCTGACTTCAGTGATGGTTACGTTAGGTTGGGTTAGGTATTGTGAGGGAAGCACGTTTTGTGGATATTTTCGCAACGTCAAATTCTTTGATTTCGGTGATGGTTAGGTTCAGATGGGTGAGGTTTGGTAGGATAAGCACTTTTTGTGGATATTTTGGCAATGTCGAATTCTCTGACTTCGGTGATGGTTAGGTTAGGTTGGGTTAGGTATTGTGAGGTAAGCTCGTTTTGTGGATATTTTTTCAATGTCCAATTCTTTGATTTCGTTGATGGTTAGGTTCAGATGAGTGTGGATTGGTAGGATAAGAACTTTTTGTGGATATTTTGGCAATGTCGAATTCTCTGACTTCGGTGATGGTAAGGTTAGGTTGGGTTAGGTATTGTGAGGAAAGCACGTTTTTTGGATATTTTATTTATGTCCAATTCTTTGATTTCGGTGATGGTTAGGTTCAGATGGGTGAGGTTTGGTAGAATAAGCTCTTTTTGTGGATATTTTGGCAATGTCGAATTTTCTGACTTCGGTGATGGTTAGGTTAGGTTGGGTTAGGTATTGTGAGGTAAGCACGTTTTGTGGATATTTTATCAATGTCTAATTCTTTGATTTCGGTGATGGTTAGGTTCAGATGAGTGTGGATTGGTAGGATAAGAACTTTTTGTGGATATTTTGGCAATGTCGAATTCTCTGACTTCGGTGATGGTTAGGTTAGGTTGGGTTAGGTATTGTGAAGTAAGCACGTTTTGTGGATATTTAATCAATGTCCAATTCTTTGATTTCAGTGATGGTTAGGTTCAGATGGGTGAGGTTTGGTAGGATAAGCACTTTTTGTGGATATTTTGGCAATGTCGAATTTTCTGACTTTGGTGATGGTTAGGTTAGGTTAGGTTAGGTATTGTGAGGGAAACACGTTTTGTGGATATTTTTGCAATGTCAAATTCTTTGATTTCGTTGATGGTTAGGTTCAGATGAGTGTGGATTGGTAGGATAAGAACTTTTTGTGGATATTTTGGCAATGTCGAATTCTCTGACTTCGGTGATGGTAAGGTTAGGTTGGGTTAGGTATTGTGAGGAAAGCACGTTTTTTGGATATTTTATTTATGTCCAATTCTTTGATTTCGGTGATGGTTAGGTTCAGATGGGTGAGGTTTGGTAGAATAAGCTCTTTTTGTGGATATTTTGGCAATGTCGAATTTTCTGACTTCGGTGATGGTTAGGTTAGGTTGGGTTAGGTATTGTGAGGTAAGCACGTTTTGTGGATATTTTATCAATGTCTAATTCTTTGATTTCGGTGATGGTTAGGTTCAGATGAGTGTGGTTTGGTAGGATAAGAACTTTTTGTGGATATTTTGGCAATGTCTAATTCTCTGACTTCGGTGATGGTTAGGTTAGGTTGGGTTAGGTATTGTGAGGTAAGCACGTTTTGTGGATATTTTATCAATGTCCAATTCTTTGATTTCGGTGATGGTTAGGTTCAGATGGGTGAGGTTTGGTAGGATAAGAACTTTTTGTGGATATTTTGGCAATGTCAAATTCTCTGACTTCGGTGATGGTTAGGTTAGGTTGGGTTTGGTTTTGTGAGGTAAGAACGTTTTGTGGATATTTTATCAATGTCCAATTCTTTGATATCGGTGATGGTTAGGTTCAGATGGGTGAGGTTTGTTAGGATAAGCACTTTTTGTGGATATTTTGGCAATGTCGAATTTTCTGACTTTGGTGATGGTTAGGTTAGGTTAGGTTAGGTATTGTGAGGGAAACACGTTTTGTGGATATATTTGCAATGTCAAATTCTTTGATTTCGTTGATGGTTAGGTTCAGATGAGTGTGGATTGGTAGGATAAGAACTTTTTGTGGATATTTTGGCAATGTCGAATTCTCTGACTTCGGTGATGGTTAGGTTAGGTTGGGTTAGGTATTGTGAGGAAAGCACGTTTTGTGGATATTTTATCAATGTCCAATTCTTTGATTTCGGTGATGGTTAGGATCAGATGGGTGAGGTTTGGTAGGATAAGCACTTTTTGTGGATATTTTGGCAATGTCGAATTTTCTGACCTCGGTGATGGTTAGGTTAGGTTGGGTTAGGTATTGTGAGGTAAGCACGTTTTGTAGATATTTTATCAATGTCCAATTCTTTGATTTCGGTGATGGTTAGGTTCAGATGAGTGTGGTTTGGTAGGATTAGAACTTTTTGTGGATATTTTGGCAATGTCTAATTCTTTGATTTCGGTGATGGTTAAGTTCAGATGAGTGTGGATTGGTAGGATAAGAACTTTTTGTGGATATTTTGGCAATGTCGAATTCTCTGACTTCGGTGATGGTTAGGTTAGGTTGGGTTAGGTATTGTGAGGAAAGCACGTTTTGTGGATATTTTATCAATGTCCAATTCTTTGATTTCGGTGATGGTTAGGATCAGATGGGTGAGGTTTGGTAGGATAAGCACTTTTTGTGGATATTTTGGCAATGTCGAATTTTCTGACCTCGGTGATGGTTAGGTTAGGTTGGGTTAGGTATTGTGAGGTAAGCACGTTTTGTAGATATTTTATCAATGTCCAATTCTTTGATTTCGGTGATGGTTAGGTTCAGATGGGTGAGGTTTGGTAGGATAAGAACTTTTTGTGGAAATTTTGGCAATGTCGAATTTTCTGACTTCGGTGATGGTTAGGTTAGGTTGGGTTAAATATTGTGAGGTAAGCACGTTTTGTTGATATTTTCGCAATGTCCAGTTCTTTGATTTCGGTGATGGTTAGGTTCAGATGGGTGAGGTTTGGTAGGATAGGCACTTTTTGTGGATATTTTAGCAATGTCGAATTTTCTGACTTCGGTGATGGTTAGGTTAGGTTGGGTTAGGTATTGTGAGGTAAGCACGTTTTGTGGATATTTTATCAATGTCCAATTCTTTGATTTCGGTGATGGTTAGGTTCAGATGAGTGTGGATTGGTAGGATAAGAACTTTTTGTGGAAGTTTGGCAATGTCGAATTCTCTGACTTCGGTGATGGTTAGGTTAGGTAGGGTTAGGTATTGTGAGGTAAGCACGTTTTGTGGATATTTTGGCAATGTCCAATTCTTTGAATTCGGTGATGGTTAGGTTCAGATGGGTGAGGTTTGGTAGGATAAGAACTTTTTGTGGATATTTTGGCAATGTCGAATTCTCTGACTTCGGTGATGGTTAGGGTAGGTTGGGTTAGGTATTGTGAGGGAAGCACGTTTTGTGAATATTTTCGCAACGTCAAATTCTTTGATTTCGGTGATAGTTAGGTTCAGATGGTGAGGTTTGGTAGGATAAGCACTTTTTGTGGATATTTTGGCAATGTCGAATTCTCTGACTTCGGTGATGGTTAGGGTAGGTTGGGTTAGGTATTGTGAGGGAAGCACGTTTTGTGAATATTTTCGCAACGTCAAATTCTTTGATTTCGGTGATGGTTAGGTTCAGATGGGTGAGGTTTGGTAGGATAAGCACTTTTTGTGGATATTTTGGCAATGTCGAATTCTCTGACTTCGGTGATGGTTAGGTTAGGTTGGGTTAGGTATTGTGAAGTAAGCACGTTTTGTGGATATTTTATCAATGTCCAATTCTTTGATTTCTGTGATGGTTAGGTTCAGATGGGTGAGGTTTGGTAGGATAAGCACTTTATGTGGATATTTTGGCAATGTCGAATTTTCTGACTTTGGTGATGGTTAGGTTAGGTTAGGTTAGGTATTGTGAGGGAAGCACGTTTTGTGGATATTTATGCAATGTCGAATTCTTTGATTTCGGTGATGGTTAGGTTCAGATGAGTGTGGATTGGTAGGATAAGAACTTTTTGTGGATATTTTGGCAATGTCGAATTCTCTGACTTCGGTGATGGTTAGGTTAGGTTGGGTTAGGTATTGTGAGGTGAGCACGTTTTGTGGATATTTTATCAATGTCTAATTCTTTGATTTCGGTGATTGTTAGGTTCAGATGGGTGAGGTTTGGTAGGATAAGAACTTTTTGTGGATATTTTGGCAATGTCGAATTCTCTGACTTCGGTGATGGTTAGGTTAGGTTGGGTGAGGTATTGTGAGGTAAGCACGTTTTGTGGATATTTTATCAATGTCCAATTCTTTGATTTCGGTGATGGTTAGGTTCAGATGGGTGAGGTTTGGTAGGATAAGCACTTTTTGTGGAAGTTTGGCAATGTCGAATTCTCTGACTTTGGTGATGGTTAGGTTAGTTTGGGTTAGATATTGAGAGGTAAGCACGTTTTGTGGATATTTTCGCAATTTCCAATTCTTTGATTTCGGTGATGGTTAGGTTCAGATGGGTGAGGTTTGGTAGGATAAGCACTTTTTGTGGATATTTAAGCAATGTCGAATTTTCTGTTTTCGGTGATGGTTAGGTTAGGTTGGGTTAGGTATTGTGAGGGAAGCACGTTTTGTGGATATTTTCGCAACGTCAAATTCTTTGATTTCGGTGATGGTTAGGTTCAGATGGGTGAGGTTTGGTAGGATAAGCACTTTTTGTGGATATTTTGGCAATGTCGAATTCTCTGACTTCGGTGATGGTTAGGTTAGGTTGGGTTAGGTATTGTGAAGTAAGCACGTTTTGTGGATATTTTATCAATGTCCAATTCTTTGATTTCAGTGATGGTTAGGTTCAGATGGGTGAGGTTTGGTAGGATAAGCACTTTTTGTGGATATTTTGGCAATGTCGAATTTTCTGACTTTGGTGATGGTTAGGTCAGGTTAGGTTAGGTATTGTGAGGAAAGCACGTTTTGTGGATATTTTTGCAATGTCAAATTCTTTGATTTCGGTGATGGTTAGGTTCAGATGAGTGTGGATTGGTAGGATAAGAACTTTTTGTGGATATTTTGGCAATGTCGAATTCTCTGACTTCGGTGATGGTAAGGTTAGGTTGGGTTAGGTATTGTGAGGTAAGCACGTTTTGTAAATATTTTATCAATGTCCAATTCTTTGATTTCGGTGATGGTTAGGTTCAGATGGGTGAGGTTTGGTAGGATAAGAACTTTTTGTGGATATTTTGGCAATGTCGAATTCTCTGACTTCGGTGATGGTTAGGATAGGTTGGGTTAGGTATTGTGAGGTAAGCACGTTTTGTGGATATTTTGGCAATGTCAAATTCTTTGATTTCGGTGATGGTTAAGTTCAGATGAGTGTGGATTGGTAGGATAAGAACTTTTTGTGGATATTTTGGCAATGTCGAATTCTCTGACTTCGGTGATGGTAAGGTTAGGTTGGGTTAGGTATTGTGAGGAAAGCACAATTTTTGGATATTTTATCAATGTCCAATTCTTTGATTTCGGTGAGGGTTAGGTTCAGATGGGTGAGGTTTGGTAGGATAAGAACTTTTTGTGGATATATTGGCAATGTCGAATTCTCTGACTTCGGTGATGGTTAGGTTAGTTTGGGTTAGATATTGAGAGGTAAGCACGTTTTGTGGATATTTTCGCAATTTCCAATTCTTTGATTTCGGTGATGGTTAGGTTCAGATGGGTGAGGTTTGGTAGGATAAGAACTTTTTGTGGAAATTTTGGCAATGTCGAATTTTCTGACTTCAGTGATGGTTACGTTAGGTTGGGTTAGGTATTGTGAGGGAAGCACGTTTTGTGGATATTTTCGCAACGTCAAAATCTTTGATTTCGGTCATGGTTAGGTTCAGATGGGTGAGGTTTGGTAGGATAAGAACTTTTTGTGGATATTTTGGCAATGTCGAATTCTCTGACTTCGGTGATGGTTAGGTTAGGTTGGGTTAGGTATTGTTAGGAAAACACGTTTTGTGGATATTTTATCAATGTCCAATTCTTTGATTTCGGTGATGGTTAGGTTCACATGGGTGAGGTTTGGTAGGATAAGAACTTTTTGTGGAAATTTTGGCAATGTCAAATTTTCTGACTTCGGTGATGGTTAGGTTAGGTTGGGTTAAATATTGTGAGGTAAGCACGTTTTGTTGATATTTTCGCAATGTCCAGTTCTTTGATTTCGGTGATGGTTAGGTTCAGATGGGTGAGGTTTGGTAGGATAAGAACTTTTTGTGGAAATTTTGGCAATGTCAAATTTTCTGACTTCGGTGATGGTTAGGTTAGGTTGGGTTAAATATTGTGAGGTAAGCACGTTTTGTTGATATTTTCGCAATGTCCAGTTCTTTGATTTCGGTGATGGTTAGGTTCAGATGGGTGAGGTTTGGTAGGATAGGCACTTTTTGTGGAAATTTTGGCAATGTCAAATTTTCTGACTTCGGTGATGGTTAGGTTAGGTTGGGTTATATATTGTGAGGCAAGCACGTTTTGTGACTTCGGTGATGGTTAGGTTAGGTTGGGTTAAATATTGTGAGGTAAGCACGTTTTGTTGATATTTTCGCAATGTCCAGTTCTTTGATTTCGGTGATGGTTAGGTTCAGATGGGTGAGGTTTGGTAGGATAAGAACTTTTTGTGGAAATTTTGGCAATGTCAAATTTTCTGACTTCGGTGATGGTTAGGTTAGGTTGGGTTAAATATTGTGAGGTAAGCACGTTTTGTTGATATTTTCGCAATGTCCAGTTCTTTGATTTCGGTGATGGTGAGGTTCAGATGGGTGAGGTTTGGTAGGATAAGCACTTTTTGTGGATATTTAAGCAATGTCGAATTTTCTGTTTTCGGTGATGGTTAGGTTAGGTTGGGTTAGGTATTGTGAGGCAAGCACGTTTTGTGGATATTTTCGCAACGTCAAATTCTTTGATTTCGGTGATGGTTGGATTCAGATGGGTGAGGTTTGGTAGGATAAGAACTTTTTTTGGATATTTTGGCAATGTCGAATTCTCTGACTTCGGTGATGGTTAGGTTAGGTTAGGTTAGGTATTGTGAGGTAAGCACGTTTTGTGGATATTTTATTAATGTCCAATTCTTTGATTTCGTTGACGGTTAGGTTCAGATGGGTGAGGTTTGGACGGATAAGAACTTTTTGTGGAAATTTTGGCAATGTCGAATTTTCTGACTTCAGTGATGGTTACGTTAGGTTGGGTTAGGTATTGTGAGGGAAGCACGTTTTGTGGATATTTTCGCAACGTCAAATTCTTTGATTTCGGTGATGGTTAGGTTCAGATGGGTGAGGTTTGGTAGGATAAGCACTTTTTGTGGATATTTTGGCAATGTCGAATTCTCTGACTTCGGTGATGGTTAGGTTAGGTTGGGTTAGGTATTGTGAGGTTAGCTCGTTTTGTGGATATTTTTTCAATGTCCAATTCTTTGATTTCGGTGATGGTTAGGTTCAGATGGGTAAGGTTTGGTAGGATAAGAACTTTTTGTTGATATTTTGGCAATATCGAACTTTCTGACTTCGGTGATGGTTAGGGTAGGTTGGGTTAGGTATTGTGAGGGAAGCCCTTTTTTTGAATATTTTCGCAACGTCAAATTCTTTGATTTCGGTGATAATTAGGTTCAGATGGGTGAGGTTTGGTAGGATAAGCACTTTTTGTGGATATTTTGGCAATGTCGAATTCTCTGACTTCGGTGATGGTTAGGTTAGGTTGGGTTAGGTATTGTGAGGTAAGCACGTTTTGTGGATATTTTATTAATGTCCAATTCTTTGATTTCGGTGATGGTTAGGTTCAGATGGGTGAGGTTTGGTAGGATAAGAACTTTTTGTGGATATTTTGGCAATGTCGAATTCTCTGACTTCGGTGATGGTTAGGATAGGTTGGGTTAGGTATTGTGAGGTAAGCACGTTTTGTGGATATTTTGGCAATGTCAAATTCTTTGATTTCGGTGATGGTTAGGTTCAGATGAGTGTGGATTGGTAGGATAAGAACTTTTTGTGGATATTTTGGCAATGTCGAATTCTCTGACTTCGGTGATGGTAAGGTTAGGTTGGGTTAGGTATTGTGAGGTAAGCACGTTTTGTGGATATTTTATCAATGTCCAATTCTTTGATTTCGGTGACGGTTAGGTTCAGATGGGTGAGGTTTGGACGGATAAGAACTTTTTGTGGAAATTTTGGCAATGTCGAATTTTCTGACTTCAGTGATGGTTACGTTAGGTTGGGTTAGGTATTGTGAGGGAAGCACGTTTTGTGGATATTTTCGCAACGTCAAATTCTTTGATTTCGGTGATGGTTAGGTTCAGATGGGTGAGGTTTGGTAGGATAAGCACTTTTTGTGGATATTTTGGCAATGTCGAATTCTCTGACTTCGGTGATGGTTAGGTTAGGTTGGGTTAGGTATTGTGAGGTAAGCTCGTTTTGTGGATATTTTTTCAATGTCCAATTCTTTGATTTCGGTGATGGTTAGGTTCAGATGAGTGTGGATTGGTAGGATAAGAACTTTTTGTGGATATTTTGGCAATGTCGAATTCTCTGACTTCGGTGATGGTTAGGTTAGGTTGGGTTAGGTATTGTGAAGTAAGCACGTTTTGTGGATATTTAATCAATGTCCAATTCTTTGATTTCAGTGATGGTTAGGTTCAGATGGGTGAGGTTTGGTAGGATAAGCACTTTTTGTGGATATTTTGGCAATGTCGAATTTTCTGACTTTGGTGATGGTTAGGTTAGGTTAGGTTAGGTATTGTGAGGGAAACACGTTTTGTGGATATTTTTGCAATGTCAAATTCTTTGATTTCGTTGATGGTTAGGTTCAGATGAGTGTGGATTGGTAGGATAAGAACTTTTTGTGGATATTTTGGCAATGTCGAATTCTCTGACTTCGGTGATGGTAAGGTTAGGTTGGGTTAGGTATTGTGAGGAAAGCACGTTTTTTGGATATTTTATTAATGTCCAATTCTTTGATTTCGGTGATGGTTAGGTTCAGATGGGTGAGGTTTGGTAGAATAAGCTCTTTTTGTGGATATTTTGGCAATGTCGAATTTTCTGACTTCGGTGATGGTTAGGTTAGGTTGGGTTAGGTATTGTGAGGTAAGCACGTTTTGTGGATATTTTATCAATGTCTAATTCTTTGATTTCGGTGATGGTTAGGTTCAGATGAGTGTGGTTTGGTAGGATAAGAACTTTTTGTGGATATTTTGGCAATGTCTAATTCTCTGACTTCGGTGATGGTTAGGTTAGGTTGGGTTAGGTATTGTGAGGTAAGCACGTTTTGTGGATATTTTATCAATGTCCAATTCTTTGATTTCGGTGATGGTTAGGTTCAGATGGGTGAGGTTTGGTAGGATAAGAACTTTTTGTGGATATTTTGGCAATGTCGAATTCTCTGACTTCGGTGATGGTTAGGTTAGGTTGGGTTTGGTTTTGTGAGGTAAGAACGTTTTGTGGATATTTTATCAATGTCCAATTCTTTGATATCGGTGATGGTTAGGTTCAGATGGGTGAGGTTTGTTAGGATAAGCACTTTTTGTGGATATTTTGGCAATGTCGAATTTTCTGACTTTGGTGATGGTTAGGTTAGGTTAGGTTAGGTATTGTGAGGGAAACACGTTTTGTGGATATTTTTGCAATGTCAAATTCTTTGATTTCGTTGATGGTTAGGTTCAGATGAGTGTGGATTGGTAGGATAAGAACTTTTTGTGGATATTTTGGCAATGTCGAATTCTCTGACTTCGGTGATGGTTAGGTTAGGTTGGGTTAGGTATTGTGAGGAAAGCACGTTTTGTGGATATTTTATCAATGTCCAATTCTTTGATTTCGGTGATGGTTAGGATCAGATGGGTGAGGTTTGGTAGGATAAGCACTTTTTGTGGATATTTTGGCAATGTCGAATTTTCTGACCTCGGTGATGGTTAGGTTAGGTTGGGTTAGGTATTGTGAGGTAAGCACGTTTTGTAGATATTTTATCAATGTCCAATTCTTTGATTTCGGTGATGGTTAGGTTCAGATGAGTGTGGTTTGGTAGGATAAGAACTTTTTGTGGATATTTTGGCAATGTCTAATTCTTTGATTTCGGTGATGGTTAAGTTCAGATGAGTGTGGATTGGTAGGATAAGAACTTTTTGTGGATATTTTGGCAATGTCGAATTCTCTGACTTCGGTGATGGTTAGGTTAGGTTGGGTTAGGTATTGTGAGGAAAGCACGTTTTGTGGATATTTTATCAATGTCCAATTCTTTGATTTCGGTGATGGTTAGGATCAGATGGGTGAGGTTTGGTAGGATAAGCACTTTTTGTGGATATTTTGGCAATGTCGAATTTTCTGACCTCGGTGATGGTTAGGTTAGGTTGGGTTAGGTATTGTGAGGTAAGCACGTTTTGTAGATATTTTATCAATGTCCAATTCTTTGATTTCGGTGATGGTTAGGTTCAGATGGGTGAGGTTTGGTAGGATAAGAACTTTTTGTCGAAATTTTGGCAATGTCGAATTTTCTGACTTCAGTGATGGTTACGTTAGGTTGGGTTAGGTATTGTGAGGGAAGCACGTTTTGTGGATATTTTCGCAACGTCAAAATCTTTGATTTCGGTCATGGTTAGGTTCAGATGGGTGAGGTTTGGTAGGATAAGAACTTTTTGTGGATATTTTGGCAATGTCGAATTCTCTGACTTCGGTGATGGTTAGGTTAGGTTGGGTTAGGTATTAATAGGAAAACACGTTTTGTGGATATTTTATCAATGTCCAATTCTTTGATTTCGGTGATGGTTAGGTTCACATGGGTGAGGTTTGGTAGGATAAGAACTTTTTGTGGAAATTTTGGCAATGTCAAATTTTCTGACTTCGGTGATGGTTAGGTTAGGTTGGGTTAAATATTGTGAGGTAAGCACGTTTTGTTGATATTTTCGCAATGTCCAGTTCTTTGATTTCGGTGATGGTTAGGTTCAGATGGGTGAGGTTTGGTAGGATAAGAACTTTTTGTGGAAATTTTGGCAATGTCAAATTTTCTGACTTCGGTGATGGTTAGGTTAGGTTGGGTTAAATATTGTGAGGTAAGCACGTTTTGTTGATATTTTCGCAATGTCCAGTTCTTTGATTTCGGTGATGGTTAGGTTCAGATGGGTGAGGTTTGGTAGGATAGGCACTTTTTGTGGATATTTTAGCAATGTCAAATTTTCTGACTTCGGTGATGGTTAGGTTAGGTTGGGTTAGGTATTGTGAGGTAAGCACGTTTTGTGGATATTTTATCAATGTCCAATTCTTTGATTTCGGTGATGGTTAGGTTCAGATGAGTGTGGATTGGTAGGATAAGAACTTTTTGTGGAAGTTTGGCAATGTCGAATTCTCTGACTTCGGTGATGGTTAGGTTAGGTAGGGTTAGGTATTGTGAGGTAAGCACGTTTTGTGGATATTTTGGCAATGTCCAATTCTTTGAATTCGGTGATGGTTAGGTTCAGATGGGTGAGGTTTGGTAGGATAAGAACTTTTTGTGGATATTTTGGCAATGTCGAATTCTCTGACTTCGGTGATGGTTAGGGTAGGTTGGGTTAGGTATTGTGAGGGAAGCACGTTTTGTGAATATTTTCGCAACGTCAAATTCTTTGATTTCGGTGATAGTTAGGTTCAGATGGTGAGGTTTGGTAGGATAAGCACTTTTTGTGGATATTTTGGCAATGTCGAATTCTCTGACTTCGGTGATGGTTAGGGTTGGTTGGGTTAGGTATTGTGAGGGAAGCACGTTTTGTGAATATTTTCGCAACGTCAAATTCTTTGATTTCGGTGATGGTTAGGTTCAGATGGGTGAGGTTTGGTAGGATAAGCACTTTTTGTGGATATTTTGGCAATGTCGAATTCTCTGACTTCGGTGATGGTTAGGTTAGGTTGGGTTAGGTATTGTGAAGTAAGCACGTTTTGTGGATATTTTATCAATGTCCAATTCTTTGATTTCTGTGATGGTTAGGTTCAGATGGGTGAGGTTTGGTAGGATAAGCACTTTATGTGGATATTTTGGCAATGTCGAATTTTCTGACTTTGGTGATGGTTAGGTTAGGTTAGGTAAGTATTGTGAGGGAAGCACGTTTTGTGGATATTTATGCAATGTCGAATTCTTTGATTTCGGTGATGGTTAGGTTCAGATGAGTGTGGATTGGTAGGATAAGAACTTTTTGTGGATATTTTGGCAATGTCGAATTCTCTGACTTCGGTGATGGTTAGGTTAGGTTGGGTTAGGTATTGTGAGGTGAGCACGTTTTGTGGATATTTAATCAATGTCTAATTCTTTGATTTCGGTGATGGTTAGGTTTAGATGGGTGAGGTTTGGTAGGATAAGAACTTTTTGTGGATATTTTGGCAATGTCGAATTCTCTGACTTCGGTGATGGTTAGGACTGGTTGGGTTAGGTATTGTGAGGTAAGCACGTTTTGTGGATATTTTGGCAATGTCAAATTCTTTGATTTCGGTGACGGTTTGGTTCAGATGGGTGAGGTTTGGTAGGATAAGAACTTTTTGTGGATATTTTGGCAATGTCGAATTCTCTGTCTTCGGTGATGGTTAGGTTAGGTTGGGTTAGGTATTGTGAGGTGAGCACGTTTTGTGGATATTTTATTAATGTCCAATTCTTTGATTTCGGTGACGGTTAGGTTCAGATGAGTGTGGTTTGGTAGGATAAGAACTTTTTGTGGATATTTTGGCAATGTCGAATTCTCTGACTTCGGTGATGGTTAGGTTAGGTTGGGTTAGCTATTGTGAGGTAAGCACGTTTTGTGGATATTTTTTCAATGTCAAATTCTTTGATTTCGGTGATAGTTAGGTTCAGATGGGTGAGGTTTGGTAGGATAAGAACTTTTTTGTGGATATTTTGGCAATGTCGAATTCTCTGACTTCGGTGATGGTTAGGTTAGGTTGGGTTAGGTATTGTGAGGTAAGCACGTTCTGTGGATATTTTCGCAACGTCAAAATCTTTGATTTCGGTCATATTTGGGTTCAGATGGGTGAGGTTTGGTAGGATAAGCACTTTTTGTGGATATTTTAGCAATGTCGAATTTTCTGACTTCGGTGATGGTTAGGTTAGGTTCGGTTAGGTATTTTGAGGTAAGCACGTTTTGTGGATATTTTATCAATGTCAAATTCTTTGATTTCGGTGATAGTTTGGTTCAGATGGGTGAGGTTTGGTAGGATAAGAACTTTTTGTGGAAATTTTGGCAATGTCGAATTTTCTGACTTCGGTGATGGTTAGGTTAGGTTGGGTTAAATATTGTGAGGTAAGCACGTTTTGTTGATATTTTCGCAATGTCCAATTCTTTGATTTCGGTGATGGTTAGGTTCAGATGGGTGAGGTTTGGTAGGATAGGCACTTTTTGTGGATATTTTAGCAATGTCGAATTTTCTGACTTCGGTGATGGTTAGGTTAGGTTGGGTTAGGTATTGTGAGGCAAGCACGTTTTGTGGATATTTTCTCAACGTCAAATTCTTTGATTTCGGTGATGGTTAGGTTCAGATGGGTGAGGTTTGGTTGGATAAGAATTTTTTGTGGATATTTTGGCAATGTCGAATTCTCTGACTTCGGTGATGGTTAGGTTAGGTTAGGTTAGGTATTGTGAGGTAAGCACGTTTTGTGGATATTTTATCAATGTCCAATTCTTTGATTTCGGTGACGGTTAGGTTCAGATGGGTGAGGTTTGGTAGGATAAGAACTTTTTGTGGATATTTTGGCAATGTCGAATTCTCTGACTTCGGTGATGGTTAGGTTAGGTTGGGTTAGGTATTGTGAGGTAAGCACGTTTTGTGGATATTTTGGCAATGTCCAATTCTTTGATTTCGGTGATAGTTAGGTTCAGATGGGTGAGGTTTGGTAGGATAAGAACTTTTTGTGGAAATTTTGGCAATGTCGAATTTTCTGACTTCGGTGATGGTTAGGTTAGGTTGGGTTAAATATTGTGAAGTAAGCACGTTTTGTTGATATTTTCGCAATGTCCAATTCTTTGATTTCGGTGATGGTTAGGTTCAGATGGGTGAGGTTTGGTAGGATAAGCACTTTTTGTGGATATTTTAGCAATGTCGAATTTTTTGACTTCGGTGATGGTTAGGTTAGGTTGGGTTAGGTATTGTGAGGCAAGCACGTTTTGTGGATATTTTTGCAACGTCAAATTCTTTGATTTCGGGGATGGTTAGGTTCAGATGGGTGAGGTTTGGTAGGATAAGAACTTTTTGTGGATATTTTGGCAATGTCGAATTCTCTGACTTCGGTGATGGTTAGGTTAGGTTAGGTTAGGTATTGTAAGGGAAGCACGTTTTGTGAATATTTAATCAATGTCCATTTCTTTGATTTCGGTGACGGTTTGGTTCAGATGGGTGAGGTTTGGTAGGATAAGAACTTTTTGTGGATATTTTGGCAATGTCGAATTCTCTGACTTCGGTGATGGTTAGGTTAGGTTGGGTTAGGTATTGTGAGGTAAGCACGTTTTGTGGATATTTTATCAATGTCCAATTCTTTGATTTCGGTGACGGTTAGGTTCAGATGGGTGAGGTTTGGTAAGATAAAAACTTTTTGTGGATATTTTGGCAATGTCGAATTCTCTGACTTCGGTGATGGTTAGGTTAGGTTGGGTTAGCTATTGTGAGGTAAGCACGTTTTGTGGATATTTTTTCAATGTCAAATTCTTTGATTTCGGTGATAGTTAGGTTCAGATGGGTGAGGTTTGGTAGGATAAGAACTTTTTTGTGGATATTTTGGCAATGTCGAATTCTCTGACTTCGGTGATGGTTAGGTTAGGTTGGGTTAGGTATTGTGAGGTAAGCACGTTTTGTGGATATTTTCTTAATGTCCAATTCTTTGATTTCGGTGATGGTTAGGGTCAGATGGGTGAGGTTTGGTAGGATAAGAACTTTTGTGGATATTTTGGCAATGTCGAATTCTCTGACTTCGGTGATGGTTAGGTTAGGTTGGGTTAGGTATTGTGAGGTAAGCACGTTTTGTGGATATTTTGGCAATGTCCAATTCTTTGATTTCGGTGATGGTTAGGTTCAGATGGGTGAGGTTTGGTAGGATAAGAACTTTTTGTGGATATTTTGGCAATGTCGAATTTTCTGACTTCGGTGATGGTTAGGTTAGGTTAGGTTAGGTATTGTGAGGTAAGCACGTTTTGTGGATATTTTATCAATGTCCAATTCTTTGATTTCGGTGACGGTTAGGTTCAGATGGGTGAGGTTTGGTAGGATAAGAACTTTTTGTGGATATTTTGGCAATGTCGAATTCTCTGACTTCGGTGATGGTTAGGTTAGGTTGGGTTAGGTATTGTGAGGTAAGCACGTTTTGTGGATATTTTGGCAATGTCCAATTCTTTGATTTCGGTGATAGTTAGGTTCAGATGGGTGAGGTTTGGTAGGATAAGAACTTTTTGTGGAAATTTTGGCAATGTCGAATTTTCTGACTTCGGTGATGGTTAGGTTAGGTTGGGTTAAATATTGTGAAGTAAGCACGTTTTGTTGATATTTTCGCAATGTCCAATTCTTTGATTTCGGTGATGGTTAGGTTCAGATGGGTGAGGTTTGGTAGGATAAGCACTTTTTGTGGATATTTTAGCAATGTCGAATTTTTTGACTTCGGTGATGGTTAGGTTAGGTTGGGTTAGGTATTGTGAGGCAAGCACGTTTTGTGGATATTTTTGCAACGTCAAATTCTTTGATTTCGGTGATGGTTAGGTTCAGATGGGTGAGGTTTGGTAGGATAAGAACTTTTTGTGGATATTTTGGCAATGTCGAATTCTCTGACTTCGGTGATGGTTAGGTTAGGTTAGGTTAGGTATTGTAAGGGAAGCACGTTTTGTGGATATTTTATCAATGTCCATTTCTTTGATTTCGGTGACGGTTTGGTTCAGATGGGTGAGGTTTGGTAGGATAAGAACTTTTTGTGGATATTTTGGCAATGTCGAATTCTCTGACTTCGGTGATGGTTAGGTTAGGTTGGGTTAGGTATTGTGAGGTAAGCACGTTTTGTGGATATTTTATCAATGTCCAATTCTTTGATTTCTGTGATGGTTAGGTTCAGATGGGTGAGGTTTGGTAGGATAAGCACTTTATGCGGATATTTTGGCAATGTCGAATTTTCTGACTTTGGTGATGGTTAGGTTAGGTTAGGTTAGGTATTGTGAGGGAAGCACGTTTTGTGGATATTTATGCAATGTCGAATTCTTTGATTTCGGTGATGGTTAGGTTCAGATGAGTGTGGATTGGTAGGATAAGAACTTTTTGTGGATATTTTGGCAATGTCGAATTCTCTGACTTCGGTGATGGTTAGGTTAGGTTGGGTTAGGTATTGTGAGGTGAGCACGTTTTGTGGATATTTTATCAATGTCTAATTCTTTGATATCGGTGATGGTTAGGTTCAGATGGGTGAGGTTTGGTAGGATAAGAACTTTTTGTGGATATTTTGGCAATGTCGAATTCTCTGACTTCGGTGATGGTTAGGACTGGTTGGGTTAGGTATTGTGAGGTAAGCACGTTTTGTGGATATTTTGGCAATGTCAAATTCTTTGATTTCAGTGACGGTTTGGTTCAGATGGGTGAGGTTTGGTAGGATAAGAACTTTTTGTGGATATTTTGGCAATGTCGAATTCTCTGTCTTCGGTGATGGTTAGGTTAGGTTGGGTTAGGTATTGTGAGGTGAGCACGTTTTGTGGATATTTTGGCAATGTCCAATTCTTTGATTTTGGTGATGGTTAGGTTCAGATGAGTGTGGTTTGGTAGGATAAGAACTTTTTGTGGATATTTTGGCAATGTCGAATTCTCTGACTTCGGTGATGGTTAGGTTAGGTTGGGTTAGGTATTGTGAGGTAAGCACGTTTTGTGGATATTTTATCAATGTCCAATTCTTTGATTTCGGTGACGGTTAGGTTCAGATGAGTGTGGTTTGGTAGGATAAGAACTTTTTGTGGATATTTTGGCAATGTCGAATTCTCTAACTTCGGTGATGGTTAGGTTAGGTTGGGTTAGCTATTGTGAGGTAAGCACGTTTTGTGGATATTTTTTCAATGTCAAATTCTTTGATTTCGGTGATAGTTAGGTTCAGATGGGTGAGGTTTGGTAGGATAAGAACTTTTTTGTGGATATTTTGGCAATGTCGAATTCTCTGACTTCGGTGATGGTTAGGTTAGGTTGGGTTAGGTATTGTGAGGTAAGCACGTTTTGTGGATATTTTCGCAACGTCAAAATCTTTGATTTCGGTCATGGTTAGGTTCAGATGGGTGAGGTTTGGTAGGATAAGAACTTTTTGTGGATATTTTGGCAATGTCGAATTCTCTGGTGATGGTTAGGGTAGGTTGGGTTAGATATTGTGAGGTAAACACGTTTTGTGGATATTTTCGCAATGTCCAATTCTTTGATTTCGGTGATGGTTAGGTTCACATGGGTGAGGTTTGGTAGGATAAGCACTTTTTGTGGATATTTTGGCAATGTCGAATTTTCTGACTTCGGTGATGGTTAGGTTAGGTTCGGTTAGGTATTGTGAGGTAAGCACGTTTTGTTGATATTTTCGCAATGTCCAATTCTTTGATTTCGGTGATGGTTAGGTTCAGATGGGTGAGGTTTGGTAGGATAAGCACTTTTTGTGGATATTTTAGCAATGTCGAATTTTTTGACTTCGGTGATGGTTAGGTTAGGTTGGGTTAGGTATTGTGAGGCAAGCACGTTTTGTGGATATTTTTGCAACGTCAAATTCTTTGATTTCGGTGATGGTTAGGTTCAGATGGGTGAGGTTTGGTAGGATAAGAACTTTTTGTGGATATTTTGGCAATGTCGAATTCTCTGACTTCGGTGATGGTTAGGTTAGGTTAGGTTAGGTATTGTAAGGGAAGCACGTTTTGTGGATATTTTATCAATGTCCATTTCTTTGATTTCGGTGACGGTTTGGTTCAGATGGGTGAGGTTTGGTAGGATAAGAACTTTTTGTGGATATTTTGGCAATGTCGAATTCTCTGACTTCGGTGATGGTTAGGTTAGGTTGGGTTAGGTATTGTGAGGTAAGCACGTTTTGTGGATATTTTATCAATGTCCAATTCTTTGATTTCTGTGATGGTTAGGTTCAGATGGGTGAGGTTTGGTAGGATAAGCACTTTATGCGGATATTTTGGCAATGTCGAATTTTCTGACTTTGGTGATGGTTAGGTTAGGTTAGGTTAGGTATTGTGAGGGAAGCACGTTTTGTGGATATTTATGCAATGTCGAATTCTTTGATTTCGGTGATGGTTAGGTTCAGATGAGTGTGGATTGGTAGGATAAGAACTTTTTGTGGATATTTTGGCAATGTCGAATTCTCTGACTTCGGTGATGGTTAGGTTAGGTTGGGTTAGGTATTGTGAGGTGAGCACGTTTTGTGGATATTTTATCAATGTCTAATTCTTTGATATCGGTGATGGTTAGGTTCAGATGGGTGAGGTTTGGTAGGATAAGAACTTTTTGTGGATATTTTGGCAATGTCGAATTCTCTGACTTCGGTGATGGTTAGGACTGGTTGGGTTAGGTATTGTGAGGTAAGCACGTTTTGTGGATATTTTGGCAATGTCAAATTCTTTGATTTCAGTGACGGTTTGGTTCAGATGGGTGAGGTTTGGTAGGATAAGAACTTTTTGTGGATATTTTGGCAATGTCGAATTCTCTGTCTTCGGTGATGGTTAGGTTAGGTTGGGTTAGGTATTGTGAGGTGAGCACGTTTTGTGGATATTTTGGCAATGTCCAATTCTTTGATTTTGGTGATGGTTAGGTTCAGATGAGTGTGGTTTGGTAGGATAAGAACTTTTTGTGGATATTTTGGCAATGTCGAATTCTCTGACTTCGGTGATGGTTAGGTTAGGTTGGGTTAGGTATTGTGAGGTAAGCACGTTTTGTGGATATTTTATCAATGTCCAATTCTTTGATTTCGGTGACGGTTAGGTTCAGATGAGTGTGGTTTGGTAGGATAAGAACTTTTTGTGGATATTTTGGCAATGTCGAATTCTCTGACTTCGGTGATGGTTAGGTTAGGTTGGGTTAGCTATTGTGAGGTAAGCACGTTTTGTGGATATTTTTTCAATGTCAAATTCTTTGATTTCGGTGATAGTTAGGTTCAGATGGGTGAGGTTTGGTAGGATAAGAACTTTTTTGTGGATATTTTGGCAATGTCGAAATCTCTGACTTCGGTGATGGTTAGGTTAGGTTGGGTTAGGTATTGTGAGGTAAGCACGTTTTGTGGATATTTTCGCAACGTCAAAATCTTTGATTTCGGTCATGGTTAGGTTCAGATGGGTGAGGTTTGGTAGGATAAGAACTTTTTGTGGATATTTTGGCAATGTCGAATTCTCTGACTTCGGTGATGGTTAGGGTAGGTTGGGTTAGATATTGTGAGGTAAACACGTTTTGTGGATATTTTCGCAATGTCCAATTCTTTGATTTCGGTGATGGTTAGGTTCACATGGGTGAGGTTTGGTAGGATAAGCACTTTTTGTGGATATTTTGGCAATGTCGAATTTTCTGACTTCGGTGATGGTTAGGTTAGGTTCGGTTAGGTATTTTGAGGTAAGCACGTTTTGTGGATATTTTATCAATGTCCAATTCTTTGATTTCGGTGATAGTTACGTTCAGATGGGTGAGGTTTGGTAGGATAAGAACTTTTTGTGGAAATTTTGGCAATGTCGAATTTTCTGACTTCGGTGATGGTAAGGTTAGGTTGGGTTAAATATTGTGAGGTAAGCACGTTTTGTTGATATTTTCGCAATGTCCAATTCTTTGATTTCGGTGATGGTTAGGTTCAGATGGGTGAGGTTTGGTAGGATAGGCACTTTTTGTGGATATTTTAGCAATGTCGAATTTTCTGACTTCGGTGATGGTTAGGTTAGGATGGGTTAGGTATTGTGAGGCAAGCACGTTTTGTGGATATTTTCGCAACGTCAAATTCTTTGATTTCGGTGATGGTTAGGTTCAGATGGGTGAGGTTTGGTAGGATAAGAACTTTTTGTGGATATTTTGGCAATGTCGAATTCTCTGACTTCGGTGATGGTTAGGTTAGGTTAGGTTAGGTATTGTGAGGTAAGCACGTTTTGTGGATATTTTATCAATGTCCAATTCTTTGATTTCGGTGACGGTTAGGTTCAGATGGGTGAGGTTTGGTAGGATAAGAACTTTTTGTGGATATTTTGGCAATGTCGAATTCTCTGACTTCGGTGATGGTTAGGTTAGGTTGGGTTAGGTATTGTGAGGTAAGCACGTTTTGTGGATATTTTGGCAATGTCCAATTCTTTGATTTCGGTGATATTTAGGTTCAGATGGGTGAGGTTTGGTAGGATAAGAACTTTTTGTGGAAATTTTGGCAATGTCGAATTTTCTGACTTCGGTGATGGTTAGGTTAGGTTGGGTTAAATATTGTGAAGTAAGCACGTTTTGTTGATATTTTCGCAATGTCCAATTCTTTGATTTCGGTGATGGTTAGGTTCAGATGGGTGAGGTTTGGTAGGATAAGCACTTTTTGTGGATATTTTAGCAATGTCGAATTTTTTGACTTCGGTGATGGTTAGGTTAGGTTGGGTTAGGTATTGTGAGGCAAGCACGTTTTGTGGATATTTTTGCAACGTCAAATTCTTTGATTTCGGTGATGGTTAGGTTCAGATGGGTGAGGTTTGGTAGGATAAGAACTTTTTGTGGATATTTTGGCAATGTCGAATTCTCTGACTTCGGTGATGGTTAGGTTAGGTTAGGTTAGGTATTGTAAGGGAAGCACGTTTTGTGGATATTTTATCAATGTCCATTTCTTTGATTTCGGTGACAGTTTGGTTCAGATGGGTGAGGTTTGGTAGGATAAGAACTTTTTGTGGATATTTTGGCAATGTCGAATTCTCTGACTTCGGTGATGGTTAGGTTAGGTTGGGTTAGATATTGTGAGGTAAGCACGTTTTGTGGATATTTTATCAATGTCCAATTCTTTGATTTCGGTGACGGTTAGGTTCAGATGGGTGAGGTTTGGTAAGATAAGAACTTTTTGTGGATATTTTGGCAATGTCGAATTCTCTGACTTCGGTGATGGTTAGGTTAGGTTGGGTTAGCTATTGTGAGGTAAGCACGTTTTGTGGATATTTTTTCAATGTCAAATTCTTTGATTTCGGTGATATTTAGGTTCAGATGGGTGAGGTTTGGTAGGATAAGAACTTTTTTGTGGATATTTCGGCAATGTCGAATTCTCTGACTTCGGTGATGGTTAGGTTAGGTTGGGTTAGGTATTGTGAGGTAAGCACGTTTTGTGGATATTTTCTTAATGTCCAATTCTTTGATTTCGGTGATGGTTAGGGTCAGATGGGTGAGGTTTGGTAGGATAAGAACTTTTGTGGATATTTTGGCAATGTCGAATTCTCTGACTTCGGTGATGGTTAGGTTAGGTTGGGTTAGGTATTGTGAGGTAAGCACGTTTTGTGGATATTTTGGCAATGTCCAATTCTTTGATTTCGGTGATGGTTAGGTTCAGATGGGTGAGGTTTGGTAGGATAAGAACTTTTTGTGGATATTTTGGCAATGTCGAATTCTCTGACTTCGGTGATGGTTAGGTTAGGTTAGGTTAGGTATTTTGAGGTAAGCACGTTTTGTGGATATTTTATCAATGTCCAATTCTTTGATTTCGGTGACGGTTAGGTTCAGATGGGTGAGGTTTGGTAAGATAAGAACTTTTTGTGGATATTTTGGCAATGTCGAATTCTCTGACTTCGGTGATTGTTAGGTTAGGTTGGGTTAGCTATTGTGAGGTAAGCACGTTTTGTGGATATTTTTTCAATGTCAAATTCTTTGATTTCGGTGATAGTTAGGTTCAGATGGGTGAGGTTTGGTAGGATAAGAACTTTTTTGTGGATATTTTGGCAATGTCGAATTCTCTGACTTCGGTGATGGTTAGGTTAGGTTGGGTTAGGTATTGTGAGGTAAGCACGTTTTGTGGATATTTTCTTAATGTCCAATTTTTTGATTTCGGTGACGGTTAGGGTCAGATGGGTGAGGTTTGGTAGGATAAGAACTTTTGTGGATATTTTGGCAATGTCGAATTCTCTGACTTCGGTGATGGTTAGGTTAGGTTGGGTTAGGTATTGTGAGGTAAGCACGTTTTGTGGATATTTTGGCAATGTCCAATTCTTTGATTTCGGTGATGGTTAGGTTCAGATGGGTGAGGTTTGGTAGGATAAGAACTTTTTGTGGATAGTTTGGCAATGTCGAATTCTCTGACTTCGGTGATGGTTAGGTTAGGTAAGGTTAGGTATTTTGAGGTAAGCACGTTTTGTGGATATTTTATCAATGTCCATTTCTTTGATTTCGGTGACAGTTTGGTTCAGATGGGTGAGGTTTGGTAGGATAAGAACTTTTTGTGGATATTTTGGCAATGTCGAATTCTCTGACTTCGGTGATGGTTAGGTTAGGTTGGGTTAGGTATTGTGAGGTAAGCACGTTTTGTGGATATTTTATCAATGTCCAATTCTTTGATTTCGGTGACGGTTAGGTTCAGATGGGTGAGGTTTGGTAAGATAAGAACTTTTTGTGGATATTTTGGCAATGTCGAATTCTCTGACTTCGGTGATGGTTAGGTTAGGTTGGGTTAGGTATTGTGAGGTAAGCACGTTTTGTGGATATTTTATCAATGTCCAATTCTTTGATTTCTGTGATGGTTAGGTTCAGATGGGTGAGGTTTGGTAGGATAAGCACTTTATGTGGATATTTTGGCAATGTCGAATTTTCTGACTTTGGTGATGGTTAGGTTAGGTTAGGTTAGGTATTGTGAGGGAAGCACGTTTTGTGGATATTTATGCAATGTCGAATTCTTTGATTTCGGTGATGGTTAGGTTCAGATGAGTGTGGATTGGTAGGATAAGAACTTTTTGTGGATATTTTGGCAATGTCGAATTCTCTGACTTCGGTGATGGTTAGGTTAGGTTGGGTTAGGTATTGTGAGGTGAGCACGTTTTGTGGATATTTTATCAATGTCTAATTCTTTGATATCGGTGATGGTTAGGTTCAGATGGGTGAGGTTTGGTAGGATCAGAACTTTTTGTGGATATTTTGGCAATGTCGAATTCTCTGACTTCGGTGATGGTTAGGACTGGTTGGGTTAGGTATTGTGAGGTAAGCACGTTTTGTGGATATTTTGGCAATGTCAAATTCTTTGATTTCAGTGACGGTTTGGTTCAGATGGGTGAGGTTTGGTAGGATAAGAACTTTTTGTGGATATTTTGGCAATGTCGAATTCTCTGTCTTCGGTGATGGTTAGGTTAGGTTGGGTTAGGTATTGTGAGGTGAGCACGTTTTGTGGATATTTTGGCAATGTCCAATTCTTTGATTTTGGTGATGGTTAGGTTCAGATGAGTGTGGTTTGGTAGGATAAGAACTTTTTGTGGATATTTTGGCAATGTCGAATTCTCTGACTTCGGTGATGGTTAGGTTAGGTTGGGTTAGGTATTGTGAGGTAAGCACGTTTTGTGGATATTTTATCAATGTCCAATTCTTTGATTTCGGTGACGGTTAGGTTCAGATGAGTGTGGTTTGGTAGGATAAGAACTTTTTGTGGATATTTTGGCAATGTCGAATTCTCTGACTTCGGTGATGGTAAGGTTAGGTTGGGTTAGCTATTGTGAGGTAAGCACGTTTTGTGGATATTTTTTCAATGTCAAATTCTTTGATTTCGGTGATAGTTAGGTTCAGATGGGTGAGGTTTGGTAGGATAAGAACTTTTTTGTGGATATTTTGGCAATGTCGAATTCTCTGACTTCGGTGATGGTTAGGTTAGGTTGGGTTAGGTATTGTGAGGTAAGCACGTTTTGTGGATATTTTCGCAACGTCAAAATCTTTGATTTCGGTCATGGTTAGGTTCAGATGGGTGAGGTTTGGTAGGATAAGAACTTTTTGTGGATATTTTGGCAATGTCGAATTCTCTGACTTCGGTGATGGTTAGGGTAGGTTGGGTTAGATATTGTGAGGTAAACACGTTTTGTGGATATTTTCGCAATGTCCAATTCTTTGATTTCGGTGATGGTTAGGTTCACATGGGTGAGGTTTGGTAGGATAAGCACTTTTTGTGGATATTTTGGCAATGTCGAATTTTCTGACTTCGGTGATGGTTAGGTTAGGTTCGGTTAGGTATTTTGAGGTAAGCACGTTTTGTGGATATTTTATCAATGTCCAATTCTTTGATTTCGGTGATAGTTACGTTCAGATGGGTGAGGTTTGGTAGGATAAGAACTTTTTGTGGAAATTTTGGCAATGTCGAATTTTCTGACTTCGGTGATGGTAAGGTTAGGTTGGGTTAAATATTGTGAGGTAAGCACGTTTTGTTGATATTTTCGCAATGTCCAATTCTTTGATTTCGGTGATGGTTAGGTTCAGATGGGTGAGGTTTGGTAGGATAGGCACTTTTTGTGGATATTTTAGCAATGTCGAATTTTCTGACTTCGGTGATGGTTAGGTTAGGTTGGGTTAGGTATTGTGAGGCAAGCACGTTTTGTGGATATTTTCGCAACGTCAAATTCTTTGATTTCGGTGATGGTTAGGTTCAGATGGGTGAGGTTTGGTAGGATAAGAACTTTTTGTGGATATTTTGGCAATGTCGAATTCTCTGACTTCGGTGATGGTTAGGTTAGGTTAGGTTAGGTATTGTGAGGTAAGCACGTTTTGTGGATATTTTATCAATGTCCAATTCTTTGATTTCGGTGACGGTTAGGTTCAGATGGGTGAGGTTTGGTAGGATAAGAACTTTTTGTGGATATTTTGGCAATGTCGAATTCTCTGACTTCGGTGATGGTTAGGTTAGGTTGGGTTAGGTATTGTGAGGTAAGCACGTTTTGTGGATATTTTGGCAATGTCTAATTCTTTGATTTCGGTGATATTTAGGTTCAGATGGGTGAGGTTTGGTAGGATAAGAACTTTTTGTGGAAATTTTGGCAATGTCGAATTTTCTGACTTCGGTGATGGTTAGGTTAGGTTGGGTTAAATATTGTGAAGTAAGCACGTTTTGTTGATATTTTCGCAATGTCCAATTCTTTGATTTCGGTGATGGTTAGGTTCAGATGGGTGAGGTTTGGTAGGATAAGCACTTTTTGTGGATATTTTAGCAATGTCGAATTTTTTGACTTCGGTGATGGTTAGGTTAGGTTGGGTTAGGTATTGTGAGGCAAGCACGTTTTGTGGATATTTTTGCAACGTCAAATTCTTTGATTTCGGTGATGGTTAGGTTCAGATGGGTGAGGTTTGGTAGGATAAGAACTTTTTGTGGATATTTTGGCAATGTCGAATTCTCTGACTTCGGTGATGGTTAGGTTAGGTTAGGTTAGGTATTGTAAGGGAAGCACGTTTTGTGGATATTTTATCAATGTCCATTTCTTTGATTTCGGTGACAGTTTGGTTCAGATGGGTGAGGTTTGGTAGGATAAGAACTTTTTGTGGATATTTTGGCAATGTCGAATTCTCTGACTTCGGTGATGGTTAGGTTAGGTTGGGTTAGGTATTGTGAGGTAAGCACGTTTTGTGGATATTTTATCAATGTCCAATTCTTTGATTTCGGTGACGGTTAGGTTCAGATGGGTGAGGTTTGGTAAGATAAGAACTTTTTGTGGATATTTTGGCAATGTCGAATTCTCTGACTTCGGTGATGGTTAGGTTAGGTTGGGTTAGCTATTGTGAGGTAAGCACGTTTTGTGGATATTTTTTCAATGTCAAATTCTTTGATTTCGGTGATATTTAGGTTCAGATGGGTGAGGTTTGGTAGGATAAGAACTTTTTTGTGGATATTTTGGCAATGTCGAATTCTCTGACTTCGGTGATGGTTAGGTTAGGTTGGGTTAGGTATTGTGAGGTAAGCACGTTTTGTGGATATTTTCTTAATGTCCAATTCTTTGATTTCGGTGATGGTTAGGGTCAGATGGGTGAGGTTTGGTAGGATAAGAACTTTTGTGGATATTTTGGCAATGTCGAATTCTCTGACTTCGGTGATGGTAAGGTTAGGTTGGGTTAGGTATTGTGAGGTAAGCACGTTTTGTGGATATTTTGGCAATGTCCAATTCTTTGATTTCGGTGATGGTTAGGTTCAGATGGGTGAGGTTTGGTAGGATAAGAACTTTTTGTGGATATTTTGGCAATGTCGAATTCTCTGACTTCGGTGATGGTTAGGTTAGGTAAGGTTAGGTATTGTAAGGGAAGCACGTTTTGTGGATATTTTATCAATGTCCATTTCTTTGATTTCGGTGACAGTTTGGTTCAGATGGGTGAGGTTTGGTAGGATAAGAACTTTTTGTGGATATTTTGGCAATGTCGAATTCTCTGACTTCGGTGATGGTTAGGTTAGGTTGGGTTAGGTATTGTGAGGTAAGCACGTTTTGTGGATATTTTATCAATGTCCAATTCTTTGATTTCGGTGACGGTTAGGTTCAGATGGGTGAGGTTTGGTAAGATAAGAACTTTTTGTGGATATTTTGGCAATGTCGAATTCTCTGACTTCGGTGATGGTTAGGTTAGGTTGGGTTAGCTATTGTGAGGTAAGCACGTTTTGTGGATATTTTTTCAATGTCAAATTCTTTGATTTCGGTGATATTTAGGTTCAGATGGGTGAGGTTTGGTAGGATAAGAACTTTTTTGTGGATATTTTGGCAATGTCGAATTCTCTGACTTCGGTGATGGTTAGGTTAGGTTGGGTTAGGTATTGTGAGGTAAGCACGTTTTGTGGATATTTTCTTAATGTCCAATTCTTTGATTTCGGTGATGGTTAGGGTCAGATGGGTGAGGTTTGGTAGGATAAGAACTTTTGTGGATATTTTGGCAATGTCGAATTCTCTGACTTCGGTGATGGTAAGGTTAGGTTGGGTTAGGTATTGTGAGGTAAGCACGTTTTGTGGATATTTTGGCAATGTCCAATTCTTTGATTTCGGTGATGGTTAGGTTCAGATGGGTGAGGTTTGGTAGGATAAGAACTTTTTGTGGATATTTTGGCAATGTCGAATTCTCTGACTTCGGTGATGGTTAGGTTAGGTTAGGTTAGGTATTTTGAGGTAAGCACGTTTTGTGGATATTTTATCAATGTCCAATTCTTTGATTTCGGTGACGGTTAGGTTCAGATGGGTGAGGTTTGGTAAGATAAGAACTTTTTGTGGATATTTTGGCAATGTCGAATTCTCTGACTTCGGTGATTGTTAGGTTAGGTTGGGTTAGCTATTGTGAGGTAAGCACGTTTTGTGGATATTTTTTCAATGTCAAATTCTTTGATTTCGGTGATAGTTAGGTTCAGATGGGTGAGGTTTGGTAGGATAAGAACTTTTTTGTGGATATTTTGGCAATGTCGAATTCTCTGACTTCGGTGATGGTTAGGTTAGGTTGGGTTAGGTATTGTGAGGTAAGCACGTTTTGTGGATATTTTCTTAATGTCCAATTTTTTGATTTCGGTGACGGTTAGGGTCAGATGGGTGAGGTTTGGTAGGATAAGAACTTTTGTGGATATTTTGGCAATGTCGAATTCTCTGACTTCGGTGATGGTTAGGTTAGGTTGGGTTAGGTATTGTGAGGTAAGCACGTTTTGTGGATATTTTGGCAATGTCCAATTCTTTGATTTCGGTGATGGTTAGGTTCAGATGGGTGAGGTTTGGTAGGATAAGAACTTTTTGTGGATATTTTGGCAATGTCGAATTTTTTGACTTCGGTGATGGTTAGGTTAGGTTAGGTTAGGTATTTTGAGGTAAGCACGTTTTGTGGATATTTTATCAATGTCCATTTCTTTGATTTCGGTGACAGTTTGGTTCAGATGGGTGAGGTTTGGTAGGATAAGAACTTTTTGTGGATATTTTGGCAATGTCGAATTCTCTGACTTCGGTGATGGTTAGGTTAGGTTGGGTTAGGTATTGTGAGGTAAGCACGTTTTGTGGATATTTTATCAATGTCCAATTCTTTGATTTCGGTGACGGTTAGGTTCAGATGGGTGAGGTTTGGTAAGATAAGAACTTTTTGTGGATATTTTGGCAATGTCGAATTCTCTGACTTCGGTGATGGTTAGGTTAGGTTGGGTTAGCTATTGTGAGGTAAGCACGTTTTGTGGATATTTTTTCAATGTCAAATTCTTTGATTTCGGTGATATTTAGGTTCAGATGGGTGAGGTTTGGTAGGATAAGAACTTTTTTGTGGATATTTTGGCAATGTCGAATTCTCTGACTTCGGTGATGGTTAGGTTAGGTTGGGTTAGGTATTGTGAGGTAAGCACGTTTTGTGGATATTTTCTTAATGTCCAATTCTTTGATTTCGGTGATGGTTAGGGTCAGATGGGTGAGGTTTGGTAGGATAAGAACTTTTGTGGATATTTTGGCAATGTCGAATTCTCTGACTTCGGTGATGGTTAGGTTAGGTTGGGTTAGGTATTGTGAGGTAAGCACGTTTTGTGGATATTTTGGCAATGTCCAATTCTTTGATTTCGGTGATGGTTAGGTTCAGATGGGTGAGGTTTGGTAGGATAAGAACTTTTTGTGGATATTTTGGCAATGTCGAATTCTCTGACTTCGGTGATGGTTAGGTTAGGTTAGGTTAGGTATTTTGAGGTAAGCACGTTTTGTGGATATTTTATCAATGTCCAATTCTTTGATTTCGGTGACGGTTAGGTTCAGATGGGTGAGGTTTGGTAAGATAAGAACTTTTTGTGGATATTTTGGCAATGTCGAATTCTCTGACTTCGGTGATTGTTAGGTTAGGTTGGGTTAGCTATTGTGAGGTAAGCACGTTTTGTGGATACATTTTCAATGTCAAATTCTTTGATTTCGGTGATAGTTAGGTTCAGATGGGTGAGGTTTGGTAGGATAAGAACTTTTTTGTGGATATTTTGGCAATGTCGAATTCTCTGACTTCGGTGATGGTTAGGTTAGGTTGGGTTAGGTATTGTGAGGTAAGCACGTTTTGTGGATATTTTCTTAATGTCCAATTCTTTGATTTCGGTGACGGTTAGGGTCAGATGGGTGAGGTTTGGTAGGATAAGAACTTTTGTGGATATTTTGGCAATGTCGAATTCTCTGACTTCGGTGATGGTTAGGTTAGGTTGGGTTAGGTTTTGTGAGGTAAGCACGTTTTGTGGATATTTTGGCAATGTCCAATTCTTTGATTTCGGTGATATTTAGGTTCAGATGGGTGAGGTTTGGTAGGATAAGAACTTTTTGTGGATATTTTGGCAATGTCGAATTCTCTGACTTCGGTGATGGTAAGGTTAGGTTAGGTTAGGTATTTTGAGGTAAGCACGTTTTGTGGATATTTTATTAATGTCCAATTCTTTGATTTCGTTGACGGTTAGGTTCAGATGGGTGAGGTTTGGTAGGATAAGAACTTTTTGTGGAAATTTTGGCAATGTCGAATTTTCTGACTTCAGTGATGGTTACGTTAGGTTCGGTTAGGTATTGTGAGAGAAGCACGTTTTGTGGATATTTTCGCAACGTCAAATTCTTTGATTTCGGTGATGGTTAGGTTCAGATGAGTGTGGTTTGGTAGGATAAGAACTTTTTGTGGATATTTTGGCAATGTCGAATTCTCTGACTTCGGTGATGGTTAGGTTAGGTTAGGTTAGGTATTGTGAGGTAAGCACGTTTTGTGGATATTTTATCAATGTCCAATTCTTTGATTTCGGTGACGGTTAGGTTCAGATGGGTGAGGTTTGGTAGGATAAGAACTTTTTGTGGATATTTTGGCAATGTCGAATTCTCTGACTTCGGTGATGGTAAGGTTAGGTTAGGTTAGGTATTGTGAGGTAAGCACGTTTTGTGGATATTTTATCAATGTCCAATTCTTTGATTTCGGTGACGGTTAGGTTCAGATGGGTGAGGTTTGGTAGGATAAGAACTTTTTGTGGAAATTTTGGCAATGTCGAATTTTCTGACTTCAGTGATGGTTACGTTAGGTTGGGTTAGGTATTGTGAGGGAAGCACGTTTTGTGGATATTTTCGCAATGTCAAATTCTTTGATTTCAGTGATGGTTAGGTTCAGATGGGTGAGGTTTGGTAGGATAAGAACTTTTTGTGGATATTTTGGCAATGTCGAATTCTCTGACTTCGATGATGGTTAGGTTAGGTTGGGATAGGTATTGTGAGGTAAGCACGTTTTGCGGATATTTTATTAATGTCCAATTCTTTGATTTTGGTGATGGTTAGGTTCAGATGGATGAGGTTTGGTAGGATTAGCACTTTTTGTGGATATTTTGGCAATGTCGAATTTTCTGACTTCGGTGATGGTTAGGTTAGGTTGGGTTAGGTATTGTAAGGTAAGCACGTTTTGTGGATATTTTGGCAATGTCCAATTCTTTGATTTCGGTGATGGTTAGGTTCAGATGGGTGAGGTTTGGTAGGATAAGAACTTTTTGTTGATATTTTGGCAATGTCGAATTCTCTGACTTCGGTGATGGTTAGGTTAGGTTGGGTTAGATATTGTGAGGTAAGCACGTTTTGTGGATATTTTTGCAATTTCCAATTCTTTGATTTCGGTGATGGTTAGGTTCAGATGGGTGAGGTTTGGTAGGATAAGCACTTTTTGTGGATATTTAAGCAATGTCGAATTTTCTGTTTTCGGTGATGGTTAGGTTAGGTTGGGTTAGGTATTGTGAGGGAAGCACGTTTTGTGGATATTTTTGCAACGTCAAATTCTTTGATTTCGGTGATAATTGGGTTCAGATGGGTGAGGTTTGGTAGGATAAGAACTTTTTGTGGATATTTTGGCAATGTCGAATTTTCTGACTACGGTGATGGTTAGGTTAGGTTGGGTTAGGTATTGTAAGGTAAGCACGTTTTGTGGATATTTTATCAATGTCCAATTCTTTGATTTCGGTGACGGTTAGGTTCAGATGGGTGAGGTTTGGTAGGATAAGTACTTTTTGTGGATATTTTGGCAATGTCGAATTCTCTGACTTCGGTGATGGTAAGGTTAGGTTAGGTTAGGTTAGGTTAGGTTAGGTTAGGTATTGTAAGGTAAGCACGTTTTGTGGATATTTTGGCAATGTCCAATTCTTTGATTTCGGTGATGGTTAGGTTCAGATGGGTGAGGTTTGGTAGGATAAGAACTTTTTGTTGATATTTTGGCAATGTCGAATTTTCTGACTTCGGTGATGGTTAGGTTAGGTTGGGTTAGGTATTGTGAGGAAAGCACGTTTTGTGGATATTTAATCAATGTACAATTCTTTGATTTCGGTGATGGTTAGGTTCACATGGGTGAGGTTTGGTAGGATAAGCACTTTTTGTGGATATTTTGGCAATGTCGAATTTTCTGACTTCGGTGATGGTTAGGTTAGGTTCGGTTAGGTATTTTGAGGTAAGCACGTTTTTTGGATATTTTATCAATGTCCAATTCTTTAATTTCGGTGATGGTTAGGTTCAGATGGGTGAGGTTTGGTAGGATAAGCACTTTTTGTGGATATTTTGGCAATGTCGAATTTTCTGACTTCGGTGATGGTTAGTTTAGGTTAGGTTAGGTATTGTGAGGTAAGCACGTTTTGTTGATATTTTCGCAATGTCCAATTCTTTGATTTCGGTGATGGTTAGGTTCAGATGGGTGAGGTTTGGTAGGATAAGCACTTTTTGTGGATATTTTAGCAATGTCGAATTTTTTGACTTCGGTGATGGTTAGGTTAGGTTGGGTTAGGTATTGTGAGGCAAGCACGTTTTGTGGATATTTTTGCAACGTCAAACTCTTTGATTTCGGTGATGGTTAGGTTCAGATGGGTGAGGTTTGGTAGGATAAGAACTTTTTGTGGATATTTTGGCAATGTCGAATTCTCTGACTTCGGTGATGGTTAGGTTAGGTTAGGTTAGGTATTGTAAGGGAAGCACGTTTTGTGGATATTTTATCAATGTCCATTTCTTTGATTTCGGTGACGGTTTGGTTCAGATGGGTGAGGATTGGTAGGATAAGAACTTTTTGTGGATATTTTGGCAATGTCGAATTCTCTGACTTCGGTGATGGTTAGGTTAGGTTGGGTTAGGTATTGTGAGGTGAGCACGTTTTGTGGATATTTTGGCAATGTCCAATTCTTTGATTTTGGTGATGGTTAGGTTCAGATGAGTGTGGTTTGGTAGGATAAGAACTTTTTGTGGATATTTTGGCAATGTCGAATTCTCTGACTTCGGTGATGGTTAGGTTAGGTTGGGTTAGGTATTCTGAGGTAAGCACGTTTTGTGGATATTTTATCAATGTCCAATTCTTTGATTTCGGTGACGGTTAGGTTCAGATGGGTGAGGTTTGGTAAGATAAGAACTTTTTGTGGATATTTTGGCAATGTCGAATTCTCTGACTTCGGTGATGGTTAGGTTAGGTTTGGTTAGGTATTGTGAGGTAAGCACGTTTTGTGGATATTTTTTCAATGTCAAATTCTTTGATTTCGGTGATAGTTAGGATCAGATGGGTGAGGTTTGGTAGGATAAGAACTTTTTTGTGGATATTTTGGCAATGTCGAATTCTCTGACTTCGGTGATGGTTAGGTTAAATTGGGTTAGGTATTGTGAGGTAAGCACGTTTTGTGGATATTTTTTTAATGTCCAATTCTTTGATTTCGGTGAAGGTTAGGGTCAGATGGGTGAGGTTTGGTAGGATAAGAACTTTTGTGGATATTTTGGCAATGTCGAATTCTCTGACTTCGGTGATTGTTAGGTTAGGTTGGGTTAGGTATTGTGAGGTAAGCACGTTTTGTGGATATTTTGGCAATGTCCAATTCTTTGATTTCGGTGATGGTTAGGTTCAGATGGGTGAGGTTTGGTAGGATAAGAACTTTTTGTTGATATTTTGGCAATGTCGAATTTTCTGACTTCGGTGATGGTTAGGTTAGGTTGGGTTAGGTATTGTGAGGTAAGCACGTTTTGTGGATATTTTATCAATGTACAATTCTTTGATTTCGGTGAAGGTTAGGGTCAGATGGGTGAGGTTTGGTAGGATAAGAACTTTTGTGGATATTTTGGCAATGTCGAATTCTCTGACTTCGGTGATTGTTAGGTTAGGTTGGGTTAGGTATTGTGAGGTAAGCACGTTTTGTGGATATTTTGGCAATGTCCAATTCTTTGATTTCGGTGATGGTTAGGTTCAGATGGGTGAGGTTTGGTAGGATAAGAACTTTTTGTTGATATTTTGGCAATGTCGAATTCTCTGACTTCGGTGATGGTTAGGTTAGGTTGGGTTAGATATTGTGAGGTAAGCACGTTTTGTGGATATTTTCGCAATTTCCAATTCTTTGATTTCGTTGATGGTTAGGTTCAGATGGGTGAGGTTTGGTAGGATAAGCACTTTTTGTGGATATTTAAGCAATGTCGAATTTTCTGTTTTCGGTGATGGTTAGGTTAGGTTGGGTTAGGTATTGTGAGGGAAGCACGTTTTGTGGATATTTTTGCAACGTCAAATTCTTTGATTTCGGTGATGGTTGGGTTCAGATGGGTGAGGTTTGGTAGGATAAGAACTTTTTGTGGATATTTTGGCAATGTCGAATTTTCTGACTTCGGTGATGGTTAGGTTAGGTTGGGTTAGGTATTGTAAGGTAAGCACGTTTTGTGGATATTTTATCAATGTCCAATTCTTTGATTTCGGTGACGGTTAGGTTCAGATGGGTGAGGTTTGGTAGGATAAGAACTTTTTGTGGATATTTTGGCAATGTCGAATTCTCTGACTTCGAAGATGGTAAGGTTAGGTTAGGTTAGGTTAGGTTAGGTTAGGTTAGGTATTGTAAGGTAAGCACGTTTTGTGGATATTTTGGCAATGTCCAATTCTTTGATTTCGGTGATGGTTAGGTTCAGATGGGTGAGGTTTGGTAGGATAAGAACTTTTTGTTGATATTTTGGCAATGTCGAATTTTCTGACTTCGGTGATGGTTAGGTTAGGTTGGGTTAGGTATTGTGAGGTAAGCACGTTTTGTGGATATTTAATCAATGTACAATTCTTTGATTTCGGTGATGGTTAGGTTCACATGGGTGAGGTTTGGTAGGATAAGCACTTTTTGTGGATATTTTGGCAATGTCGAATTTTCTGACTTCGGTGATGGTTAGGTTAGGTTCGGTTAGGTATTTTGAGGTAAGCACGTTTTGTGGATATTTTATCAATGTCCAATTCTTTAATTTCGGTGATGGTTAGGTTCAGATGGGTGAGGTTTGGTAGGATAAGCACTTTTTGTGGATATTTTGGCATCGTCGAATTTTCTGACTTCGGTGATGGTTAGTTTAGGTTAGGTTAGGTATTGTGAGGTAAGCACGTTTTGTTGATATTTTCGCAATGTCCAATTCTTTGATTTCGGTGATGGTTAGGTTCAGATGGGTGAGGTTTGGTAGGATAAGAACTTTTTGTGGATATTTTGGCAATGTCGAATTCTCTGACTTCGGTGATGGTTAGGTTAGGTTAGGTTAGGTATTGTAAGGGAAGCACGTTTTGTGGATATTTTATCAATGTCCATTTCTTTGATTTCGGTGACGGTTTGGTTCAGATGGGTGAGGATTGGTAGGATAAGAACTTTTTGTGGATATTTTGGCAATGTCGAATTCTCTGACTTCGGTGATGGTTAGGTTAGGTTGGGTTAGGTATTGTGAGGTGAGCACGTTTTGTGGATATTTTGGCAATGTCCAATTCTTTGATTTTGGTGATGGTTAGGTTCAGATGAGTGTGGTTTGGTAGGATAAGAACTTTTTGTGGATATTTTGGCAATGTCGAATTCTCTGACTTCGGTGATGGTTAGGTTAGGTTGGGTTAGGTATTGTGAGGTAAGCACGTTTTGTGGATATTTTATCAATGTCCAATTCTTTGATTTCGGTGACGGTTAGGTTCAGATGGGTGAGGTTTGGTAGGATAAGCACTTTTTGTGGATATTTTAGCAATGTCGAATTTTTTGACTTCGGTGATGGTTAGGTTAGGTTGGGTTAGGTATTGTGAGGCAAGCACGTTTTGTGGATATTTTTGCAACGTCAAATTCTTTGATTTCGGTGATGGTTAGGTTCAGATGGGTGAGGTTTGGTAGGATAAGAACTTTTTGTGGATATTTTGGCAATGTCGAATTCTCTGACTTCGGTGATGGTTAGGTTAGGTTAGGTTAGGTATTGTAAGGGAAGCACGTTTTGTGGATATTTTATCAATGTCCATTTCTTTGATTTCGGTGACGGTTTGGTTCAGATGGGTGAGGATTGGTAGGATAAGAACTTTTTGTGGATATTTTGGCAATGTCGAATTCTCTGACTTCGGTGATGGTTAGGTTAAGTTGGGTTAGGTATTGTGAGGTAAGCACGTTTTGTGGATATTTTGTTAATGTCCAATTCTTTGATTTCGGTGATGGTTAGGGTCAGATGGGTGAGGTTTGGTAGGATAAGAACTTTTGTGGATATTTTGGCAATGTCGAATTCTCTGACTTCGGTGATTGTTAGGTTAGGTTGGGTTAGGTATTGTGAGGTAAGCACGTTTTGTGGATATTTTGGCAATGTCCAATTCTTTGATTACGGTGATGGTTAGGTTCAGATGGGTGAGGTTTGGTAGGATAAAAACTTTTTGTGGATATTTTGGCAATGTCGAATTCTCTGACTTCGGTGATGGTTAGGTTAGGTTAAGTTAGGTATTTTGAGGTAAGCACGTTTTGTGGATATTTTATCAATGTCCAATTCTTTGATTTCGGTGACGGTTAGGTTCAGATGGGTGAGGTTTGGTAGGATAAGAACTTTTTGTGGAAATTTTGGCAATGTCGAATTTTCTGACTTCGGTGATGGTTAGGTTAGGTTAGGTTAGGTATTGTGAGGTAAGCACGTTTTGTGGATATTTTATCAATGTCCAATTCTTTGATTTCGGTGACGGTTAGGTTCAGATGGGTGAGGTTTGGTAGGATAAGAACTTTTTGTGGATATTTTGGCAATGTCGAATTCTCTGACTTCGGTGATGGTTAGGTTAGGTTAGGTTAGGTATTGTAAGGGAAGCACGTTTTGTGGATATTTTATCAATGTCCATTTCTTTGATTTTGGTGACGGTTTGGTTCAGATGGGTGAGGATTGGTAGGATAAGAACTTTTTGTGGATATTTTGGCAATGTCGAATTCTCTGACTTCGGTGATGGTTAGGTTAGGTTGGGTTAGGTATTGTGAGGTGAGCACGTTTTGTGGATATTTTGGCAATGTCCAATTCTTTGATTTTGGTGATGGTTAGGTTCAGATGAGTGTGGTTTGGTAGGATAAGAACTTTTTGTGGATATTTTGGCAATGTCGAATTCTCTGATTTCGGTGATTGTTAGGTTAGGTTGGGTTAGGTATTGTGAGGTAAGCACGTTTTGTGGATATTTTGGCAATGTCCAATTCTTTGATTACGGTGATGGTTAGGTTCAGATGGGTGAGGTTTGGTAGGATAAAAACTTTTTGTGGATATTTTGGCAATGTCGAATTCTCTGACTTCGGTGATGGTTAGGTTAGGTTAAGTTAGGTATTTTGAGGTAAGCACGTTTTGTGGATATTTTATCAATGTCCAATTTTTTGATTTCGGTGACGGTTAGGTTCAGATGGGTGAGGTTTGGTAGGATAAGAACTTTTTGTGGAAATTTTGGCAATGTCGAATTTTCTGACTTCGGTGATGGTTAGGTTAGGTTAGGTTAGGTATTGTGAGGTAAGCACGTTTTGTGGATATTTTATCAATGTCCAATTCTTTGATTTCGGTGACGGTTAGGTTCAGATGGGTGAGGTTTGGTAGGATAAGAACTTTTTGTGGATATTTTGGCAATGTCGAATTCTCTGACTTCGGTGATGGTAAGGTTAGGTTAGGTTAGGTATTGTGAGGTAAGCACGTTTTGTGGATATTAAATCAATGTCCAATTCTTTGATTTCGGTGACGGTTAGGTTCAGATGGGTGAGGTTTGGTAGGATAAGATTTTTTTGTGGAAATTTTGGCAATGTCGAATTTTCTGACTTCAGTGATGGTTACGTTAGGTTGGGTTAGGTATTGTGAGGGAAGCACGTTTTGTGGATATTTTCGCAACGTCAAATTCTTTGATTTCGGTGATGGTTAGGTTCAGATGGGTGAGGTTTAGTAGGATAAGAACTTTTTGTGGATATTTTGGCAATGTCGAATTCTCTGACTTCGGTGATGGTTAGGTTAGGTTGGGATAGGTATTGTGAGGTAAGCACGTTTTGCGGATATTTTATTAATGTCCAATTCTTTGATTTCGGTGATGGTTAGGTTCAGATGGGTGAGGTTGGGTAGGATAAGCACTTTTTGTGGATATTTTGGCAATGTCGAATTTTCTGACTTCGGTGATGGTAAGGTTAGGTTAGGTTAGGTTAGGTTAGGTTGTAGCGCGCGGACAGTGGGAGCGAGTGGACGTGTCTGTGCGCGCTCTCTCGGCCGAGCACCGACGCCGGCTGTCTACACAGTCCAGAACCGCTACCGCTACTAGAAGCCAGGAGTCGCAACTAGGAGTCAGGAGGGGCCATTGGCACTTCACTGCGTCTGTGCCAGTAGTATCAGACGTATCTGAAGGAGGTAGGAGAGGCTGTGTGTTTGCATGTAAAAAAAAAAAAAAAAAAACCAGGCCGCCACGTTGTTATAACTACCACACAACCCATAACACACCGACAGTTGTCGAAACACCACGCACATAGCGATAATAATAATTGACACTTTGCAAATTGTCGTTATATCGCGTGTAACACAACATCGCTAATCATCTGACCACGCACGCCGGTTCCGATCGCTATACGAATACGACCAGCTGACTATCTGTCAAATCGCGCGACAACCATTGACATTTCTCGGGGGCGCGGGGAGCTGCCAGTCACTGTCAAAGGTGGCTACACTGTGAAAAAAGCCAGTGAAACGCCCGCAAATCGTCGTTATATCACGTGTAATACAATACAATACATCGCTTGAACAGCTGTACCACACCACGCCGGCTCCGATCGTGACACGAATACGATCAGCTGACTAGCTGTCAAATAGCGTGACAGCCAATTATATTTCACGCCTGCCTCAGGCAAAGGTGGCTACACTGTGAATAAAGCCAGTGAAACATCCGCAAATTGTTGTAATATTACGTGTAATACAATACAATACAATACATTCCTAGACCATCTGACTACACCACGCCGGTTTCGATCGCGACACGAACACGATCAGCTGACTAGCTGTCAAATCGTGGGGGCGCCGGCGAGCCGCTTGCCACAGACGATCGCTGCAAAGCACCCACTGTACAACACGGCATTCATACAAATAAATAAACAAATATAAATAATTATCTGCAAAACCAATTAAGATTAAAACTCTAATTAAATTATTTATTCACTAGCGACACCTATGGTCAATTTAGATTAAAACCGTAATTAAATTATTTACTCACTAGCGACACCTATGGTCAATTTAGATTAAAACCTTAATTAAATTATTTATACACTAGCGACATCTATGGTCAATTAAGATCAAAACCTTAAATTAAATTATTTATTCACTAGCGACATCTATGGTCACAATTAAAAATCTTTACCGCAAAAAATCGTAAGAAGTAAACGTCACCGGGAACGAACCGCCGACATACATAGTTCGCACTATGAACAGCTGACATACATGCGCGTGACTACCTGCCCCCATACGCGAGAGACGTAACATCATTACATGCACAGCTGATTCTTAGACCAGCTGACCACAACAAACGACACATCGTGGATTATCTGCTGATATGAATGTCCATTTACTTTATCTGTCATTATAAATGCTATTCTTCATGTTTATGTATGAATGTATTTATGTTTATGTTTAATTGGTATTTTGTTTTTTCTTTTTTGTGTTATATTTTTTTTTTTGACCAGTGTGGCACTTTAGGCTTTAGCGCTTCAGGAATTCCTGTTAAGCCACAATGGTTTGTTTAAAATAAATAAATAAATAAATAAATGAATGACAATGAGCAACGAAAAGCCACAGCAACAAATTATGGATCCAATAAACAGAATAAAAGTGGAAATGGACATGCTCGTGGAGTTTGTGTCAAACGTCAAAAACACGAAGGAAAACATTAAAACCCAAATTAGCCTAGTAAGCAGATTAGTGACAAGCCTAGCCGAGGAAGAGCAGAAAAAGAATAAAATCAACAAAACTGCATCTAAAGCTTCCGACGCGAGCACGGCGACAGAGACGACAGAGAAAAACACTCAGACCGAGACCGAAGAGTGGAAGACCCAACGGAAACAGCAGCGGAAGCAAAAGTGGAAGCCCCAGAAGCCGCTACAGAAGCAACAGGAACAGGAGCAAGCGCAACAGGAAGAAAAACAGCAGCAGCGCCCACAGCCGTATCCACAGCCGCAGACGCAGCAGCAACGACAACAACAAAACAAGGTCCAGCAGAAAAAACCCAAACTGACTATACCGCGCCCAAAAACCGAAGCGATAACACTGAAGCGAAGCGAAAGTAATAACAACACGTACGCGGATATTCTCAAAAAAATAAGAACCACCGTAGACATCGCTGCAACTGGATGCCAGGTGGACCGCATCAGAAAAACCCGGAACGGTATGATCCTAATGGAACTGGAAAGGAACGGCGGCAACCCCACAACGCTAGCAGACGCCATTAAAACAGCACTAGGTGACGACACAACGGTCAGGAGATTAACGACGATGGTGAAGATAGAGGTGCGGGACCTGGATGAAGGAGAAGAGCGCCAAGATGTGATGGACGCCCTCAAACCAGTACTGGGAACGCTTACAGTCGAGGAGGCTGAAGTGGTCAGCCTATTCAACACTTACAACGGAACAAGAGTCGCAGTTGTAAAGATGGCAAGCGACAAAGCACGTACAATCCTAAAAAAAGGTAAGCTTCGCGTAGGATGGGTAAACTGCCGCGTACGACAGCACATAGAAGCGGTCCGCTGTTACAAGTGCCAGGAGTACGGACACTTGGCAGCCACCTGCAGCGGAAGTGACAGGTCCCAACTGTGTCGCCGATGTGGTAAAGGAGGCCACATAGCGGCCAAATGCGAGAACAGTCTGTGCTGCATTGTCTGCAAAGACCGCGGCACGGACACACAGCACATGGCAGGGACACCCAAGTGTCCTGCATACAAAACCGAACTGGAGAGACAGAGGAAGGGGAAGACACAAACATAATGGCTGCAAATGGAAAAATAAGAGTCCTCCAGGTAAACCTTAACCATTGCAGGGCTGCGCAGGACCTCCTCCTGCAGACCATCTATGAGAAAAAAATTGACATCACAATAATAAGCGAACAACATCGCCCATTAAATGGAGATTGGTTCGCCGACACAACCCAGCGCTCGGCGATCTACATCTCACGCGGAAGCGGGATAATCACAGAGGCAGGAACACCACAGGTAGGTGCAGTCTGGGTTCGGGTGCGGGGCGTGCGGTTCTACAGCTGTTACTGTTCGCCGAACGCCTCGGTCTCGGACTTCGTACTGTTTTTGCACGAATTGGAGGCGAGCGTCAGCAGGAGCACAGGACGAGTGGTCGTTGCCGGAGACTTCAATGCAAAGTCTACAGAGTGGGAATCACCTATCACCGATGAGCGCGGTCGCCTACTAGCTGACACAATGGCCAGACTAAACCTGCATGTCCTGAACACCGGAAGTGCAAATACCTTCGTCAGAGGAAGCACTGGCTCCATAGTCGACGTCGCTTTCGCGGACGAGGACACCATTGGCCGCATTACCAACTGGGAGGTGCTCAGCGACACAACACTAAGCGACCACCAATACATCTCATACGAGCTAAGAGACACAAGAACGACCGATTCGACCCCGCATAAGACCGAGCCGACAAGGTGGGCCGTCGGCAAGCTAGACACTAAAACGTGCGAAGAGACGCTCAAGTTCGAGTGTGGCCGTATTCAAGATACCACAACTGGAACAGAACTTTGCAAAGAGACAACGGCAGCGATCACTCGGGCTTGCGAGGCCTCGATGCCGAAGAAGGGTGGAGTGGGACGGAAACCACAATATTGGTGGAACGACGAAATTGCAGAGCTGCGAAGAACCTGCACAAGAAAACGAAGAGAGCACTGTCGGACTGAACGAAGACACAGATCAGGCCACGAAGACGACCAAACGGCCATCGAAACCGCAAGCGAAGCCCACAAAGAAGCAAGAAGAGCAGTCACCTACGCAATCAGGAGGAGTAAAAAGTTGATGTGGGAACAACTCATAGCGACGGTGGACCTGGACCCATGGGGCCAAGCGTATCGTATGGTCCGTGGTAAGCTGTCCGGCCACCGCCAAATTCCCTTCTTAAACAGAGATGGAAATTTGGAAACGATAGTTTCACACCTTTTCCCTACACACAAAGAGACGACACCACAAGCGTGGATCATAGAGCCCGAAGACATCCCAGAGTTTACACTGGGTGAACTATACTCGGCAACAAAACGGCTGTCCACTGACAAATCACCTGGACCTGACGGAATACCGAATGAAATTCTCCGCATATCGGCTAAAGTCTGCCCGAAAACATTGCTGCGGACATTCAACAGCTGCCTCAAGAGCGGAGAATTCCCAAAAATATGGAAAAGGCAGAAACTCGTGCTCATACCCAAGGGCAACAAACCACCGGAGGAGCCGTCGTCATACCGGCCACTGTGCATGTTGGACGGATTGGGCAAACTCCTCGAGCGCCTCATATTACAGAGAGTAGCGAAGACGACGGAGACGGAAGGCGGGTTATGCTCGCAGCAATACGGGTTCAGACCCGGTCGGTCCACGGTAGACGCAATAGCCGAGGTCATAAAGACAATAAAAGACGCTCATAGTGGAACATTAAAAACGAGCAGTCACTGCATAATGGTGACACTGGACGTTAAAAATGCTTTCAATTCTGCCAGATGGGATAAAATAATGTCGGCTCTATCGGAGCTCGGTGGAATACCAGACTACCTTGTAAGAATAATAGGAAGTTACCTGTCGGAGAGGGTTCTGATCACAAGACTGGCAGAACGCAAGATCTCCTCTGGTGTTCCACAGGGCTCTGTCATGGGACCAACATTATGGAACATAATGTACGACTCACTTCTTAAATTAAGACTTCCAGGAGGAGCGAAGCTGGTGGGTTTTGCAGACGACGTAGCTATCATTGTTGTGGCTAGGAAAATAACGGACCTCGAGACCGCCACAAACGACACTCTCGACCTGGTGAACGACTGGATGACGGAAGCCGGACTACAGCTTGCACCACAAAAAACCGAGGCGGTTTTGTTCACCAGAAAAAGAAAAATCGAACCCCCGAAAATCACCATTTCGGGATACGACGTGAGACTAAAAAGGTATTTGACTTATCTTGGAATAATTCTAGATGACAAATTAACCTTTAAGAAACAAGCTGAGCATGCCGCGGAGAAAGCGGCAAGAGCTGTCAACAACATCGGACGACTAATGCCCAACATCGGAGGGCCCAAACCATGCCGAAGAAAACTACTCAACAGCGTAGTGCACTCGGTGATCCTATACGGTGCACCAATATGGGCGCCCAGCATGGCAGTGGAGAGAACCAGGAAATACCTCGCAAGAGTACAACGCAGGGGCGTACTGAGAATCGTATCGGCATATACAACAGTATCCGAGTGCGCAGTACTGGTTATTGCTGGAGTACCACCCATCGACCTACTGGCACATGAAAGAAAGAAGGTATACGAGGGAAGAAAGGAGGGAACGAAAAAAGTAAGAGCGACGGCACGGGCGGAGCTCATGACGGAATGGCAGGTCCGCTGGGACGGCGCAGACAAAGGTAGATGGACACATCGACTGATCCCATCAATCGCAGCCTGGACAAGGAGGAAAAGCGCAAAACCGGACTACCACACAACCCAGCTACTAACCAGCCATGGGTGTTTCGGAGCATTCCTCAACCGCATCGGAAAGGAAACGACAGCAGGATGTCACCACTGTGCATCAATCAGAGATGACGCAGAACATACACTCCTCGTATGCCCTGCATGGGAATCTGAAAGAGCGACACTCGAAGAAAGCACCCCGGTCAACACTGAAGACATAGCACAGAACATCACTAAAGACGTAGCCTCTTGGGAAGCATTCGCAGAGTTCGCAAGGAGCGTCATGAAGCAGAAGGAGGAGGCCGAACGGCTAAGGAAAGCGGAAAGACTTATAGAAGGAAATGAATAGATGTCAACCCATAGATATAGATATACTATTACCAGCCTATGATTAATACTGCAAATGAATGTTTTCAGGAAACAGAAACCAAGCGGGTCAACTAGATGAACTGGAAAGGAGGGATCCGCACAAAAAGGAGAAGCCAACAAGGACGAAATCAGCCCCTGCGGAAGCAATCCACCAACGAGTGGGGTCCCCAAAGGGGTGAGGTGAGTCGGGGGAGTTTTTTAGTCAGTAAAAATCTGACACTTCCCTCTAGTGCGGACTAGAGGGAGTCTTATTGAAGATTTTCTCCTCCCACGCATAGGAAAAAAAAAAAAAAAAAAAAAAAAAAAAAAAGGTTAGGTTAGGTTAGGTTAGGTATTGTAAGGTAAGCACGTTTTGTGGATATTTTGGCAATGTCCAATTCTTTGATTTCGGTGATGGTTAGGTTCAGATGGGTGAGGTTTGGTAGGATAAGAACTTTTTGTTGATATTTTGGCAATGTCGAATTTTCTGACTTCGGTGATGGTTAGGTTAGGTTGGGTTAGGTATTGTGAGGTAAGCACGTTTTGTGGATATTTTATCAATGTACAATTCTTTGATTTCGGTGATGGTTAAGTTCACATGGGTGAGGTTTGGTAGGATAAGCACTTTTTGTGGATATTTTGGCAATGTCGAATTTTCTGACTTCGGTGATGGTTAGGTTAGGTTCGGTTAGGTATTTTGAGGTAAGCACGTTTTGTGGATATTTTATCAATGTCCAATTCTTTAATTTCGGTGATGGTTAGGTTCAGATGGGTGAGGTTTGGTAGGATAAGCACTTTTTGTGGATATTTTGGCAATGTCGAATTTTCTGACTTCGGTGATGGTTAGGTTAGGTTAGGTTAGGTATTGTGAGGTAAGCACGTTTTGTTGATATTTTCGCAATGTCCAATTCTTTGATTTCGGTGATGGTTAGGTTCAGATGGGTGAGGTTTGGTAGGATAAGCACTTTTTGTGGATATTTTGGCAATGTCGAATTTTCTGACTTCGGTGATGGTTAGGTTAGGTTGGGTTAGGTATTGTGAGGTGAGCACGTTTTGTGGATATTTTGGCAATGTCCAATTCTTTGATTTTGGTGATGGTTAGGTTCAGATGAGTGTGGTTTGGTAGGATAAGAACTTTTTGTGGATATTTTGGCAATGTCGAATTCTCTGACTTCGGTGATGGTTTGGTTAGGTTGGGTTAGGTATTGTGAGGTAAGCACGTTTTGTGGATATTTTATCAATGTCCAATTCTTTGATTTCGGTGACGGTTAAGTTCAGATGGGTGAGGTTTGGTAAGATAAGAACTTTTTGTGGATATTTTGGCAATGTCGAATTCTCTGACTTCGGTGATGGTTAGGTTAGGTTGGGTTAGGTATTGTGAGGTAAGCACGTTTTGTGGATATTTTTTCAATGTCAAATTCTTTGATTTCGGTGATAGTTAGGTTCAGATGGGTGAGGTTTGGTAGGATAAGAACTTTTTTGTGGATATTTTGGCAATGTCGAATTCTCTGACTTCGGTGATGGTTAGGTTAGGTTGGGTTAGGTATTGTGAGGTAAGCACGTTTTGTGGATATTTTCTTAATGTCCAATTCTTTGATTTCGGTGATGGTTAGGGTCAGATGGGTGAGGTTTGGTAGGATAAGAACTTTTGTGGATATTTTGGCAATGTCGAATTCTCTGACTTCGGTGATGGTTAGGTTAGGTAAGGTTAGGTATTTTGAGGTAAGCACGTTTTGTGGATATTTTATCAATGTCCAATTCTTTGATTTCGGTGACGGTTAGGTTCAGATGGGTGAGGTTTGGTAGGATAAGAACTTTTTGTGGATATTTTGGCAATGTCGAATTCTCTGACTTCGGTGATGGTTAGGTTAGGTTAGGTTAGGTATTTTGAGGTAAGCACGTTTTGTGGATATTTTATCAATGTCCAATTCTTTGATTTCGGTGACGGTTAGGTTCAGATGGGTGAGGTTTGGTAGGATAAGAACTTTTTGTTGATATTTTAGCAATGTCGAATTTTCTGACTTCGGTGATGGTTAGGTTAGGTTGGGTTAGGTATTGTGAGGGAAGCACGTTTTGTGAATATTTTCGCAACGTCAAATTCTTTGATTTCGGTGATGGTTAGGTTCAGATGGGTGAGGTTTGGTAGGATAAGCACTTTTTGTGGATATTTTGGCAATGTCGAATTCTCTAACTTCGGTGATGGTTAGGTTAGGTTGGGTTAGGTATTGTGAAGTAAGCACGTTTTGTGGATATTTTATCAATGTCCAATTCTTTGATTTCTGTGATGGTTAGGTTCAGATGGGTGAGGTTTGGTAGGATAAGCACTTTTTGTGGATATTTTGGCAATGTCGAATTTTCTGACTTTGGTGATGGTTAGGTTAGGTTAGGTTAGGTATTGTGAGGGAAGCACGTTTTGTGGATATTTATGCAATGTCGAATTCTTTGATTTCGGTGATGGTTAGGTTCAGATGAGTGTGGATTGGTAGGATAAGAACTTTTTGTGGATATTTTGGCAATGTCGTATTCTCTGACTTCGGTGATGGTAAGGTTAGGTTGGGTTAGGTATTGTGAGGTGAGCACGTTTTGTGGATATTTTATCAATGTCCAATTCTTTGATTTCGGTGATGGTTAGGTTCAGATGGGTGAGGTTTGGTAGGATAAGAACTTTTTGTGGATATTTTGGCAATGTCGAATTCTCTGACTTCGGTGATGGTTAGGACTGGTTGGGTTAGGTATTGTGAGGTAAGCACGTTTTGTGGATATTTTGGCAATGTCAAATTCTTTGATTTCGGTGATGGTTAAGTTCAGATGAGTGTGGATTGGTAGGATAAGAACTTTTTGTGGATATTTTGGCAATGTCGAATTCTCTGTCTTCGGTGATGGTTAGGTTAGGTTGGGTTAGGTATTGTGAGGAAAGCACGTTTTGTGGATATTTAATCAATGTCCAATTCTTTGATTACGGTGATGGTTAGGATCAGATGGGTGAGGTTTGGTAGGATAAGCACTTTTTGTGGATATTTTAGCAATGTCGAATTTTTTGACTTCGGTGATGGTTAGGTTAGGTTGGGTTAGGTATTGTGAGGCAAGCACGTTTTGTGGATATTTTTGCAACGTCAAATTCTTTGATTTCGGTGATGGTTAGGTTCAGATGGGTGAGGTTTGGTAGGATAAGAACTTTTTGTGGATATTTTGGCAATGTCGAATTCTCTGACTTCGGTGATGGTTAGGTTAGGTTGGGTTAGGTATTGTGAGGTAAGCACGTTTTTTGGATATTTTATCAATGTCCAATTCTTTGATTTCGGTGACGGTTAGGTTCAGATGGGTGAGGTTTGGTAGGATAAGAACTTTTTGTGGAAATTTTGGCAATGTCGAATTTTCTGACTTCAGTGATAGTTACGTTAGGTTGGGTTAGGTATTGTGAGGTAAGCACGTTTTGTGGATATTTTATCAATGTCCAATTCTTTGATTTTGGTGACGGTTAGGTTCAGATGGGTGAGGTTTAGTAGGATAAGAACTTTTTGTGGATATTTTGGCAATGTCGAATTCTCTGACTTCGGTGATGGTAAGGTTAGGTTAGGTTAGGTATTGTGAGGTAAGCACGTTTTGTGGATATTTTATCAATGTCCAATTCTTTGATTTCGGTGACGGTTAGGTTCAGATGGGTGAGGTTTGGTAGGATAAGAACTTTTTGTGGAAATTTTGGCAATGTCGAATTTTCTGACTTAAGTGATGGTTACGTTAGGTTGGGTTAGGTATTGTGAGGGAAGCACGTTTTGTGGATATTTTCGCAACGTCAAATTCTTTGATTTCAGTGATGGTTAGGTTCAGATGGGTGAGGTTTGGTAGGATAAGAACTTTTTGTGGATATTTTGGCAATGTCGAATTCTCTGACTTCGGTGATGGTTAGGTTAGGTTGGGATAGGTATTGTGAGGTAAGCACGTTTTGCGGATATTTTATTAATGTCCAATTCTTTGATTTTGGTGATGGTTAGGTTCAGATGGGTGAGGTTTGGTAGGATAAGCACTTTTTGTGGATATTTTGGCAATGTCGACTTTTCTGACTTCGGTGATGGTTAGGTTAGGTTGGCTTAGGTATTGTAAGGTAAGCACGTTTTGTGGATATTTTGGCAATGTCCAATTCTTTGATTTCGGTGATGGTTAGGTTCAGATGGGTGAGGTTTGGTAGGATAAGAACTTTTTGTTGATATTTTGGCAATGTCGAATTCTCTGACTTCGGTGATGGTTAGGTTAGGTTGGGTTAGATATTGTGAGGTAAGCACGTTTTGTGGATATTTCCGCAATTTCCAATTCTTTGATTTCGGTGACGGTTAGGTTCAGATGGGTGAGGTTTGGTAGGATAAGAACTTTTTGTGGATATTTTGGCAATGTCGAATTTTCTGACTTCGGTGATAGTTAGGTTAGGTTCGGTTATGTATTTTGAGGTAAGCACGTTTTGTGGATATTTTATCAATGTCCAATTCTTTAATTTTGGTGATGGTTAGGTTCAGATGGGTGAGGTTTGGTAGGATAAGCACTTTTTGTGGATATTTTGGCAATGTCGAATTTTCTGACTTCGGTGATGGTTAGGTTAGGTTAGGTTAGGTATTGTGAGGTAAGCACGTTTTGTTGATATTTTCGCAATGTCCAATTCTTTGATTTCGGTGATGGTTAGGTTCAGATGGGTGAGGTTTGGTAGGATAAGCACTTTTTGTGGATATTTTAGCAATGTCGAATTTTTTGACTTCGGTGATGGTTAGGTTAGGTTGGGTTAGGTATTGTGAGGCAAGCACGTTTTGTGGATATTTTTGCAACGTCAAATTCTTTGAATTCGGTGATGGTTAGGTTCAGATGGGTGAGGTTTGGTAGGATAAGAACTTTTTGTGGATATTTTGGCAATGTCGAATTCTCTGACTTCGGTGATGGTTAGGTTAGGTTGGGTTAGGTATTGTGAGGTGAGCACGTTTTGTGGATATTTTGGCAATGTCTAATTCTTTGATTTTGGTGATGGTTAGGTTCAGATGAGTGTGGTTTGGTAGGATAAGAACTTTTTGTGGATATTTTGGCAATGTCGAATTCTCTGACTTCGGTGATGGTTAGGTTAGGTTGGGTTAGGTATTGTGAGGTGAGCACGTTTTGTGGATATTTTGGCAATGTCCAATTCTTTGATTTTGGTGATGGTTAGGTTCAGATGAGTGTGGTTTGGTAGGATAAAAACTTTTTGTGGATATTTTGGCAATGTCGAATTCTCTGACTTCGGTGATGGTTAGGTTAGGTTGGGTTAGGTATTGTGAGGTAAGCACGTTTTGTGGATATTTTATCAATGTCCAATTCTTTGATTTCGGTGACGGTTAAGTTCAGATGGGTGAGGTTTGGTACGATAAGAACTTTTTGTGGATATTTTGGCAATGTCGAATTCTCTGACTTCGGTGATGGTTAGGTTAGGTTGGGTTAGGTATTGTGAGGTAAGCACGTTTTATGGATATTTTTTCAATGTCAAATTCTTTGATTTCGGTGATAGTTAGGTTCAGATGGGTGAGGTTTGGTAGGATAAGAACTTTTTTGTGGATATTTTGGCAATGTCGAATTCTCTGACTTCGGTGATGGTTAGGTTAGGTTGGGTTAGGTATTGTGAGGTAAGCACGTTTTGTGGATATTTTCTTAATGTCCAATTCTTTGATTTCGGTGATGGTTAGGGTCAGATGGGTGAGGTTTGGTAGGATAAGAACTTTTGTGGATATTTTGGCAATGTCGAATTCTCTGACTTCGGTGATGGTTAGGTTAGGTTGGGTTAGGTATTGTGAGGTAAGCACGTTTTGTGGATATTTTGGCAATGTCCAATTTTTTGATTTCGGTGATGGTTAGGTTCAGATGGGTGAGGTTTGGTAGGATAAGAACTTTTTGTGGGTATTTTGGCAATGTCGAATTCTCTGACTTCGGTGATGGTTAGGTTAGGTTAGGTTAGGTATTGTGAGGTAAGCACGTTTTGTGGATATTTTATCAATGTCCAATTCTTTGATTTCGGTGACGGTTAGGTTCAGATGGGTGAGGTTTGGTAGGATAAGAACTTTTTGTGGAAATTTTGGCAATGTCGAATTTTCTGACTTCAGTGATGGTTACGTTAGGTTGGGTTAGGTATTGTGAGGGAAGCACGTTTTGTGGATATTTTCGCAACGTCAAATTCTTTGATTTCGGTGATGGTTAGGTTAGGTTGGGTTAGGTATTGTAAGGTAAGCACGTTTTGTGGATATTTTGGCAATGTCCAATTCTTTGATTTCGGTGATGGTTAGGTTCAGATGGGTGAGGTTTGGTAGGATAAGAACTTTTTGTTGATATTTTGGCAATGTCGAATTCTCTGACTTCGGTGATGGTTAGGTTAGGTTGGGTTAGATATTGTGAGGTAAGCACGTTTTGTGGATATTTTCGCAATTTCCAATTCTTTGATTTCGGTGACGGTTAGGTTCAGATGGGTGAGGTTTGGTAGGATAAGAACTTTTTGTGGATATTTTGGCAATGTCGAATTCTCTGACTTCGGTGATGGTAAGGTTAGGTTAGGTTAGGTTAGGTTAGGTTAGGTTAGGTATTGTAAGGTAAGCACGTTTTGTGGATATTTTGGCAATGTCCAATTCTTTGATTTCGGTGATGGTTAGGTTCAGATGGGTGAGGTTTGGTAGGATAAGAACTTTTTGTTGATATTTTGGCAATGTCGAATTTTCTGACTTCGGTGATGGTTAGGTTAGGTTGAGTTAGGTATTGTGAGGTAAGCACGTTTTGTGGATATTTTATCAATGTACAATTCTTTGATTTCGGTGATGGTTAGGTTCACATGGGTGAGGTTTGGTAGGATAAGCACTTTTTGTGGATATTTTGGCAATGTCGAATTTTCTGACTTCGGTGATAGTTAGGTTAGGTTCGGTTAGGTATTTTGAGGTAAGCACGTTTTGTGGATAGTTTATCAATGTCCAATTCTTTAATTTCGGTGATGGTTAGGTTCAGATGGGTGAGGTTTGGTAGGATAAGCACTTTTTGTGGATATTTTGGCAATGTCGAATTTTCTGACTTCGGTGATGGTTAGGTTAGGTTAGGTTAGGTATTGTGAGGTAAGCACGTTTTGTTGATATTTTCGCAATGTCCAATTCTTTGATTTCGGTGATGGTTAGGTTCAGATGGGTGAGGTTTGGTAGGATAAGCACTTTTTGTGGATATTTTAGCAATGTCGAATTTTTTGACTTCGGTGATGGTTAGGTTAGGTTGGGTTAGGTATTGTGAGGCAAGCACGTTTTGTGGATATTTTTGCAACGTCAAATTCTTTGATTTCGGTGATGGTTAGGTTCAGATGGGTGAGGTTTGGTAGGATAAGAACTTTTTGTGGATATTTTGGCAATGTCGAATTCTCTGACTTCGGTGATAGTTAGGTTAGGTTGGGTTAGGTATTGTGAGGTGAGCACGTTTTGTGGATATTTTGGCAATGTCCAATTCTTTGATTTTGGTGATGGTTATGTTCAGATGAGTGTGGTTTGGTAGGATAAGAACTTTTTGTGGATATTTTGGCAATGTCGAATTCTCTGACTTCGGTGATGGTTAGGTTAGGTTGGGTTAGGTATTGTGAGGTGAGCACGTTTTGTGGATATTTTGGCAATGTCCAATTCTTTGATTTTGGTGATGGTTAGGTTCAGATGAGTGTGGTTTGGTAGGATAAGAACTTTTTGTGGATATTTTGGCAATGTCGAATTCTCTGACTTCGGTGATGGTTAGGTTAGGTTGGGTTAGGTATTGTGAGGTAAGCACGTTTTGTGGATATTTTATCAATGTCCAATTCTTTGATTTCGGTGACGGTTAAGTTCAGATGGGTGAGGTTTGGTAAGAAAAGAACTTTTTGTGGATATTTTGGCAATGTCGAATTCTCTGACTTCGGTGATGGTTAGGTTAGGTTGGGTTAGGTATTGTGAGGTAAGCACGTTTTATGGATATTTTTTCAATGTCAAATTCTTTGATTTCGGTGATAGTTAGGTTCAGATGGGTGAGGTTTGGTAGGATAAGAACTTTTTTGTGGATATTTTGGCAATGTCGAATTCTCTGACTTCGGTGATGGTTAGGTTAGGTTGGGTTAGGTATTGTGAGGCAAGCACGTTTTGTGGATATTTTCGCAACGTCAAATTCTTTGATTTCGGTGATGGTTGGATTCAGATGGGTGAGGTTTGGTAGGATAAGAACTTTTTGTGGAAATTTTGGCAATGTCGAATTTTCTGACTTCGGTGATGGTTAGGTTAGGTTGGGTTAAATATTGTGAGGTAAGCACGTTTTGTTGATATTTTCGCAATGTCCAGTTCTTTGATTTCGGTGATGGTTAGGTTCAGATGGGTGAGGTTTGGTAGGATAGGCACTTTTTGTGGATATTTTAGCAATGTCGAATTTTCTGACTTCGGTGATGGTTAGGTTAGGTTGGGTTAGGTATTGTGAGGTAAGCACGTTTTGTGGATATTTTATCAATGTCCAATTCTTTGATTTCGGTGATGGTTAGGTTCAGATGAGTGTGGATTGGTAGGATAAGAACTTTTTGTGGAAGTTTGGCAATGTCGAATTCTCTGACTTCGGTGATGGTTAGGTTAGGTAGGGTTAGGTATTGTGAGGTAAGCACGTTTTGTGGATATTTTGGCAATGTCCAATTCTTTGAATTCGGTGATGGTTAGGTTCAGATGGGTGAGGTTTGGTAGGATAAGAACTTTTTGTGGATATTTTGGCAATGTCGAATTCTCTGACTTCGGTGATGGTTAGGGTAGGTTGGGTTAGGTATTGTGAGGGAAGCACGTTTTGTGAATATTTTCGCAACGTCAAATTCTTTGATTTCGGTGATAGTTAGGTTCAGATGGTGAGGTTTGGTAGGATAAGCACTTTTTGTGGATATTTTGGCAATGTCGAATTCTCTGACTTCGGTGATGGTTAGGGTAGGTTGGGTTAGGTATTGTGAGGGAAGCACGTTTTGTGAATATTTTCGCAACGTCAAATTCTTTGATTTCGGTGATGGTTAGGTTCAGATGGGTGAGGTTTGGTAGGATAAGCACTTTTTGTGGATATTTTGGCAATGTCGAATTCTCTGACTTCGGTGATGGTTAGGTTAGGTTGGGTTAGGTATTGTGAAGTAAGCACGTTTTGTGGATATTTTATCAATGTCCAATTCTTTGATTTCTGTGATGGTTAGGTTCAGATGGGTGAGGTTTGGTAGGATAAGCACTTTATGTGGATATTTTGGCAATGTCGAATTTTCTGACTTTGGTGATGGTTAGGTTAGGTTAGGTTAGGTATTGTGAGGGAAGCACGTTTTGTGGATATTTATGCAATGTCGAATTCTTTGATTTCGGTGATGGTTAGGATCAGATGAGTGTGGATTGGTAGGATAAGAACTTTTTGTGGATATTTTGGCAATGTCGAATTCTCTGACTTCGGTGATGGTTAGGTTAGGTTGGGTTAGGTATTGTGAGGTGAGCACGTTTTGTGGATATTTTATCAATGTCTAATTCTTTGATTTCGGTGATTGTTAGGTTCAGATGGGTGAGGTTTGGTAGGATAAGAACTTTTTGTGGATATTTTGGCAATGTCGAATTCTCTGACTTCGGTGATGGTTAGGTTAGGTTGGGTGAGGTATTGTGAGGTAAGCACGTTTTGTGGATATTTTATCAATGTCCAATTCTTTGATTTCGGTGATGGTTAGGTTCAGATGGGTGAGGTTTGGTAGGATAAGCACTTTTTGTGGAAGTTTGGCAATGTCGAATTCTCTGACTTTGGTGATGGTTAGGTTAGTTTGGGTTAGATATTGAGAGGTAAGCACGTTTTGTGGATATTTTCGCAATTTCCAATTCTTTGATTTCGGTGATGGTTAGGTTCAGATGGGTGAGGTTTGGTAGGATAAGCACTTTTTGTGGATATTTAAGCAATGTCGAATTTTCTGTTTTCGGTGATGGTTAGGTTAGGTTGGGTTAGGTATTGTGAGGGAAGCACGTTTTGTGGATATTTTCGCAACGTCAAATTCTTTGATTTCGGTGATGGTTAGGTTCAGATGGGTGAGGTTTGGTAGGATAAGCACTTTTTGTGGATATTTTGGCAATGTCGAATTCTCTGACTTCGGTGATGGTTAGGTTAGGTTGGGTTAGGTATTGTGAAGTAAGCACGTTTTGTGGATATTTTATCAATGTCCAATTCTTTGATTTCAGTGATGGTTAGGTTCAGATGGGTGAGGTTTGGTAGGATAAGCACTTTTTGTGGATATTTTGGCAATGTCGAATTTTCTGACTTTGGTGATGGTTAGGTCAGGTTAGGTTAGGTATTGTGAGGAAAGCACGTTTTGTGGATATTTTTGCAATGTCAAATTCTTTGATTTCGGTGATGGTTAGGTTCAGATGAGTGTGGATTGGTAGGATAAGAACTTTTTGTGGATATTTTGGCAATGTCGAATTCTCTGACTTCGGTGATGGTAAGGTTAGGTTGGGTTAGGTATTGTGAGGTAAGCACGTTTTGTAAATATTTTATCAATGTCCAATTCTTTGATTTCGGTGATGGTTAGGTTCAGATGGGTGAGGTTTGGTAGGATAAGAACTTTTTGTGGATATTTTGGCAATGTCGAATTCTCTGACTTCGGTGATGGTTAGGATAGGTTGGGTTAGGTATTGTGAGGTAAGCACGTTTTGTGGATATTTTGGCAATGTCAAATTCTTTGATTTCGGTGATGGTTAAGTTCAGATGAGTGTGGATTGGTAGGATAAGAACTTTTTGTGGATATTTTGGCAATGTCGAATTCTCTGACTTCGGTGATGGTAAGGTTAGGTTGGGTTAGGTATTGTGAGGAAAGCACAATTTTTGGATATTTTATCAATGTCCAATTCTTTGATTTCGGTGAGGGTTAGGTTCAGATGGGTGAGGTTTGGTAGGATAAGAACTTTTTGTGGATATATTGGCAATGTCGAATTCTCTGACTTCGGTGATGGTTAGGTTAGTTTGGGTTAGATATTGAGAGGTAAGCACGTTTTGTGGATATTTTCGCAATTTCCAATTCTTTGATTTCGGTGATGGTTAGGTTCAGATGGGTGAGGTTTGGTAGGATAAGAACTTTTTGTGGAAATTTTGGCAATGTCGAATTTTCTGACTTCAGTGATGGTTACGTTAGGTTGGGTTAGGTATTGTGAGGGAAGCACGTTTTGTGGATATTTTCGCAACGTCAAAATCTTTGATTTCGGTCATGGTTAGGTTCAGATGGGTGAGGTTTGGTAGGATAAGAACTTTTTGTGGATATTTTGGCAATGTCGAATTCTCTGACTTCGGTGATGGTTAGGTTAGGTTGGGTTAGGTATTGTTAGGAAAACACGTTTTGTGGATATTTTATCAATGTCCAATTCTTTGATTTCGGTGATGGTTAGGTTCACATGGGTGAGGTTTGGTAGGATAAGAACTTTTTGTGGAAATTTTGGCAATGTCAAATTTTCTGACTTCGGTGATGGTTAGGTTAGGTTGGGTTAAATATTGTGAGGTAAGCACGTTTTGTTGATATTTTCGCAATGTCCAGTTCTTTGATTTCGGTGATGGTTAGGTTCAGATGGGTGAGGTTTGGTAGGATAAGAACTTTTTGTGGAAATTTTGGCAATGTCAAATTTTCTGACTTCGGTGATGGTTAGGTTAGGTTGGATTAAATATTGTGAGGTAAGCACGTTTTGTTGATATTTTCGCAATGTCCAGTTCTTTGATTTCGGTGATGGTTAGGTTCAGATGGGTGAGGTTTGGTAGGATAGGCACTTTTTGTGGAAATTTTGGCAATGTCAAATTTTCTGACTTCGGTGATGGTTAGGTTAGGTTGGGTTATATATTGTGAGGCAAGCACGTTTTGTGACTTCGGTGATGGTTAGGTTAGGTTGGGTTAAATATTGTGAGGTAAGCACGTTTTGTTGATATTTTCGCAATGTCCAGTTCTTTGATTTCGGTGATGGTTAGGTTCAGATGGGTGAGGTTTGGTAGGATAAGAACTTTTTGTGGAAATTTTGGCAATGTCAAATTTTCTGACTTCGGTGATGGTTAGGTTAGGTTGGGTTAAATATTGTGAGGTAAGCACGTTTTGTTGATATTTTCGCAATGTCCAGTTCTTTGATTTCGGTGATGGTGAGGTTCAGATGGGTGAGGTTTGGTAGGATAAGCACTTTTTGTGGATATTTAAGCAATGTCGAATTTTCTGTTTTCGGTGATGGTTAGGTTAGGTTGGGTTAGGTATTGTGAGGCAAGCACGTTTTGTGGATATTTTCGCAACGTCAAATTCTTTGATTTCGGTGATGGTTGGATTCAGATGGGTGAGGTTTGGTAGGATAAGAACTTTTTTTGGATATTTTGGCAATGTCGAATTCTCTGACTTCGGTGATGGTTAGGTTAGGTTAGGTTAGGTATTGTGAGGTAAGCACGTTTTGTGGATATTTTATTAATGTCCAATTCTTTGATTTCGTTGACGGTTAGGTTCAGATGGGTGAGGTTTGGACGGATAAGAACTTTTTGTGGAAATTTTGGCAATGTCGAATTTTCTGACTTCAGTGATGGTTACGTTAGGTTGGGTTAGGTATTGTGAGGGAAGCACGTTTTGTGGATATTTTCGCAACGTCAAATTCTTTGATTTCGGTGATGGTTAGGTTCAGATGGGTGAGGTTTGGTAGGATAAGCACTTTTTGTGGATATTTTGGCAATGTCGAATTCTCTGACTTCGGTGATGGTTAGGTTAGGTTGGGTTAGGTATTGTGAGGTTAGCTCGTTTTGTGGATATTTTTTCAATGTCCAATTCTTTGATTTCGGTGATGGTTAGGTTCAGATGGGTAAGGTTTGGTAGGATAAGAACTTTTTGTTGATATTTTGGCAATATCGAACTTTCTGACTTCGGTGATGGTTAGGGTAGGTTGGGTTAGGTATTGTGAGGGAAGCCCTTTTTTTGAATATTTTCGCAACGTCAAATTCTTTGATTTCGGTGATAATTAGGTTCAGATGGGTGAGGTTTGGTAGGATAAGCACTTTTTGTGGATATTTTGGCAATGTCGAATTCTCTGACTTCGGTGATGGTTAGGTTAGGTTGGGTTAGGTATTGTGAGGTAAGCACGTTTTGTGGATATTTTATTAATGTCCAATTCTTTGATTTCGGTGATGGTTAGGTTCAGATGGGTGAGGTTTGGTAGGATAAGAACTTTTTGTGGATATTTTGGCAATGTCGAATTCTCTGACTTCGGTGATGGTTAGGATAGGTTGGGTTAGGTATTGTGAGGTAAGCACGTTTTGTGGATATTTTGGCAATGTCAAATTCTTTGATTTCGGTGATGGTTAGGTTCAGATGAGTGTGGATTGGTAGGATAAGAACTTTTTGTGGATATTTTGGCAATGTCGAATTCTCTGACTTCGGTGATGGTAAGGTTAGGTTGGGTTAGGTATTGTGAGGTAAGCACGTTTTGTGGATATTTTATCAATGTCCAATTCTTTGATTTCGGTGACGGTTAGGTTCAGATGGGTGAGGTTTGGACGGATAAGAACTTTTTGTGGAAATTTTGGCAATGTCGAATTTTCTGACTTCAGTGATGGTTACGTTAGGTTGGGTAAGGTATTGTGAGGGAAGCACGTTTTGTGGATATTTTCGCAACGTCAAATTCTTTGATTTCGGTGATGGTTAGGTTCAGATGGGTGAGGTTTGGTAGGATAAGCACTTTTTGTGGATATTTTGGCAATGTCGAATTCTCTGACTTCGGTGATGGTTAGGTTAGGTTGGGTTAGGTATTGTGAGGTAAGCTCGTTTTGTGGATATTTTTTCAATGTCCAATTCTTTGATTTCGGTGATGGTTAGGTTCAGATGAGTGTGGATTGGTAGGATAAGAACTTTTTGTGGATATTTTGGCAATGTCGAATTCTCTGACTTCGGTGATGGTTAGGTTAGGTTGGGTTAGGTATTGTGAAGTAAGCACGTTTTGTGGATATTTAATCAATGTCCAATTCTTTGATTTCAGTGATGGTTAGGTTCAGATGGGTGAGGTTTGGTAGGATAAGCACTTTTTGTGGATATTTTGGCAATGTCGAATTTTCTGACTTTGGTGATGGTTAGGTTAGGTTAGGTTAGGTATTGTGAGGGAAACACGTTTTGTGGATATTTTTGCAATGTCAAATTCTTTGATTTCGTTGATGGTTAGGTTCAGATGAGTGTGGATTGGTAGGATAAGAACTTTTTGTGGATATTTTGGCAATGTCGAATTCTCTGACTTCGGTGATGGTAAGGTTAGGTTGGGTTAGGTATTGTGAGGAAAGCACGTTTTTTGGATATTTTATTAATGTCCAATTCTTTGATTTCGGTGATGGTTAGGTTCAGATGGGTGAGGTTTGGTAGAATAAGCTCTTTTTGTGGATATTTTGGCAATGTCGAATTTTCTGACTTCGGTGATGGTTAGGTTAGGTTGGGTTAGGTATTGTGAGGTAAGCACGTTTTGTGGATATTTTATCAATGTCTAATTCTTTGATTTCGGTGATGGTTAGGTTCAGATGAGTGTGGTTTGGTAGGATAAGAACTTTTTGTGGATATTTTGGCAATGTCTAATTCTCTGACTTCGGTGATGGTTAGGTTAGGTTGGGTTAGGTATTGTGAGGTAAGCACGTTTTGTGGATATTTTATCAATGTCCAATTCTTTGATTTCGGTGATGGTTAGGTTCAGATGGGTGAGGTTTGGTAGGATAAGAACTTTTTGTGGATATTTTGGCAATGTCGAATTCTCTGACTTCGGTGATGGTTAGGTTAGGTTGGGTTTGGTTTTGTGAGGTAAGAACGTTTTGTGGATATTTTATCAATGTCCAATTCTTTGATATCGGTGATGGTTAGGTTCAGATGGGTGAGGTTTGTTAGGATAAGCACTTTTTGTGGATATTTTGGCAATGTCGAATTTTCTGACTTTGGTGATGGTTAGGTTAGGTTAGGTTAGGTATTGTGAGGGAAACACGTTTTGTGGATATTTTTGCAATGTCAAATTCTTTGATTTCGTTGATGGTTAGGTTCAGATGAGTGTGGATTGGTAGGATAAGAACTTTTTGTGGATATTTTGGCAATGTCGAATTCTCTGACTTCGGTGATGGTTAGGTTAGGTTGGGTTAGGTATTGTGAGGAAAGCACGTTTTGTGGATATTTTATCAATGTCCAATTCTTTGATTTCGGTGATGGTTAGGATCAGATGGGTGAGGTTTGGTAGGATAAGCACTTTTTGTGGATATTTTGGCAATGTCGAATTTTCTGACCTCGGTGATGGTTAGGTTAGGTTGGGTTAGGTATTGTGAGGTAAGCACGTTTTGTAGATATTTTATCAATGTCCAATTCTTTGATTTCGGTGATGGTTAGGTTCAGATGAGTGTGGTTTGGTAGGATAAGAACTTTTTGTGGATATTTTGGCAATGTCTAATTCTTTGATTTCGGTGATGGTTAAGTTCAGATGAGTGTGGATTGGTAGGATAAGAACTTTTTGTGGATATTTTGGCAATGTCGAATTCTCTGACTTCGGTGATGGTTAGGTTAGGTTGGGTTAGGTATTGTGAGGAAAGCACGTTTTGTGGATATTTTATCAATGTCCAATTCTTTGATTTCGGTGATGGTTAGGATCAGATGGGTGAGGTTTGGTAGGATAAGCACTTTTTGTGGATATTTTGGCAATGTCGAATTTTCTGACCTCGGTGATGGTTAGGTTAGGTTGGGTTAGGTATTGTGAGGTAAGCACGTTTTGTAGATATTTTATCAATGTCCAATTCTTTGATTTCGGTGATGGTTAGGTTCAGATGGGTGAGGTTTGGTAGGATAAGAACTTTTTGTCGAAATTTTGGCAATGTCGAATTTTCTGACTTCAGTGATGGTTACGTTAGGTTGGGTTAGGTATTGTGAGGGAAGCACGTTTTGTGGATATTTTCGCAACGTCAAAATCTTTGATTTCGGTCATGGTTAGGTTCAGATGGGTGAGGTTTGGTAGGATAAGAACTTTTTGTGGATATTTTGGCAATGTCGAATTCTCTGACTTCGGTGATGGTTAGGTTAGGTTGGGTTAGGTATTAATAGGAAAACACGTTTTGTGGATATTTTATCAATGTCCAATTCTTTGATTTCGGTGATGGTTAGGTTCACATGGGTGAGGTTTGGTAGGATAAGAACTTTTTGTGGAAATTTTGGCAATGTCAAATTTTCTGACTTCGGTGATGGTTAGGTTAGGTTGGGTTAAATATTGTGAGGTAAGCACGTTTTGTTGATATTTTCGCAATGTCCAGTTCTTTGATTTCGGTGATGGTTAGGTTCAGATGGGTGAGGTTTGGTAGGATAAGAACTTTTTGTGGAAATTTTGGCAATGTCAAATTTTCTGACTTCGGTGATGGTTAGGTTAGGTTGGGTTAAATATTGTGAGGTAAGCACGTTTTGTTGATATTTTCGCAATGTCCAGTTCTTTGATTTCGGTGATGGTTAGGTTCAGATGGGTGAGGTTTGGTAGGATAGGCACTTTTTGTGGATATTTTAGCAATGTCAAATTTTCTGACTTCGGTGATGGTTAGGTTAGGTTGGGTTAGGTATTGTGAGGTAAGCACGTTTTGTGGATATTTTATCAATGTCCAATTCTTTGATTTCGGTGATGGTTAGGTTCAGATGAGTGTGGATTGGTAGGATAAGAACTTTTTGTGGAAGTTTGGCAATGTCGAATTCTCTGACTTCGGTGATGGTTAGGTTAGGTAGGGTTAGGTATTGTGAGGTAAGCACGTTTTGTGGATATTTTGGCAATGTCCAATTCTTTGAATTCGGTGATGGTTAGGTTCAGATGGGTGAGGTTTGGTAGGATAAGAACTTTTTGTGGATATTTTGGCAATGTCGAATTCTCTGACTTCGGTGATGGTTAGGGTAGGTTGGGTTAGGTATTGTGAGGGAAGCACGTTTTGTGAATATTTTCGCAACGTCAAATTCTTTGATTTCGGTGATAGTTAGGTTCAGATGGTGAGGTTTGGTAGGATAAGCACTTTTTGTGGATATTTTGGCAATGTCGAATTCTCTGACTTCGGTGATGGTTAGGGTTGGTTGGGTTAGGTATTGTGAGGGAAGCACGTTTTGTGAATATTTTCGCAACGTCAAATTCTTTGATTTCGGTGATGGTTAGGTTCAGATGGGTGAGGTTTGGTAGGATAAGCACTTTTTGTGGATATTTTGGCAATGTCGAATTCTCTGACTTCGGTGATGGTTAGGTTAGGTTGGGTTAGGTATTGTGAAGTAAGCACGTTTTGTGGATATTTTATCAATGTCCAATTCTTTGATTTCTGTGATGGTTAGGTTCAGATGGGTGAGGTTTGGTAGGATAAGCACTTTATGTGGATATTTTGGCAATGTCGAATTTTCTGACTTTGGTGATGGTTAGGTTAGGTTAGGTAAGTATTGTGAGGGAAGCACGTTTTGTGGATATTTATGCAATGTCGAATTCTTTGATTTCGGTGATGGTTAGGTTCAGATGAGTGTGGATTGGTAGGATAAGAACTTTTTGTGGATATTTTGGCAATGTCGAATTCTCTGACTTCGGTGATGGTTAGGTTAGGTTGGGTTAGGTATTGTGAGGTGAGCACGTTTTGTGGATATTTAATCAATGTCTAATTCTTTGATTTCGGTGATGGTTAGGTTTAGATGGGTGAGGTTTGGTAGGATAAGAACTTTTTGTGGATATTTTGGCAATGTCGAATTCTCTGACTTCGGTGATGGTTAGGACTGGTTGGGTTAGGTATTGTGAGGTAAGCACGTTTTGTGGATATTTTGGCAATGTCAAATTCTTTGATTTCGGTGACGGTTTGGTTCAGATGGGTGAGGTTTGGTAGGATAAGAACTTTTTGTGGATATTTTGGCAATGTCGAATTCTCTGTCTTCGGTGATGGTTAGGTTAGGTTGGGTTAGGTATTGTGAGGTGAGCACGTTTTGTGGATATTTTATTAATGTCCAATTCTTTGATTTCGGTGACGGTTAGGTTCAGATGAGTGTGGTTTGGTAGGATAAGAACTTTTTGTGGATATTTTGGCAATGTCGAATTCTCTGACTTCGGTGATGGTTAGGTTAGGTTGGGTTAGCTATTGTGAGGTAAGCACGTTTTGTGGATATTTTTTCAATGTCAAATTCTTTGATTTCGGTGATAGTTAGGTTCAGATGGGTGAGGTTTGGTAGGATAAGAACTTTTTTGTGGATATTTTGGCAATGTCGAATTCTCTGACTTCGGTGATGGTTAGGTTAGGTTGGGTTAGGTATTGTGAGGTAAGCACGTTCTGTGGATATTTTCGCAACGTCAAAATCTTTGATTTCGGTCATATTTGGGTTCAGATGGGTGAGGTTTGGTAGGATAAGAACTTTTTGTGGATATTTTGGCAATGTCGAATTCTCTGACTTCGGTGATGGTTAGGTTAGGTTGGGTTAGATATTGTGAGGTAAACACGTTTTGTGGATATTTTCGCAATGTCCAATTCTTTGATTTCGGTGATGGTTAGGTTCACATGGGTGAGGTTTGGTAGGATAAGCACTTTTTGTGGATATTTTAGCAATGTCGAATTTTCTGACTTCGGTGATGGTTAGGTTAGGTTCGGTTAGGTATTTTGAGGTAAGCACGTTTTGTGGATATTTTATCAATGTCAAATTCTTTGATTTCGGTGATAGTTTGGTTCAGATGGGTGAGGTTTGGTAGGATAAGAACTTTTTGTGGAAATTTTGGCAATGTCGAATTTTCTGACTTCGGTGATGGTTAGGTTAGGTTGGGTTAAATATTGTGAGGTAAGCACGTTTTGTTGATATTTTCGCAATGTCCAATTCTTTGATTTCGGTGATGGTTAGGTTCAGATGGGTGAGGTTTGGTAGGATAGGCACTTTTTGTGGATATTTTAGCAATGTCGAATTTTCTGACTTCGGTGATGGTTAGGTTAGGTTGGGTTAGGTATTGTGAGGCAAGCACGTTTTGTGGATATTTTCTCAACGTCAAATTCTTTGATTTCGGTGATGGTTAGGTTCAGATGGGTGAGGTTTGGTTGGATAAGAATTTTTTGTGGATATTTTGGCAATGTCGAATTCTCTGACTTCGGTGATGGTTTGGTTAGGTTAGGTTAGGTATTGTGAGGTAAGCACGTTTTGTGGATATTTTATCAATGTCCAATTCTTTGATTTCGGTGACGGTTAGGTTCAGATGGGTGAGGTTTGGTAGGATAAGAACTTTTTGTGGATATTTTGGCAATGTCGAATTCTCTGACTTCGGTGATGGTTAGGTTAGGTTGGGTTAGGTATTGTGAGGTAAGCACGTTTTGTGGATATTTTGGCAATGTCCAATTCTTTGATTTCGGTGATAGTTAGGTTCAGATGGGTGAGGTTTGGTAGGATAAGAACTTTTTGTGGAAATTTTGGCAATGTCGAATTTTCTGACTTCGGTGATGGTTAGGTTAGGTTGGGTTAAATATTGTGAAGTAAGCACGTTTTGTTGATATTTTCGCAATGTCCAATTCTTTGATTTCGGTGATGGTTAGGTTCAGATGGGTGAGGTTTGGTAGGATAAGCACTTTTTGTGGATATTTTAGCAATGTCGAATTTTTTGACTTCGGTGATGGTTAGGTTAGGTTGGGTTAGGTATTGTGAGGCAAGCACGTTTTGTGGATATTTTTGCAACGTCAAATTCTTTGATTTCGGGGATGGTTAGGTTCAGATGGGTGAGGTTTGGTAGGATAAGAACTTTTTGTGGATATTTTGGCAATGTCGAATTCTCTGACTTCGGTGATGGTTAGGTTAGGTTAGGTTAGGTATTGTAAGGGAAGCACGTTTTGTGAATATTTAATCAATGTCCATTTCTTTGATTTCGGTGACGGTTTGGTTCAGATGGGTGAGGTTTGGTAGGATAAGAACTTTTTGTGGATATTTTGGCAATGTCGAATTCTCTGACTTCGGTGATGGTTAGGTTAGGTTGGGTTAGGTATTGTGAGGTAAGCACGTTTTGTGGATATTTTATCAATGTCCAATTCTTTGATTTCGGTGACGGTTAGGTTCAGATGGGTGAGGTTTGGTAAGATAAAAACTTTTTGTGGATATTTTGGCAATGTCGAATTCTCTGACTTCGGTGATGGTTAGGTTAGGTTGGGTTAGCTATTGTGAGGTAAGCACGTTTTGTGGATATTTTTTCAATGTCAAATTCTTTGATTTCGGTGATAGTTAGGTTCAGATGGGTGAGGTTTGGTAGGATAAGAACTTTTTTGTGGATATTTTGGCAATGTCGAATTCTCTGACTTCGGTGATGGTTAGGTTAGGTTGGGTTAGGTATTGTGAGGTAAGCACGTTTTGTGGATATTTTCTTAATGTCCAATTCTTTGATTTCGGTGATGGTTAGGGTCAGATGGGTGAGGTTTGGTAGGATAAGAACTTTTGTGGATATTTTGGCAATGTCGAATTCTCTGACTTCGGTGATGGTTAGGTTAGGTTGGGTTAGGTATTGTGAGGTAAGCACGTTTTGTGGATATTTTGGCAATGTCCAATTCTTTGATTTCGGTGATGGTTAGGTTCAGATGGGTGAGGTTTGGTAGGATAAGAACTTTTTGTGGATATTTTGGCAATGTCGAATTTTCTGACTTCGGTGATGGTTAGGTTAGGTTAGGTTAGGTATTGTGAGGTAAGCACGTTTTGTGGATATTTTATCAATGTCCAATTCTTTGATTTCGGTGACGGTTAGGTTCAGATGGGTGAGGTTTGGTAGGATAAGAACTTTTTGTGGATATTTTGGCAATGTCGAATTCTCTGACTTCGGTGATGGTTAGGTTAGGTTGGGTTAGGTATTGTGAGGTAAGCACGTTTTGTGGATATTTTGGCAATGTCCAATTCTTTGATTTCGGTGATAGTTAGGTTCAGATGGGTGAGGTTTGGTAGGATAAGAACTTTTTGTGGAAATTTTGGCAATGTCGAATTTTCTGACTTCGGTGATGGTTAGGTTAGGTTGGGTTAAATATTGTGAAGTAAGCACGTTTTGTTGATATTTTCGCAATGTCCAATTCTTTGATTTCGGTGATGGTTAGGTTCAGATGGGTGAGGTTTGGTAGGATAAGCACTTTTTGTGGATATTTTAGCAATGTCGAATTTTTTGACTTCGGTGATGGTTAGGTTAGGTTGGGTTAGGTATTGTGAGGCAAGCACGTTTTGTGGATATTTTTGCAACGTCAAATTCTTTGATTTCGGTGATGGTTAGGTTCAGATGGGTGAGGTTTGGTAGGATAAGAACTTTTTGTGGATATTTTGGCAATGTCGAATTCTCTGACTTCGGTGATGGTTAGGTTAGGTTAGGTTAGGTATTGTAAGGGAAGCACGTTTTGTGGATATTTTATCAATGTCCATTTCTTTGATTTCGGTGACGGTTTGGTTCAGATGGGTGAGGTTTGGTAGGATAAGAACTTTTTGTGGATATTTTGGCAATGTCGAATTCTCTGACTTCGGTGATGGTTAGGTTAGGTTGGGTTAGGTATTGTGAGGTAAGCACGTTTTGTGGATATTTTATCAATGTCCAATTCTTTGATTTCTGTGATGGTTAGGTTCAGATGGGTGAGGTTTGGTAGGATAAGCACTTTATGCGGATATTTTGGCAATGTCGAATTTTCTGACTTTGGTGATGGTTAGGTTAGGTTAGGTTAGGTATTGTGAGGGAAGCACGTTTTGTGGATATTTATGCAATGTCGAATTCTTTGATTTCGGTGATGGTTAGGTTCAGATGAGTGTGGATTGGTAGGATAAGAACTTTTTGTGGATATTTTGGCAATGTCGAATTCTCTGACTTCGGTGATGGTTAGGTTAGGTTGGGTTAGGTATTGTGAGGTGAGCACGTTTTGTGGATATTTTATCAATGTCTAATTCTTTGATATCGGTGATGGTTAGGTTCAGATGGGTGAGGTTTGGTAGGATAAGAACTTTTTGTGGATATTTTGGCAATGTCGAATTCTCTGACTTCGGTGATGGTTAGGACTGGTTGGGTTAGGTATTGTGAGGTAAGCACGTTTTGTGGATATTTTGGCAATGTCAAATTCTTTGATTTCAGTGACGGTTTGGTTCAGATGGGTGAGGTTTGGTAGGATAAGAACTTTTTGTGGATATTTTGGCAATGTCGAATTCTCTGTCTTCGGTGATGGTTAGGTTAGGTTGGGTTAGGTATTGTGAGGTGAGCACGTTTTGTGGATATTTTGGCAATGTCCAATTCTTTGATTTTGGTGATGGTTAGGTTCAGATGAGTGTGGTTTGGTAGGATAAGAACTTTTTGTGGATATTTTGGCAATGTCGAATTCTCTGACTTCGGTGATGGTTAGGTTAGGTTGGGTTAGGTATTGTGAGGTAAGCACGTTTTGTGGATATTTTATCAATGTCCAATTCTTTGATTTCGGTGACGGTTAGGTTCAGATGAGTGTGGTTTGGTAGGATAAGAACTTTTTGTGGATATTTTGGCAATGTCGAATTCTCTGACTTCGGTGATGGTTAGGTTAGGTTGGGTTAGCTATTGTGAGGTAAGCACGTTTTGTGGATATTTTTTCAATGTCAAATTCTTTGATTTCGGTGATAGTTAGGTTCAGATGGGTGAGGTTTGGTAGGATAAGAACTTTTTTGTGGATATTTTGGCAATGTCGAATTCTCTGACTTCGGTGATGGTTAGGTTAGGTTGGGTTAGGTATTGTGAGGTAAGCACGTTTTGTGGATATTTTCGCAACGTCAAAATCTTTGATTTCGGTCATGGTTAGGTTCAGATGGGTGAGGTTTGGTAGGATAAGAACTTTTTGTGGATATTTTGGCAATGTCGAATTCTCTGGTGATGGTTAGGGTAGGTTGGGTTAGATATTGTGAGGTAAACACGTTTTGTGGATATTTTCGCAATGTCCAATTCTTTGATTTCGGTGATGGTTAGGTTCACATGGGTGAGGTTTGGTAGGATAAGCACTTTTTGTGGATATTTTGGCAATGTCGAATTTTCTGACTTCGGTGATGGTTAGGTTAGGTTCGGTTAGGTATTGTGAGGTAAGCACGTTTTGTTGATATTTTCGCAATGTCCAATTCTTTGATTTCGGTGATGGTTAGGTTCAGATGGGTGAGGTTTGGTAGGATAAGCACTTTTTGTGGATATTTTAGCAATGTCGAATTTTTTGACTTCGGTGATGGTTAGGTTAGGTTGGGTTAGGTATTGTGAGGCAAGCACGTTTTGTGGATATTTTTGCAACGTCAAATTCTTTGATTTCGGTGATGGTTAGGTTCAGATGGGTGAGGTTTGGTAGGATAAGAACTTTTTGTGGATATTTTGGCAATGTCGAATTCTCTGACTTCGGTGATGGTTAGGTTAGGTTAGGTTAGGTATTGTAAGGGAAGCACGTTTTGTGGATATTTTATCAATGTCCATTTCTTTGATTTCGGTGACGGTTTGGTTCAGATGGGTGAGGTTTGGTAGGATAAGAACTTTTTGTGGATATTTTGGCAATGTCGAATTCTCTGACTTCGGTGATGGTTAGGTTAGGTTGGGTTAGGTATTGTGAGGTAAGCACGTTTTGTGGATATTTTATCAATGTCCAATTCTTTGATTTCTGTGATGGTTAGGTTCAGATGGGTGAGGTTTGGTAGGATAAGCACTTTATGCGGATATTTTGGCAATGTCGAATTTTCTGACTTTGGTGATGGTTAGGTTAGGTTAGGTTAGGTATTGTGAGGGAAGCACGTTTTGTGGATATTTATGCAATGTCGAATTCTTTGATTTCGGTGATGGTTAGGTTCAGATGAGTGTGGATTGGTAGGATAAGAACTTTTTGTGGATATTTTGGCAATGTCGAATTCTCTGACTTCGGTGATGGTTAGGTTAGGTTGGGTTAGGTATTGTGAGGTGAGCACGTTTTGTGGATATTTTATCAATGTCTAATTCTTTGATATCGGTGATGGTTAGGTTCAGATGGGTGAGGTTTGGTAGGATAAGAACTTTTTGTGGATATTTTGGCAATGTCGAATTCTCTGACTTCGGTGATGGTTAGGACTGGTTGGGTTAGGTATTGTGAGGTAAGCACGTTTTGTGGATATTTTGGCAATGTCAAATTCTTTGATTTCAGTGACGGTTTGGTTCAGATGGGTGAGGTTTGGTAGGATAAGAACTTTTTGTGGATATTTTGGCAATGTCGAATTCTCTGTCTTCGGTGATGGTTAGGTTAGGTTGGGTTAGGTATTGTGAGGTGAGCACGTTTTGTGGATATTTTGGCAATGTCCAATTCTTTGATTTTGGTGATGGTTAGGTTCAGATGAGTGTGGTTTGGTAGGATAAGAACTTTTTGTGGATATTTTGGCAATGTCGAATTCTCTGACTTCGGTGATGGTTAGGTTAGGTTGGGTTAGGTATTGTGAGGTAAGCACGTTTTGTGGATATTTTATCAATGTCCAATTCTTTGATTTCGGTGACGGTTAGGTTCAGATGAGTGTGGTTTGGTAGGATAAGAACTTTTTGTGGATATTTTGGCAATGTCGAATTCTCTGACTTCGGTGATGGTTAGGTTAGGTTGGGTTAGCTATTGTGAAGTAAGCACCTTTTGTGGATATTTTTTCAATGTCAAATTCTTTGATTTCGGTGATAGTTAGGTTCAGATGGGTGAGGTTTGGTAGGATAAGAACTTTTTTGTGGATATTTTGGCAATGTCGAATTCTCTGACTTCGGTGATGGTTAGGTTAGGTTGGGTTAGGTATTGTGAGGTAAGCACGTTTTGTGGATATTTTCGCAACGTCAAAATCTTTGATTTCGGTCATGGTTAGGTTCAGATGGGTGAGGTTTGGTAGGATAAGAACTTTTTGTGGATATTTTGGCAATGTCGAATTCTCTGACTTCGGTGATGGTTAGGGTAGGTTGGGTTAGATATTGTGAGGTAAACACGTTTTGTGGATATTTTCGCAATGTCCAATTCTTTGATTTCGGTGATGGTTAGGTTCACATGGGTGAGGTTTGGTAGGATAAGCACTTTTTGTGGATATTTTGGCAATGTCGAATTTTCTGACTTCGGTGATGGTTAGGTTAGGTTCGGTTAGGTATTTTGAGGTAAGCACGTTTTGTGGATATTTTATCAATGTCCAATTCTTTGATTTCGGTGATAGTTACGTTCAGATGGGTGAGGTTTGGTAGGATAAGAACTTTTTGTGGAAATTTTGGCAATGTCGAATTTTCTGACTTCGGTGATGGTAAGGTTAGGTTGGGTTAAATATTGTGAGGTAAGCACGTTTTGTTGATATTTTCGCAATGTCCAATTCTTTGATTTCGGTGATGGTTAGGTTCAGATGGGTGAGGTTTGGTAGGATAGGCACTTTTTGTGGATATTTTAGCAATGTCGAATTTTCTGACTTCGGTGATGGTTAGGTTAGGATGGGTTAGGTATTGTGAGGCAAGCACGTTTTGTGGATATTTTCGCAACGTCAAATTCTTTGATTTCGGTGATGGTTAGGTTCAGATGGGTGAGGTTTGGTAGGATAAGAACTTTTTGTGGATATTTTGGCAATGTCGAATTCTCTGACTTCGGTGATGGTTAGGTTAGGTTAGGTTAGGTATTGTGAGGTAAGCACGTTTTGTGGATATTTTATCAATGTCCAATTCTTTGATTTCGGTGACGGTTAGGTTCAGATGGGTGAGGTTTGGTAGGATAAGAACTTTTTGTGGATATTTTGGCAATGTCGAATTCTCTGACTTCGGTGATGGTTAGGTTAGGTTGGGTTAGGTATTGTGAGGTAAGCACGTTTTGTGGATATTTTGGCAATGTCCAATTCTTTGATTTCGGTGATATTTAGGTTCAGATGGGTGAGGTTTGGTAGGATAAGAACTTTTTGTGGAAATTTTGGCAATGTCGAATTTTCTGACTTCGGTGATGGTTAGGTTAGGTTGGGTTAAATATTGTGAAGTAAGCACGTTTTGTTGATATTTTCGCAATGTCCAATTCTTTGATTTCGGTGATGGTTAGGTTCAGATGGGTGAGGTTTGGTAGGATAAGCACTTTTTGTGGATATTTTAGCAATGTCGAATTTTTTGACTTCGGTGATGGTTAGGTTAGGTTGGGTTAGGTATTGTGAGGCAAGCACGTTTTGTGGATATTTTTGCAACGTCAAATTCTTTGATTTCGGTGATGGTTAGGTTCAGATGGGTGAGGTTTGGTAGGATAAGAACTTTTTGTGGATATTTTGGCAATGTCGAATTCTCTGACTTCGGTGATGGTTAGGTTAGGTTAGGTTAGGTATTGTAAAGGAAGCACGTTTTGTGGATATTTTATCAATGTCCATTTCTTTGATTTCGGTGACAGTTTGGTTCAGATGGGTGAGGTTTGGTAGGATAAGAACTTTTTGTGGATATTTTGGCAATGTCGAATTCTCTGACTTCGGTGATGGTTAGGTTAGGTTGGGTTAGATATTGTGAGGTAAGCACGTTTTGTGGATATTTTATCAATGTCCAATTCTTTGATTTCGGTGACGGTTAGGTTCAGATGGGTGAGGTTTGGTAAGATAAGAACTTTTTGTGGATATTTTGGCAATGTCGAATTCTCTGACTTCGGTGATGGTTAGGTTAGGTTGGGTTAGCTATTGTGAGGTAAGCACGTTTTGTGGATATTTTTTCAATGTCAAATTCTTTGATTTCGGTGATATTTAGGTTCAGATGGGTGAGGTTTGGTAGGATAAGAACTTTTTTGTGGATATTTCGGCAATGTCGAATTCTCTGACTTCGGTGATGGTTAGGTTAGGTTGGGTTAGGTATTGTGAGGTAAGCACGTTTTGTGGATATTTTCTTAATGTCCAATTCTTTGATTTCGGTGATGGTTAGGGTCAGATGGGTGAGGTTTGGTAGGATAAGAACTTTTGTGGATATTTTGGCAATGTCGAATTCTCTGACTTCGGTGATGGTTAGGTTAGGTTGGGTTAGGTATTGTGAGGTAAGCACGTTTTGTGGATATTTTGGCAATGTCCAATTCTTTGATTTCGGTGATGGTTAGGTTCAGATGGGTGAGGTTTGGTAGGATAAGAACTTTTTGTGGATATTTTGGCAATGTCGAATTCTCTGACTTCGGTGATGGTTAGGTTAGGTTAGGTTAGGTATTTTGAGGTAAGCACGTTTTGTGGATATTTTATCAATGTCCAATTCTTTGATTTCGGTGACGGTTAGGTTCAGATGGGTGAGGTTTGGTAAGATAAGAACTTTTTGTGGATATTTTGGCAATGTCGAATTCTCTGACTTCGGTGATTGTTAGGTTAGGTTGGGTTAGCTATTGTGAGGTAAGCACGTTTTGTGGATATTTTTTCAATGTCAAATTCTTTGATTTCGGTGATAGTTAGGTTCAGATGGGTGAGGTTTGGTAGGATAAGAACTTTTTTGTGGATATTTTGGCAATGTCGAATTCTCTGACTTCGGTGATGGTTAGGTTAGGTTGGGTTAGGTATTGTGAGGTAAGCACGTTTTGTGGATATTTTCTTAATGTCCAATTTTTTGATTTCGGTGACGGTTAGGGTCAGATGGGTGAGGTTTGGTAGGATAAGAACTTTTGTGGATATTTTGGCAATGTCGAATTCTCTGACTTCGGTGATGGTTAGGTTAGGTTGGGTTAGGTATTGTGAGGTAAGCACGTTTTGTGGATATTTTGGCAATGTCCAATTCTTTGATTTCGGTGATGGTTAGGTTCAGATGGGTGAGGTTTGGTAGGATAAGAACTTTTTGTGGATAGTTTGGCAATGTCGAATTCTCTGACTTCGGTGATGGTTAGGTTAGGTAAGGTTAGGTATTTTGAGGTAAGCACGTTTTGTGGATATTTTATCAATGTCCATTTCTTTGATTTCGGTGACAGTTTGGTTCAGATGGGTGAGGTTTGGTAGGATAAGAACTTTTTGTGGATATTTTGGCAATGTCGAATTCTCTGACTTCGGTGATGGTTAGGTTAGGTTGGGTTAGGTATTGTGAGGTAAGCACGTTTTGTGGATATTTTATCAATGTCCAATTCTTTGATTTCGGTGACGGTTAGGTTCAGATGGGTGAGGTTTGGTAAGATAAGAACTTTTTGTGGATATTTTGGCAATGTCGAATTCTCTGACTTCGGTGATGGTTAGGTTAGGTTGGGTTAGGTATTGTGAGGTAAGCACGTTTTGTGGATATTTTATCAATGTCCAATTCTTTGATTTCTGTGATGGTTAGGTTCAGATGGGTGAGGTTTGGTAGGATAAGCACTTTATGTGGATATTTTGGCAATGTCGAATTTTCTGACTTTGGTGATGGTTAGGTTAGGTTAGGTTAGGTATTGTGAGGGAAGCACGTTTTGTGGATATTTATGCAATGTCGAATTCTTTGATTTCGGTGATGGTTAGGTTCAGATGAGTGTGGATTGGTAGGATAAGAACTTTTTGTGGATATTTTGGCAATGTCGAATTCTCTGACTTCGGTGATGGTTAGGTTAGGTTGGGTTAGGTATTGTGAGGTGAGCACGTTTTGTGGATATTTTATCAATGTCTAATTCTTTGATATCGGTGATGGTTAGGTTCAGATGGGTGAGGTTTGGTAGGATCAGAACTTTTTGTGGATATTTTGGCAATGTCGAATTCTCTGACTTCGGTGATGGTTAGGACTGGTTGGGTTAGGTATTGTGAGGTAAGCACGTTTTGTGGATATTTTGGCAATGTCAAATTCTTTGATTTCAGTGACGGTTTGGTTCAGATGGGTGAGGTTTGGTAGGATAAGAACTTTTTGTGGATATTTTGGCAATGTCGAATTCTCTGTCTTCGGTGATGGTTAGGTTAGGTTGGGTTAGGTATTGTGAGGTGAGCACGTTTTGTGGATATTTTGGCAATGTCCAATTCTTTGATTTTGGTGATGGTTAGGTTCAGATGAGTGTGGTTTGGTAGGATAAGAACTTTTTGTGGATATTTTGGCAATGTCGAATTCTCTGACTTCGGTGATGGTTAGGTTAGGTTGGGTTAGGTATTGTGAGGTAAGCACGTTTTGTGGATATTTTATCAATGTCCAATTCTTTGATTTCGGTGACGGTTAGGTTCAGATGAGTGTGGTTTGGTAGGATAAGAACTTTTTGTGGATATTTTGGCAATGTCGAATTCTCTGACTTCGGTGATGGTAAGGTTAGGTTGGGTTAGCTATTGTGAGGTAAGCACGTTTTGTGGATATTTTTTCAATGTCAAATTCTTTGATTTCGGTGATAGTTAGGTTCAGATGGGTGAGGTTTGGTAGGATAAGAACTTTTTTGTGGATATTTTGGCAATGTCGAATTCTCTGACTTCGGTGATGGTTAGGTTAGGTTGGGTTAGGTATTGTGAGGTAAGCACGTTTTGTGGATATTTTCGCAACGTCAAAATCTTTGATTTCGGTCATGGTTAGGTTCAGATGGGTGAGGTTTGGTAGGATAAGAACTTTTTGTGGATATTTTGGCAATGTCGAATTCTCTGACTTCGGTGATGGTTAGGGTAGGTTGGGTTAGATATTGTGAGGTAAACACGTTTTGTGGATATTTTCGCAATGTCCAATTCTTTGATTTCGGTGATGGTTAGGTTCACATGGGTGAGGTTTGGTAGGATAAGCACTTTTTGTGGATATTTTGGCAATGTCGAATTTTCTGACTTCGGTGATGGTTAGGTTAGGTTCGGTTAGGTATTTTGAGGTAAGCACGTTTTGTGGATATTTTATCAATGTCCAATTCTTTGATTTCGGTGATAGTTACGTTCAGATGGGTGAGGTTTGGTAGGATAAGAACTTTTTGTGGAAATTTTGGCAATGTCGAATTTTCTGACTTCGGTGATGGTAAGGTTAGGTTGGGTTAAATATTGTGAGGTAAGCACGTTTTGTTGATATTTTCGCAATGTCCAATTCTTTGATTTCGGTGATGGTTAGGTTCAGATGGGTGAGGTTTGGTAGGATAGGCACTTTTTGTGGATATTTTAGCAATGTCGAATTTTCTGACTTCGGTGATGGTTAGGTTAGGTTGGGTTAGGTATTGTGAGGCAAGCACGTTTTGTGGATATTTTCGCAACGTCAAATTCTTTGATTTCGGTGATGGTTAGGTTCAGATGGGTGAGGTTTGGTAGGATAAGAACTTTTTGTGGATATTTTGGCAATGTCGAATTCTCTGACTTCGGTGATGGTTAGGTTAGGTTAGGTTAGGTATTGTGAGGTAAGCACGTTTTGTGGATATTTTATCAATGTCCAATTCTTTGATTTCGGTGACGGTTAGGTTCAGATGGGTGCGGTTTGGTAGGATAAGAACTTTTTGTGGATATTTTGGCAATGTCGAATTCTCTGACTTCGGTGATGGTTAGGTAAGGTTGGGTTAGGTATTGTGAGGTAAGCACGTTTTGTGGATATTTTGGCAATGTCTAATTCTTTGATTTCGGTGATATTTAGGTTCAGATGGGTGAGGTTTGGTAGGATAAGAACTTTTTGTGGAAATTTTGGCAATGTCGAATTTTCTGACTTCGGTGATGGTTAGGTTAGGTTGGGTTAAATATTGTGAAGTAAGCACGTTTTGTTGATATTTTCGCAATGTCCAATTCTTTGATTTCGGTGATGGTTAGGTTCAGATGGGTGAGGTTTGGTAGGATAAGCACTTTTTGTGGATATTTTAGCAATGTCGAATTTTTTGACTTCGGTGATGGTTAGGTTAGGTTGGGTTAGGTATTGTGAGGCAAGCACGTTTTGTGGATATTTTTGCAACGTCAAATTCTTTGATTTCGGTGATGGTTAGGTTCAGATGGGTGAGGTTTGGTAGGATAAGAACTTTTTGTGGATATTTTGGCAATGTCGAATTCTCTGACTTCGGTGATGGTTAGGTTAGGTTAGGTTAGGTATTGTAAGGGAAGCACGTTTTGTGGATATTTTATCAATGTCCATTTCTTTGATTTCGGTGACAGTTTGGTTCAGATGGGTGAGGTTTGGTAGGATAAGAACTTTTTGTGGATATTTTGGCAATGTCGAATTCTCTGACTTCGGTGATGGTTAGGTTAGGTTGGGTTAGGTATTGTGAGGTAAGCACGTTTTGTGGATATTTTATCAATGTCCAATTCTTTGATTTCGGTGACGGTTAGGTTCAGATGGGTGAGGTTTGGTAAGATAAGAACTTTTTGTGGATATTTTGGCAATGTCGAATTCTCTGACTTCGGTGATGGTTAGGTTAGGTTGGGTTAGCTATTGTGAGGTAAGCACGTTTTGTGGATATTTTTTCAATGTCAAATTCTTTGATTTCGGTGATATTTAGGTTCAGATGGGTGAGGTTTGGTAGGATAAGAACTTTTTTGTGGATATTTTGGCAATGTCGAATTCTCTGACTTCGGTGATGGTTAGGTTAGGTTGGGTTAGGTATTGTGAGGTAAGCACGTTTTGTGGATATTTTCTTAATGTCCAATTCTTTGATTTCGGTGATGGTTAGGGTCAGATGGGTGAGGTTTGGTAGGATAAGAACTTTTGTGGATATTTTGGCAATGTCGAATTCTCTGACTTCGGTGATGGTAAGGTTAGGTTGGGTTAGGTATTGTGAGGTAAGCACGTTTTGTGGATATTTTGGCAATGTCCAATTCTTTGATTTCGGTGATGGTTAGGTTCAGATGGGTGAGGTTTGGTAGGATAAGAACTTTTTGTGGATATTTTGGCAATGTCGAATTCTCTGACTTCGGTGATGGTTAGGTTAGGTTAGGTTAGGTATTGTAAGGGAAGCACGTTTTGTGGATATTTTATCAATGTCCATTTCTTTGATTTCGGTGACAGTTTGGTTCAGATGGGTGAGGTTTGGTAGGATAAGAACTTTTTGTGGATATTTTGGCAATGTCGAATTCTCTGACTTCGGTGATGGTTAGGTTAGGTTGGGTTAGGTATTGTGAGGTAAGCACGTTTTGTGGATATTTTATCAATGTCCAATTCTTTGATTTCGGTGACGGTTAGGTTCAGATGGGTGAGGTTTGGTAAGATAAGAACTTTTTGTGGATATTTTGGCAATGTCGAATTCTCTGACTTCGGTGATGGTTAGGTTAGGTTGGGTTAGCTATTGTGAGGTAAGCACGTTTTGTGGATATTTTTTCAATGTCAAATTCTTTGATTTCGGTGATATTTAGGTTCAGATGGGTGAGGTTTGGTAGGATAAGAACTTTTTTGTGGATATTTTGGCAATGTCGAATTCTCTGACTTCGGTGATGGTTAGGTTAGGTTGGGTTAGGTATTGTGAGGTAAGCACGTTTTGTGGATATTTTCTTAATGTCCAATTCTTTGATTTCGGTGATGGTTAGGGTCAGATGGGTGAGGTTTGGTAGGATAAGAACTTTTGTGGATATTTTGGCAATGTCGAATTCTCTGACTTCGGTGATGGTAAGGTTAGGTTGGGTTAGGTATTGTGAGGTAAGCACGTTTTGTGGATATTTTGGCAATGTCCAATTCTTTGATTTCGGTGATGGTTAGGTTCAGATGGGTGAGGTTTGGTAGGATAAGAACTTTTTGTGGATATTTTGGCAATGTCGAATTCTCTGACTTCGGTGATGGTTAGGTTAGGTTAGGTTAGGTATTTTGAGGTAAGCACGTTTTGTGGATATTTTATCAATGTCCAATTCTTTGATTTCGGTGACGGTTAGGTTCAGATGGGTGAGGTTTGGTAAGATAAGAACTTTTTGTGGATATTTTGGCAATGTCGAATTCTCTGACTTCGGTGATTGTTAGGTTAGGTTGGGTTAGCTATTGTGAGGTAAGCACGTTTTGTGGATATTTTTTCAATGTCAAATTCTTTGATTTCGGTGATAGTTAGGTTCAGATGGGTGAGGTTTGGTAGGATAAGAACTTTTTTGTGGATATTTTGGCAATGTCGAATTCTCTGACTTCGGTGATGGTTAGGTTAGGTTGGGTTAGGTAATGTGAGGTAAGCACGTTTTGTGGATATTTTTTTAATGTCCAATTTTTTGATTTCGGTGACGGTTAGGGTCAGATGGGTGAGGTTTGGTAGGATAAGAACTTTTGTGGATATTTTGGCAATGTCGAATTCTCTGACTTCGGTGATGGTTAGGTTAGGTTGGGTTAGGTATTGTGAGGTAAGCACGTTTTGTGGATATTTTGGCAATGTCCAATTCTTTGATTTCGGTGATGGTTAGGTTCAGATGGGTGAGGTTTGGTAGGATAAGAACTTTTTGTGGATATTTTGGCAATGTCGAATTCTCTGACTTCGGTGATGGTTAGGTTAGGTTAGGTTAGGTATTTTGAGGTAAGCACGTTTTGTGGATATTTTATCAATGTCCATTTCTTTGATTTCGGTGACAGTTTGGTTCAGATGGGTGAGGTTTGGTAGGATAAGAACTTTTTGTGGATATTTTGGCAATGTCGAATTCTCTGACTTCGGTGATGGTTAGGTTAGGTTGGGTTAGGTATTGTGAGGTAAGCACGTTTTGTGGATATTTTATCAATGTCCAATTCTTTGATTTCGGTGACGGTTAGGTTCAGATGGGTGAGGTTTGGTAAGATAAGAACTTTTTGTGGATATTTTGGCAATGTCGAATTCTCTGACTTCGGTGATGGTTAGGTTAGGTTGGGTTAGCTATTGTGAGGTAAGCACGTTTTGTGGATATTTTTTCAATGTCAAATTCTTTGATTTCGGTGATATTTAGGTTCAGATGGGTGAGGTTTGGTAGGATAAGAACTTTTTTGTGGATATTTTGGCAATGTCGAATTCTCTGACTTCGGTGATGGTTAGGTTAGGTTGGGTTAGGTATTGTGAGGTAAGCACGTTTTGTGGATATTTTCTTAATGTCCAATTCTTTGATTTCGGTGATGGTTAGGGTCAGATGGGTGAGGTTTGGTAGGATAAGAACTTTTGTGGATATTTTGGCAATGTCGAATTCTCTGACTTCGGTGATGGTTAGGTTAGGTTGGGTTAGGTATTGTGAGGTAAGCACGTTTTGTGGATATTTTGGCAATGTCCAATTCTTTGATTTCGGTGATGGTTAGGTTCAGATGGGTGAGGTTTGGTAGGATAAGAACTTTTTGTGGATATTTTGGCAATGTCGAATTCTCTGACTTCGGTGATGGTTAGGTTAGGTTAGGTTAGGTATTTTGAGGTAAGCACGTTTTGTGGATATTTTATCAATGTCCAATTCTTTGATTTCGGTGACGGTTAGGTTCAGATGGGTGAGGTTTGGTAAGATAAGAACTTTTTGTGGATATTTTGGCAATGTCGAATTCTCTGACTTCGGTGATTGTTAGGTTAGGTTGGGTTAGCTATTGTGAGGTAAGCACGTTTTGTGGATACATTTTCAATGTCAAATTCTTTGATTTCGGTGATAGTTAGGTTCAGATGGGTGAGGTTTGGTAGGATAAGAACTTTTTTGTGGATATTTTGGCAATGTCGAATTCTCTGACTTCGGTGATGGTTAGGTTAGGTTGGGTTAGGTATTGTGAGGTAAGCACGTTTTGTGGATATTTTCTTAATGTCCAATTCTTTGATTTCGGTGACGGTTAGGGTCAGATGGGTGAGGTTTGGTAGGATAAGAACTTTTGTGGATATTTTGGCAATGTCGAATTCTCTGACTTCGGTGATGGTAAGGTTAGGTTGGGTTAGGTATTGTGAGGTAAGCACGTTTTGTGGATATTTTGGCAATGTCCAATTCTTTGATTTCGGTGATATTTAGGTTCAGATGGGTGAGGTTTGGTAGGATAAGAACTTTTTGTGGATATTTTGGCAATGTCGAATTCTCTGACTTCGGTGATGGTTAGGTTAGGTTGGGTTAGCTATTGTGAGGTAAGCACGTTTTGTGGATATTTTTTCAATGTCAAATTCTTTGATTTCGGTGATATTTAGGTTCAGATGGGTGAGGTTTGGTAGGATAAGAACTTTTTTGTGGATATTTTGGCAATGTCGAATTCTCTGACTTCGGTGATGGTTAGGTTAGGTTGGGTTAGGTATTGTGAGGTAAGCACGTTTTGTGGATATTTTCTTAATGTCCAATTCTTTGATTTCGGTGATGGTTAGGGTCAGATGGGTGAGGTTTGGTAGGATAAGAACTTTTGTGGATATTTTGGCAATGTCGAATTCTCTGACTTCGGTGATGGTTAGGTTAGGTTGGGTTAGGTATTGTGAGGTAAGCACGTTTTGTGGATATTTTGGCAATGTCCAATTCTTTGATTTCGGTGATGGTTAGGTTCAGATGGGTGAGGTTTGGTAGGATAAGAACTTTTTGTGGATATTTTGGCAATGTCGAATTCTCTGACTTCGGTGATGGTTAGGTTAGGTTAGGTTAGGTATTTTGAGGTAAGCACGTTTTGTGGATATTTTATCAATGTCCAATTCTTTGATTTCGGTGACGGTTAGGTTCAGATGGGTGAGGTTTGGTAAGATAAGAACTTTTTGTGGATATTTTGGCAATGTCGAATTCTCTGACTTCGGTGATTGTTAGGTTAGGTTGGGTTAGCTATTGTGAGGTAAGCACGTTTTGTGGATACATTTTCAATGTCAAATTCTTTGATTTCGGTGATAGTTAGGTTCAGATGGGTGAGGTTTGGTAGGATAAGAACTTTTTTGTGGATATTTTGGCAATGTCGAATTCTCTGACTTCGGTGATGGTTAGGTTAGGTTGGGTTAGGTTTTTGTGAGGTAAGCACGTTTTGTGGATATTTTCTTAATGTCCAATTCTTTGATTTCGGTGACGGTTAGGGTCAGATGGGTGAGGTTTGGTAGGATAAGAACTTTTGTGGATATTTTGGCAATGTCGAATTCTCTGACTTCGGTGATGGTTAGGTTAGGTTGGGTTAGGTATTGTGAGGTAAGCACGTTTTGTGGATATTTTGGCAATGTCCAATTCTTTGATTTCGGTGATATTTAGGTTCAGATGGGTGAGGTTTGGTAGGATAAGAACTTTTTGTGGATATTTTGGCAATGTCGAATTCTCTGACTTCGGTGATGGTAAGGTTAGGTTAGGTTAGGTATTTTGAGGTAAGCACGTTTTGTGGATATTTTATTAATGTCCAATTCTTTGATTTCGTTGACGGTTAGGTTCAGATGGGTGAGGTTTGGTAGGATAAGAACTTTTTGTGGAAATTTTGGCAATGTCGAATTTTCTGACTTCAGTGATGGTTACGTTAGGTTCGGTTAGGTATTGTGAGAGAAGCACGTTTTGTGGATATTTTCGCAACGTCAAATTCTTTGATTTCGGTGATGGTTAGGTTCAGATGAGTGTGGTTTGGTAGGATAAGAACTTTTTGTGGATATTTTGGCAATGTCGAATTCTCTGACTTCGGTGATGGTTAGGTTAGGTTAGGTTAGGTATTGTGAGGTCAGCACGTTTTGTGGATATTTTATCAATGTCCAATTCTTTGATTTCGGTGACGGTTAGGTTCAGATGGGTGAGGTTTGGTAGGATAAGAACTTTTTGTGGATATTTTGGCAATGTCGAATTCTCTGACTTCGGTGATGGTAAGGTTAGGTTAGGTTAGGTATTGTGAGGTAAGCACGTTTTGTGGATATTTTATCAATGTCCAATTCTTTGATTTCGGTGACGGTTAGGTTCAGATGGGTGAGGTTTGGTAGGATAAGAACTTTTTGTGGAAATTTTGGCAATGTCGAATTTTCTGACTTCAGTGATGGTTACGTTAGGTTGGGTTAGGTATTGTGAGGGAAGCACGTTTTGTGGATATTTTCGCAATGTCAAATTCTTTGATTTCAGTGATGGTTAGGTTCAGATGGGTGAGGTTTGGTAGGATAAGAACTTTTTGTGGATATTTTGGCAATGTCGAATTCTCTGACTTCGATGATGGTTAGGTTAGGTTGGGATAGGTATTGTGAGGTAAGCACGTTTTGCGGATATTTTATTAATGTCCAATTCTTTGATTTTGGTGATGGTTAGGTTCAGATGGATGAGGTTTGGTAGGATTAGCACTTTTTGTGGATATTTTGGCAATGTCGAATTTTCTGACTTCGGTGATGGTTAGGTTAGGTTGGGTTAGGTATTGTAAGGTAAGCACGTTTTGTGGATATTTTGGCAATGTCCAATTCTTTGATTTCGGTGATGGTTAGGTTCAGATGGGTGAGGTTTGGTAGGATAAGAACTTTTTGTTGATATTTTGGCAATGTCGAATTCTCTGACTTCGGTGATGGTTAGGTTAGGTTGGGTTAGATATTGTGAGGTAAGCACGTTTTGTGGATATTTTTGCAATTTCCAATTCTTTGATTTCGGTGATGGTTAGGTTCAGATGGGTGAGGTTTGGTAGGATAAGCACTTTTTGTGGATATTTAAGCAATGTCGAATTTTCTGTTTTCGGTGATGGTTAGGTTAGGTTGGGTTAGGTATTGTGAGGGAAGCACGTTTTGTGGATATTTTTGCAACGTCAAATTCTTTGATTTCGGTGATGGTTGGGTTCAGATGGGTGAGGTTTGGTAGGATAAGAACTTTTTGTGGATATTTTGGCAATGTCGAATTTTCTGACTACGGTGATGGTTAGGTTAGGTTGGGTTAGGTATTGTAAGGTAAGCACGTTTTGTGGATATTTTATCAATGTCCAATTCTTTGATTTCGGTGACGGTTAGGTTCAGATGGGTGAGGTTTGGTAGGATAAGAACTTTTTGTGGATATTTTGGCAATGTCGAATTCTCTGACTTCGGTGATGGTAAGGTTAGGTTAGGTTAGGTTAGGTTAGGTTAGGTTAGGTATTGTAAGGTAAGCACGTTTTGTGGATATTTTGGCAATGTCCAATTCTTTGATTTCGGTGATGGTTAGGTTCAGATGGGTGAGGTTTGGTAGGATAAGAACTTTTTGTTGATATTTTGGCAATGTCGAATTTTCTGACTTCGGTGATGGTTAGGTTAGGTTGGGTTAGGTATTGTGAGGAAAGCACGTTTTGTGGATATTTAATCAATGTACAATTCTTTGATTTCGGTGATGGTTAGGTTCACATGGGTGAGGTTTGGTAGGATAAGCACTTTTTGTGGATATTTTGGCAATGTCGAATTTTCTGACTTCGGTGATGGTTAGGTTAGGTTCGGTTAGGTATTTTGAGGTAAGCACGTTTTTTGAATATTTTATCAATGTCCAATTCTTTAATTTCGGTGATGGTTAGGTTCAGATGGGTGAGGTTTGGTAGGATAAGCACTTTTTGTGGATATTTTGGCAATGTCGAATTTTCTGACTTCGGTGATGGTTAGTTTAGGTTAGGTTAGGTATTGTGAGGTAAGCACGTTTTGTTGATATTTTCGCAATGTCCAATTCTTTGATTTCGGTGATGGTTAGGTTCAGATGGGTGAGGTTTGGTAGGATAAGCACTTTTTGTGGATATTTTAGCAATGTCGAATTTTTTGACTTCGGTGATGGTTAGGTTAGGTTGGGTTAGGTATTGTGAGGCAAGCACGTTTTGTGGATATTTTTGCAACGTCAAACTCTTTGATTTCGGTGATGGTTAGGTTCAGATGGGTGAGGTTTGGTAGGATAAGAACTTTTTGTGGATATTTTGGCAATGTCGAATTCTCTGACTTCGGTGATGGTTAGGTTAGGTTAGGTTAGGTATTGTAAGGGAAGCACGTTTTGTGGATATTTTATCAATGTCCATTTCTTTGATTTCGGTGACGGTTTGGTTCAGATGGGTGAGGATTGGTAGGATAAGAACTTTTTGTGGATATTTTGGCAATGTCGAATTCTCTGACTTCGGTGATGGTTAGGTTAGGTTGGGTTAGGTATTGTGAGGTGAGCACGTTTTGTGGATATTTTGGCAATGTCCAATTCTTTGATTTTGGTGATGGTTAGGTTCAGATGAGTGTGGTTTGGTAGGATAAGAACTTTTTGTGGATATTTTGGCAATGTCGAATTCTCTGACTTCGGTGATGGTTAGGTTAGGTTGGGTTAGGTATTCTGAGGTAAGCACGTTTTGTGGATATTTTATCAATGTCCAATTCTTTGATTTCGGTGACGGTTAGGTTCAGATGGGTGAGGTTTGGTAAGATAAGAACTTTTTGTGGATATTTTGGCAATGTCGAATTCTCTGACTTCGGTGATGGTTAGGTTAGGTTTGGTTAGGTATTGTGAGGTAAGCACGTTTTGTGGATATTTTTTCAATGTCAAATTCTTTGATTTCGGTGATAGTTAGGATCAGATGGGTGAGGTTTGGTAGGATAAGAACTTTTTTGTGGATATTTTGGCAATGTCGAATTCTCTGACTTCGGTGATGGTTAGGTTAAATTGGGTTAGGTATTGTGAGGTAAGCACGTTTTGTGGATATTTTCTTAATGTCCAATTCTTTGATTTCGGTGAAGGTTAGGGTCAGATGGGTGAGGTTTGGTAGGATAAGAACTTTTGTGGATATTTTGGCAATGTCGAATTCTCTGACTTCGGTGATTGTTAGGTTAGGTTGGGTTAGGTATTGTGAGGTAAGCACGTTTTGTGGATATTTTGGCAATGTCCAATTCTTTGATTTCGGTGATGGTTAGGTTCAGATGGGTGAGGTTTGGTAGGATAAGAACTTTTTGTTGATATTTTGGCAATGTCGAATTTTCTGACTTCGGTGATGGTTAGGTTAGGTTGGGTTAGGTATTGTGAGGTAAGCACGTTTTGTGGATATTTTATCAATGTACAATTCTTTGATTTCGGTGAAGGTTAGGGTCAGATGGGTGAGGTTTGGTAGGATAAGAACTTTTGTGGATATTTTGGCAATGTCGAATTCTCTGACTTCGGTGATTGTTAGGTTAGGTTGGGTTAGGTATTGTGAGGTAAGCACGTTTTGTGGATATTTTGGCAATGTCCAATTCTTTGATTTCGGTGATGGTTAGGTTCAGATGGGTGAGGTTTGGTAGGATAAGAACTTTTTGTTGATATTTTGGCAATGTCGAATTCTCTGACTTCGGTGATGGTTAGGTTAGGTTGGGTTAGATATTGTGAGGTAAGCACGTTTTGTGGATATTTTCGCAATTTCCAATTCTTTGATTTCGTTGATGGTTAGGTTCAGATGGGTGAGGTTTGGTAGGATAAGCACTTTTTGTGGATATTTAAGCAATGTCGAATTTTCTGTTTTCGGTGATGGTTAGGTTAGGTTGGGTTAGGTATTGTGAGGGAAGCACGTTTTGTGGATATTTTTGCAACGTCAAATTCTTTGATTTCGGTGATGGTTGGGTTCAGATGGGTGAGGTTTGGTAGGATAAGAACTTTTTGTGGATATTTTGGCAATGTCGAATTTTCTGACTTCGGTGATGGTTAGGTTAGGTTGGGTTAGGTATTGTAAGGTAAGCACGTTTTGTGGATATTTTATCAATGTCCAATTCTTTGATTTCGGTGACGGTTAGGTTCAGATGGGTGAGGTTTGGTAGGATAAGAACTTTTTGTGGATATTTTGGCAATGTCGAATTCTCTGACTTCGAAGATGGTAAGGTTAGGTTAGGTTAGGTTAGGTTAGGTTAGGTTAGGTATTGTAAGGTAAGCACGTTTTGTGGATATTTTGGCAATGTCCAATTCTTTGATTTCGGTGATGGTTAGGTTCAGATGGGTGAGGTTTGGTAGGATAAGAACTTTTTGTTGATATTTTGGCAATGTCGAATTTTCTGACTTCGGTGATGGTTAGGTTAGGTTGGGTTAGGTATTGTGAGGTAAGCACGTTTTGTGGATATTTTATCAATGTACAATTCTTTGATTTCGGTGATGGTTAGGTTCACATGGGTGAGGTTTGGTAGGATAAGCACTTTTTGTGGATATTTTGGCAATGTCGAATTTTCTGACTTCGGTGATGGTTAGGTTAGGTTCGGTTAGGTATTTTGAGGTAAGCACGTTTTGTGGATATTTTATCAATGTCCAATTCTTTAATTTCGGTGATGGTTAGGTTCAGATGGGTGAGGTTTGGTAGGATAAGCACTTTTTGTGGATATTTTGGCATCGTCGAATTTTCTGACTTCGGTGATGGTTAGTTTAGGTTAGGTTAGGTATTGTGAGGTAAGCACGTTTTGTTGATATTTTCGCAATGTCCAATTCTTTGATTTCGGTGATGGTTAGGTTCAGATGGGTGAGGTTTGGTAGGATAAGAACTTTTTGTGGATATTTTGGCAATGTCGAATTCTCTGACTTCGGTGATGGTTAGGTTAGGTTAGGTTAGGTATTGTAAGGGAAGCACGTTTTGTGGATATTTTATCAATGTCCATTTCTTTGATTTCGGTGACGGTTTGGTTCAGATGGGTGAGGATTGGTAGGATAAGAACTTTTTGTGGATATTTTGGCAATGTCGAATTCTCTGACTTCGGTGATGGTTAGGTTAGGTTGGGTTAGGTATTGTGAGGTGAGCACGTTTTGTGGATATTTTGGCAATGTCCAATTCTTTGATTTTGGTGATGGTTAGGTTCAGATGAGTGTGGTTTGGTAGGATAAGAACTTTTTGTGGATATTTTGGCAATGTCGAATTCTCTGACTTCGGTGATGGTTAGGTTAGGTTGGGTTAGGTATTGTGAGGTAAGCACGTTTTGTGGATATTTTATCAATGTCCAATTCTTTGATTTCGGTGACGGTTAGGTTCAGATGGGTGAGGTTTGGTAGGATAAGCACTTTTTGTGGATATTTTAGCAATGTCGAATTTTTTGACTTCGGTGATGGTTAGGTTAGGTTGGGTTAGGTATTGTGAGGCAAGCACGTTTTGTGGATATTTTTGCAACGTCAAATTCTTTGATTTCGGTGATGGTTAGGTTCAGATGGGTGAGGTTTGGTAGGATAAGAACTTTTTGTGGATATTTTGGCAATGTCGAATTCTCTGACTTCGGTGATGGTTAGGTTAGGTTAGGTTAGGTATTGTAAGGGAAGCACGTTTTGTGGATATTTTATCAATGTCCATTTCTTTGATTTCGGTGACGGTTTGGTTCAGATGGGTGAGGATTGGTAGGATAAGAACTTTTTGTGGATATTTTGGCAATGTCGAATTCTCTGACTTCGGTGATGGTTAGGTTAAGTTGGGTTAGGTATTGTGAGGTAAGCACGTTTTGTGGATATTTTGTTAATGTCCAATTCTTTGATTTCGGTGATGGTTAGGGTCAGATGGGTGAGGTTTGGTAGGATAAGAACTTTTGTGGATATTTTGGCAATGTCGAATTCTCTGACTTCGGTGATTGTTAGGTTAGGTTGGGTTAGGTATTGTGAGGTAAGCACGTTTTGTGGATATTTTGGCAATGTCCAATTCTTTGATTACGGTGATGGTTAGGTTCAGATGGGTGAGGTTTGGTAGGATAAAAACTTTTTGTGGATATTTTGGCAATGTCGAATTCTCTGACTTCGGTGATGGTTAGGTTAGGTTAAGTTAGGTATTTTGAGGTAAGCACGTTTTGTGGATATTTTATCAATGTCCAATTCTTTGATTTCGGTGACGGTTAGGTTCAGATGGGTGAGGTTTGGTAGGATAAGAACTTTTTGTGGAAATTTTGGCAATGTCGAATTTTCTGACTTCGGTGATGGTTAGGTTAGGTTAGGTTAGGTATTGTGAGGTAAGCACGTTTTGTGGATATTTTATCAATGTCCAATTCTTTGATTTCGGTGACGGTTAGGTTCAGATGGGTGAGGTTTGGTAGGATAAGAACTTTTTGTGGATATTTTGGCAATGTCGAATTCTCTGACTTCGGTGATGGTTAGGTTAGGTTAGGTTAGGTATTGTAAGGGAAGCACGTTTTGTGGATATTTTATCAATGTCCATTTCTTTGATTTTGGTGACGGTTTGGTTCAGATGGGTGAGGATTGGTAGGATAAGAACTTTTTGTGGATATTTTGGCAATGTCGAATTCTCTGACTTCGGTGATGGTTAGGTTAGGTTGGGTTAGGTATTGTGAGGTGAGCACGTTTTGTGGATATTTTGGCAATGTCCAATTCTTTGATTTTGGTGATGGTTAGGTTCAGATGAGTGTGGTTTGGTAGGATAAGAACTTTTTGTGGATATTTTGGCAATGTCGAATTCTCTGATTTCGGTGATTGTTAGGTTAGGTTGGGTTAGGTATTGTGAGGTAAGCACGTTTTGTGGATATTTTGGCAATGTCCAATTCTTTGATTACGGTGATGGTTAGGTTCAGATGGGTGAGGTTTGGTAGGATAAAAACTTTTTGTGGATATTTTGGCAATGTCGAATTCTCTGACTTCGGTGATGGTTAGGTTAGGTTAAGTTAGGTATTTTGAGGTAAGCACGTTTTGTGGATATTTTATCAATGTCCAATTTTTTGATTTCGGTGACGGTTAGGTTCAGATGGGTGAGGTTTGGTAGGATAAGAACTTTTTGTGGAAATTTTGGCAATGTCGAATTTTCTGACTTCGGTGATGGTTAGGTTAGGTTAGGTTAGGTATTGTGAGGTAAGCACGTTTTGTGGATATTTTATCAATGTCCAATTCTTTGATTTCGGTGACGGTTAGGTTCAGATGGGTGAGGTTTGGTAGGATAAGAACTTTTTGTGGATATTTTGGCAATGTCGAATTCTCTGACTTCGGTGATGGTAAGGTTAGGTTAGGTTAGGTATTGTGAGGTAAGCACGTTTTGTGGATATTAAATCAATGTCCAATTCTTTGATTTCGGTGACGGTTAGGTTCAGATGGGTGAGGTTTGGTAGGATAAGATTTTTTTGTGGAAATTTTGGCAATGTCGAATTTTCTGACTTCAGTGATGGTTACGTTAGGTTGGGTTAGGTATTGTGAGGGAAGCACGTTTTGTGGATATTTTCGCAACGTCAAATTCTTTGATTTCGGTGATGGTTAGGTTCAGATGGGTGAGGTTTAGTAGGATAAGAACTTTTTGTGGATATTTTGGCAATGTCGAATTCTCTGACTTCGGTGATGGTTAGGTTAGGTTGGGATAGGTATTGTGAGGTAAGCACGTTTTGCGGATATTTTATTAATGTCCAATTCTTTGATTTCGGTGATGGTTAGGTTCAGATGGGTGAGGTTGGGTAGGATAAGCACTTTTTGTGGATATTTTGGCAATGTCGAATTTTCTGACTTCGGTGATGGTAAGGTTAGGTTAGGTTAGGTTAGGTTAGGTTGTAGCGCGCGGACAGTGGGAGCGAGTGGACGTGTCTGTGCGCGCTCTCTCGGCCGAGCACCGACGCCGGCTGTCTACACAGTCCAGAACCGCTACCGCTACTAGAAGCCAGGAGTCGCAACTAGGAGTCAGGAGGGGCCATTGGCACTTCACTGCGTCTGTGCCAGTAGTATCAGACGTATCTGAAGGAGGTAGGAGAGGCTGTGTGTTTGCATGTAAAAAAAAAAAAAAAAAAACCAGGCCGCCACGTTGTTATAACTACCACACAACCCATAACACACCGACAGTTGTCGAAACACCACGCACATAGCGATAATAATAATTGACACTTTGCAAATTGTCGTTATATCGCGTGTAACACAACATCGCTAATCATCTGACCACGCACGCCGGTTCCGATCGCTATACGAATACGACCAGCTGACTATCTGTCAAATCGCGCGACAACCATTGACATTTCTCGGGGGCGCGGGGAGCTGCCAGTCACTGTCAAAGGTGGCTACACTGTGAAAAAAGCCAGTGAAACGCCCGCAAATCGTCGTTATATCACGTGTAATACAATACAATACATCGCTTGAACAGCTGTACCACACCACGCCGGCTCCGATCGTGACACGAATACGATCAGCTGACTAGCTGTCAAATAGCGTGACAGCCAATTATATTTCACGCCTGCCTCAGGCAAAGGTGGCTACACTGTGAATAAAGCCAGTGAAACATCCGCAAATTGTTGTAATATTACGTGTAATACAATACAATACAATACATTCCTAGACCATCTGACTACACCACGCCGGTTTCGATCGCGACACGAACACGATCAGCTGACTAGCTGTCAAATCGTGGGGGCGCCGGCGAGCCGCTTGCCACAGACGATCGCTGCAAAGCACCCACTGTACAACACGGCATTCATACAAATAAATAAACAAATATAAATAATTATCTGCAAAACCAATTAAGATTAAAACTCTAATTAAATTATTTATTCACTAGCGACACCTATGGTCAATTTAGATTAAAACCGTAATTAAATTATTTACTCACTAGCGACACCTATGGTCAATTTAGATTAAAACCTTAATTAAATTATTTATACACTAGCGACATCTATGGTCAATTAAGATCAAAACCTTAAATTAAATTATTTATTCACTAGCGACATCTATGGTCACAATTAAAAATCTTTACCGCAAAAAATCGTAAGAAGTAAACGTCACCGGGAACGAACCGCCGACATACATAGTTCGCACTATGAACAGCTGACATACATGCGCGTGACTACCTGCCCCCATACGCGAGAGACGTAACATCATTACATGCACAGCTGATTCTTAGACCAGCTGACCACAACAAACGACACATCGTGGATTATCTGCTGATATGAATGTCCATTTACTTTATCTGTCATTATAAATGCTATTCTTCATGTTTATGTATGAATGTATTTATGTTTATGTTTAATTGGTATTTTGTTTTTTCTTTTTTGTGTTATATTTTTTTTTTTGACCAGTGTGGCACTTTAGGCTTTAGCGCTTCAGGAATTCCTGTTAAGCCACAATGGTTTGTTTAAAATAAATAAATAAATAAATAAATGAATGACAATGAGCAACGAAAAGCCACAGCAACAAATTATGGATCCAATAAACAGAATAAAAGTGGAAATGGACATGCTCGTGGAGTTTGTGTCAAACGTCAAAAACACGAAGGAAAACATTAAAACCCAAATTAGCCTAGTAAGCAGATTAGTGACAAGCCTAGCCGAGGAAGAGCAGAAAAAGAATAAAATCAACAAAACTGCATCTAAAGCTTCCGACGCGAGCACGGCGACAGAGACGACAGAGAAAAACACTCAGACCGAGACCGAAGAGTGGAAGACCCAACGGAAACAGCAGCGGAAGCAAAAGTGGAAGCCCCAGAAGCCGCTACAGAAGCAACAGGAACAGGAGCAAGCGCAACAGGAAGAAAAACAGCAGCAGCGCCCACAGCCGTATCCACAGCCGCAGACGCAGCAGCAACGACAACAACAAAACAAGGTCCAGCAGAAAAAACCCAAACTGACTATACCGCGCCCAAAAACCGAAGCGATAACACTGAAGCGAAGCGAAAGTAATAACAACACGTACGCGGATATTCTCAAAAAAATAAGAACCACCGTAGACATCGCTGCAACTGGATGCCAGGTGGACCGCATCAGAAAAACCCGGAACGGTATGATCCTAATGGAACTGGAAAGGAACGGCGGCAACCCCACAACGCTAGCAGACGCCATTAAAACAGCACTAGGTGACGACACAACGGTCAGGAGATTAACGACGATGGTGAAGATAGAGGTGCGGGACCTGGATGAAGGAGAAGAGCGCCAAGATGTGATGGACGCCCTCAAACCAGTACTGGGAACGCTTACAGTCGAGGAGGCTGAAGTGGTCAGCCTATTCAACACTTACAACGGAACAAGAGTCGCAGTTGTAAAGATGGCAAGCGACAAAGCACGTACAATCCTAAAAAAAGGTAAGCTTCGCGTAGGATGGGTAAACTGCCGCGTACGACAGCACATAGAAGCGGTCCGCTGTTACAAGTGCCAGGAGTACGGACACTTGGCAGCCACCTGCAGCGGAAGTGACAGGTCCCAACTGTGTCGCCGATGTGGTAAAGGAGGCCACATAGCGGCCAAATGCGAGAACAGTCTGTGCTGCATTGTCTGCAAAGACCGCGGCACGGACACACAGCACATGGCAGGGACACCCAAGTGTCCTGCATACAAAACCGAACTGGAGAGACAGAGGAAGGGGAAGACACAAACATAATGGCTGCAAATGGAAAAATAAGAGTCCTCCAGGTAAACCTTAACCATTGCAGGGCTGCGCAGGACCTCCTCCTGCAGACCATCTATGAGAAAAAAATTGACATCACAATAATAAGCGAACAACATCGCCCATTAAATGGAGATTGGTTCGCCGACACAACCCAGCGCTCGGCGATCTACATCTCACGCGGAAGCGGGATAATCACAGAGGCAGGAACACCACAGGTAGGTGCAGTCTGGGTTCGGGTGCGGGGCGTGCGGTTCTACAGCTGTTACTGTTCGCCGAACGCCTCGGTCTCGGACTTCGTACTGTTTTTGCACGAATTGGAGGCGAGCGTCAGCAGGAGCACAGGACGAGTGGTCGTTGCCGGAGACTTCAATGCAAAGTCTACAGAGTGGGAATCACCTATCACCGATGAGCGCGGTCGCCTACTAGCTGACACAATGGCCAGACTAAACCTGCATGTCCTGAACACCGGAAGTGCAAATACCTTCGTCAGAGGAAGCACTGGCTCCATAGTCGACGTCGCTTTCGCGGACGAGGACACCATTGGCCGCATTACCAACTGGGAGGTGCTCAGCGACACAACACTAAGCGACCACCAATACATCTCATACGAGCTAAGAGACACAAGAACGACCGATTCGACCCCGCATAAGACCGAGCCGACAAGGTGGGCCGTCGGCAAGCTAGACACTAAAACGTGCGAAGAGACGCTCAAGTTCGAGTGTGGCCGTATTCAAGATACCACAACTGGAACAGAACTTTGCAAAGAGACAACGGCAGCGATCACTCGGGCTTGCGAGGCCTCGATGCCGAAGAAGGGTGGAGTGGGACGGAAACCACAATATTGGTGGAACGACGAAATTGCAGAGCTGCGAAGAACCTGCACAAGAAAACGAAGAGAGCACTGTCGGACTGAACGAAGACACAGATCAGGCCACGAAGACGACCAAACGGCCATCGAAACCGCAAGCGAAGCCCACAAAGAAGCAAGAAGAGCAGTCACCTACGCAATCAGGAGGAGTAAAAAGTTGATGTGGGAACAACTCATAGCGACGGTGGACCTGGACCCATGGGGCCAAGCGTATCGTATGGTCCGTGGTAAGCTGTCCGGCCACCGCCAAATTCCCTTCTTAAACAGAGATGGAAATTTGGAAACGATAGTTTCACACCTTTTCCCTACACACAAAGAGACGACACCACAAGCGTGGATCATAGAGCCCGAAGACATCCCAGAGTTTACACTGGGTGAACTATACTCGGCAACAAAACGGCTGTCCACTGACAAATCACCTGGACCTGACGGAATACCGAATGAAATTCTCCGCATATCGGCTAAAGTCTGCCCGAAAACATTGCTGCGGACATTCAACAGCTGCCTCAAGAGCGGAGAATTCCCAAAAATATGGAAAAGGCAGAAACTCGTGCTCATACCCAAGGGCAACAAACCACCGGAGGAGCCGTCGTCATACCGGCCACTGTGCATGTTGGACGGATTGGGCAAACTCCTCGAGCGCCTCATATTACAGAGAGTAGCGAAGACGACGGAGACGGAAGGCGGGTTATGCTCGCAGCAATACGGGTTCAGACCCGGTCGGTCCACGGTAGACGCAATAGCCGAGGTCATAAAGACAATAAAAGACGCTCATAGTGGAACATTAAAAACGAGCAGTCACTGCATAATGGTGACACTGGACGTTAAAAATGCTTTCAATTCTGCCAGATGGGATAAAATAATGTCGGCTCTATCGGAGCTCGGTGGAATACCAGACTACCTTGTAAGAATAATAGGAAGTTACCTGTCGGAGAGGGTTCTGATCACAAGACTGGCAGAACGCAAGATCTCCTCTGGTGTTCCACAGGGCTCTGTCATGGGACCAACATTATGGAACATAATGTACGACTCACTTCTTAAATTAAGACTTCCAGGAGGAGCGAAGCTGGTGGGTTTTGCAGACGACGTAGCTATCATTGTTGTGGCTAGGAAAATAACGGACCTCGAGACCGCCACAAACGACACTCTCGACCTGGTGAACGACTGGATGACGGAAGCCGGACTACAGCTTGCACCACAAAAAACCGAGGCGGTTTTGTTCACCAGAAAAAGAAAAATCGAACCCCCGAAAATCACCATTTCGGGATACGACGTGAGACTAAAAAGGTATTTGACTTATCTTGGAATAATTCTAGATGACAAATTAACCTTTAAGAAACAAGCTGAGCATGCCGCGGAGAAAGCGGCAAGAGCTGTCAACAACATCGGACGACTAATGCCCAACATCGGAGGGCCCAAACCATGCCGAAGAAAACTACTCAACAGCGTAGTGCACTCGGTGATCCTATACGGTGCACCAATATGGGCGCCCAGCATGGCAGTGGAGAGAACCAGGAAATACCTCGCAAGAGTACAACGCAGGGGCGTACTGAGAATCGTATCGGCATATACAACAGTATCCGAGTGCGCAGTACTGGTTATTGCTGGAGTACCACCCATCGACCTACTGGCACATGAAAGAAAGAAGGTATACGAGGGAAGAAAGGAGGGAACGAAAAAAGTAAGAGCGACGGCACGGGCGGAGCTCATGACGGAATGGCAGGTCCGCTGGGACGGCGCAGACAAAGGTAGATGGACACATCGACTGATCCCATCAATCGCAGCCTGGACAAGGAGGAAAAGCGCAAAACCGGACTACCACACAACCCAGCTACTAACCAGCCATGGGTGTTTCGGAGCATTCCTCAACCGCATCGGAAAGGAAACGACAGCAGGATGTCACCACTGTGCATCAATCAGAGATGACGCAGAACATACACTCCTCGTATGCCCTGCATGGGAATCTGAAAGAGCGACACTCGAAGAAAGCACCCCGGTCAACACTGAAGACATAGCACAGAACATCACTAAAGACGTAGCCTCTTGGGAAGCATTCGCAGAGTTCGCAAGGAGCGTCATGAAGCAGAAGGAGGAGGCCGAACGGCTAAGGAAAGCGGAAAGACTTATAGAAGGAAATGAATAGATGTCAACCCATAGATATAGATATACTATTACCAGCCTATGATTAATACTGCAAATGAATGTTTTCAGGAAACAGAAACCAAGCGGGTCAACTAGATGAACTGGAAAGGAGGGATCCGCACAAAAAGGAGAAGCCAACAAGGACGAAATCAGCCCCTGCGGAAGCAATCCACCAACGAGTGGGGTCCCCAAAGGGGTGAGGTGAGTCGGGGGAGTTTTTTAGTCAGTAAAAATCTGACACTTCCCTCTAGTGCGGACTAGAGGGAGTCTTATTGAAGATTTTCTCCTCCCACGCATAGGAAAAAAAAAAAAAAAAAAAAAAAAAAAAAAAGGTTAGGTTAGGTTAGGTTAGGTATTGTAAGGTAAGCACGTTTTGTGGATATTTTGGCAATGTCCAATTCTTTGATTTCGGTGATGGTTAGGTTCAGATGGGTGAGGTTTGGTAGGATAAGAACTTTTTGTTGATATTTTGGCAATGTCGAATTTTCTGACTTCGGTGATGGTTAGGTTAGGTTGGGTTAGGTATTGTGAGGTAAGCACGTTTTGTGGATATTTTATCAATGTACAATTCTTTGATTTCGGTGATGGTTAAGTTCACATGGGTGAGGTTTGGTAGGATAAGCACTTTTTGTGGATATTTTGGCAATGTCGAATTTTCTGACTTCGGTGATGGTTAGGTTAGGTTCGGTTAGGTATTTTGAGGTAAGCACGTTTTGTGGATATTTTATCAATGTCCAATTCTTTAATTTCGGTGATGGTTAGGTTCAGATGGGTGAGGTTTGGTAGGATAAGCACTTTTTGTGGATATTTTGGCAATGTCGAATTTTCTGACTTCGGTGATGGTTAGGTTAGGTTAGGTTAGGTATTGTGAGGTAAGCACGTTTTGTTGATATTTTCGCAATGTCCAATTCTTTGATTTCGGTGATGGTTAGGTTCAGATGGGTGAGGTTTGGTAGGATAAGCACTTTTTGTGGATATTTTGGCAATGTCGAATTTTCTGACTTCGGTGATGGTTAGGTTAGGTTGGGTTAGGTATTGTGAGGTGAGCACGTTTTGTGGATATTTTGGCAATGTCCAATTCTTTGATTTTGGTGATGGTTAGGTTCAGATGAGTGTGGTTTGGTAGGATAAGAACTTTTTGTGGATATTTTGGCAATGTCGAATTCTCTGACTTCGGTGATGGTTTGGTTAGGTTGGGTTAGGTATTGTGAGGTAAGCACGTTTTGTGGATATTTTATCAATGTCCAATTCTTTGATTTCGGTGACGGTTAAGTTCAGATGGGTGAGGTTTGGTAAGATAAGAACTTTTTGTGGATATTTTGGCAATGTCGAATTCTCTGACTTCGGTGATGGTTAGGTTAGGTTGGGTTAGGTATTGTGAGGTAAGCACGTTTTGTGGATATTTTTTCAATGTCAAATTCTTTGATTTCGGTGATAGTTAGGTTCAGATGGGTGAGGTTTGGTAGGATAAGAACTTTTTTGTGGATATTTTGGCAATGTCGAATTCTCTGACTTCGGTGATGGTTAGGTTAGGTTGGGTTAGGTATTGTGAGGTAAGCACGTTTTGTGGATATTTTCTTAATGTCCAATTCTTTGATTTCGGTGATGGTTAGGGTCAGATGGGTGAGGTTTGGTAGGATAAGAACTTTTGTGGATATTTTGGCAATGTCGAATTCTCTGACTTCGGTGATGGTTAGGTTAGGTAAGGTTAGGTATTTTGAGGTAAGCACGTTTTGTGGATATTTTATCAATGTCCAATTCTTTGATTTCGGTGACGGTTAGGTTCAGATGGGTGAGGTTTGGTAGGATAAGAACTTTTTGTGGATATTTTGGCAATGTCGAATTCTCTGACTTCGGTGATGGTTAGGTTAGGTTAGGTTAGGTATTTTGAGGTAAGCACGTTTTGTGGATATTTTATCAATGTCCAATTCTTTGATTTCGGTGACGGTTAGGTTCAGATGGGTGAGGTTTGGTAGGATAAGAACTTTTTGTTGATATTTTAGCAATGTCGAATTTTCTGACTTCGGTGATGGTTAGGTTAGGTTGGGTTAGGTATTGTGAGGGAAGCACGTTTTGTGAATATTTTCGCAACGTCAAATTCTTTGATTTCGGTGATGGTTAGGTTCAGATGGGTGAGGTTTGGTAGGATAAGCACTTTTTGTGGATATTTTGGCAATGTCGAATTCTCTAACTTCGGTGATGGTTAGGTTAGGTTGGGTTAGGTATTGTGAAGTAAGCACGTTTTGTGGATATTTTATCAATGTCCAATTCTTTGATTTCTGTGATGGTTAGGTTCAGATGGGTGAGGTTTGGTAGGATAAGCACTTTTTGTGGATATTTTGGCAATGTCGAATTTTCTGACTTTGGTGATGGTTAGGTTAGGTTAGGTTAGGTATTGTGAGGGAAGCACGTTTTGTGGATATTTATGCAATGTCGAATTCTTTGATTTCGGTGATGGTTAGGTTCAGATGAGTGTGGATTGGTAGGATAAGAACTTTTTGTGGATATTTTGGCAATGTCGTATTCTCTGACTTCGGTGATGGTAAGGTTAGGTTGGGTTAGGTATTGTGAGGTGAGCACGTTTTGTGGATATTTTATCAATGTCCAATTCTTTGATTTCGGTGATGGTTAGGTTCAGATGGGTGAGGTTTGGTAGGATAAGAACTTTTTGTGGATATTTTGGCAATGTCGAATTCTCTGACTTCGGTGATGGTTAGGACTGGTTGGGTTAGGTATTGTGAGGTAAGCACGTTTTGTGGATATTTTGGCAATGTCAAATTCTTTGATTTCGGTGATGGTTAAGTTCAGATGAGTGTGGATTGGTAGGATAAGAACTTTTTGTGGATATTTTGGCAATGTCGAATTCTCTGTCTTCGGTGATGGTTAGGTTAGGTTGGGTTAGGTATTGTGAGGCAAGCACGTTTTGTGGATATTTTTGCAACGTCAAATTCTTTGATTTCGGTGATGGTTAGGTTCAGATGGGTGAGGTTTGGTAGGATAAGAACTTTTTGTGGATATTTTGGCAATGTCGAATTCTCTGACTTCGGTGATGGTTAGGTTAGGTTGGGATAGGTATTGTGAGGTAAGCACGTTTTGCGGATATTTTATTAATGTCCAATTCTTTGATTTTGGTGATGGTTAGGTTCAGATGGGTGAGGTTTGGTAGGATAAGCACTTTTTGTGGATATTTTGGCAATGTCGACTTTTCTGACTTCGGTGATGGTTAGGTTAGGTTGGCTTAGGTATTGTAAGGTAAGCACGTTTTGTGGATATTTTGGCAATGTCCAATTCTTTGATTTCGGTGATGGTTAGGTTCAGATGGGTGAGGTTTGGTAGGATAAAAACTTTTTGTTGATATTTTGGCAATGTCGAATTCTCTGACTTCGGTGATGGTTAGGTTAGGTTGGGTTAGATATTGTGAGGTAAGCACGTTTTGTGGATATTTTCGCAATTTCCAATTCTTTGATTTCGGTGACGGTTAGGTTCAGATGGGTGAGGTTTGGTAGGATAAGAACTTTTTGTGGATATTTTGGCAATGTCGAATTCTCTGACTTCGGTGATGGTAAGGTTAGGTTAGGTTAGGTTAGGTTAGGTTAGGTTAGGTATTGTAAGGTAAGCACGTTTTGTGGATATTTTGGCAATGTCCAATTCTTTGATTTCGGTGATGGTTAGGTTCAGATGGGTGAGGTTTGGTAGGATAAGAACTTTTTGTTGATATTTTGGCAATGTCGAATTTTCTGACTTCGGTGATGGTTAGGTTAGGTTGGGTTAGGTATTGTGAGGTAAGCACGTTTTGTGGATATTTTATCAATGTACAATTCTTTGATTTCGGTGATGGTTAGGTTCACATGGGTGAGGTTTGGTAGGATAAGCACTTTTTGTGGATATTTTGGCAATGTCGAATTTTCTGACTTCGGTGATAGTTAGGTTAGGTTCGGTTATGTATTTTGAGGTAAGCACGTTTTGTGGATATTTTATCAATGTCCAATTCTTTAATTTTGGTGATGGTTAGGTTCAGATGGGTGAGGTTTGGTAGGATAAGCACTTTTTGTGGATATTTTGGCAATGTCGAATTTTCTGACTTCGGTGATGGTTAGGTTAGGTTAGGTTAGGTATTGTGAGGTAAGCACGTTTTGTTGATATTTTCGCAATGTCCAATTCTTTGATTTCGGTGATGGTTAGGTTCAGATGGGTGAGGTTTGGTAGGATAAGCACTTTTTGTGGATATTTTAGCAATGTCGAATTTTTTGACTTCGGTGATGGTTAGGTTAGGTTGGGTTAGGTATTGTGAGGCAAGCACGTTTTGTAGATATTTTTGCAACGTCAAATTCTTTGAATTCGGTGATGGTTAGGTTCAGATGGGTGAGGTTTGGTAGGATAAGAACTTTTTGTGGATATTTTGGCAATGTCGAATTCTCTGACTTCGGTGATGGTTAGGTTAGGTTGGGTTAGGTATTGTGAGGTGAGCACGTTTTGTGGATATTTTGGCAATGTCTAATTCTTTGATTTTGGTGATGGTTAGGTTCAGATGAGTGTGGTTTGGTAGGATAAGAACTTTTTGTGGATATTTTGGCAATGTCGAATTCTCTGACTTCGGTGATGGTTAGGTTAGGTTGGGTTAGGTATTGTGAGGTGAGCACGTTTTGTGGATATTTTGGCAATGTCCAATTCTTTGATTTTGGTGATGGTTAGGTTCAGATGAGTGTGGTTTGGTAGGATAAGAACTTTTTGTGGATATTTTGGCAATGTCGAATTCTCTGACTTCGGTGATGGTTAGGTTAGGTTGGGTTAGGTATTGTGAGGTAAGCACGTTTTGTGGATATTTTATCAATGTCCAATTCTTTGATTTCGGTGACGGTTAAGTTCAGATGGGTGAGGTTTGGTACGATAAGAACTTTTTGTGGATATTTTGGCAATGTCGAATTCTCTGACTTCGGTGATGGTTAGGTTAGGTTGGGTTAGGTATTGTGAGGTAAGCACGTTTTATGGATATTTTTTCAATGTCAAATTCTTTGATTTCGGTGATAGTTAGGTTCAGATGGGTGAGGTTTGGTAGGATAAGAACTTTTTTGTGGATATTTTGGCAATGTCGAATTCTCTGACTTCGGTGATGGTTAGGTTAGGTTGGGTTAGGTATTGTGAGGTAAGCACGTTTTGTGGATATTTTCTTAATGTCCAATTCTTTGATTTCGGTGATGGTTAGGGTCAGATGGGTGAGGTTTGGTAGGATAAGAACTTTTGTGGATATTTTGGCAATGTCGAATTCTCTGACTTCGGTGATGGTTAGGTTAGGTTGGGTTAGGTATTGTGAGGTAAGCACGTTTTGTGGATATTTTGGCAATGTCCAATTTTTTGATTTCGGTGATGGTTAGGTTCAGATGGGTGAGGTTTGGTAGGATAAGAACTTTTTGTGGATATTTTGGCAATGTCGAATTCTCTGACTTCGGTGATGGTTAGGTTAGGTTAGGTTAGGTATTGTGAGGTAAGCACGTTTTGTGGATATTTTATCAATGTCCAATTCTTTGATTTCGGTGACGGTTAGGTTCAGATGGGTGAGGTTTGGTAGGATAAGAACTTTTTGTGGAAATTTTGGCAATGTCGAATTTTCTGACTTCAGTGATGGTTACGTTAGGTTGGGTTAGGTATTGTGAGGGAAGCACGTTTTGTGGATATTTTCGCAACGTCAAATTCTTTGATTTCGGTGATGGTTAGGTTAGGTTGGGTTAGGTATTGTAAGGTAAGCACGTTTTGTGGATATTTTGGCAATGTCCAATTCTTTGATTTCGGTGATGGTTAGGTTCAGATGGGTGAGGTTTGGTAGGATAAGAACTTTTTGTTGATATTTTGGCAATGTCGAATTCTCTGACTTCGGTGATGGTTAGGTTAGGTTGGGTTAGATATTGTGAGGTAAGCACGTTTTGTGGATATTTTCGCAATTTCCAATTCTTTGATTTCGGTGACGGTTAGGTTCAGATGGGTGAGGTTTGGTAGGATAAGAACTTTTTGTGGATATTTTGGCAATGTCGAATTCTCTGACTTCGGTGATGGTAAGGTTAGGTTAGGTTAGGTTAGGTTAGGTTAGGTTAGGTATTGTAAGGTAAGCACGTTTTGTGGATATTTTGGCAATGTCCAATTCTTTGATTTCGGTGATGGTTAGGTTCAGATGGGTGAGGTTTGGTAGGATAAGAACTTTTTGTTGATATTTTGGCAATGTCGAATTTTCTGACTTCGGTGATGGTTAGGTTAGGTTGGGTTAGGTATTGTGAGGTAAGCACGTTTTGTGGATATTTTATCAATGTACAATTCTTTGATTTCGGTGATGGTTAGGTTCACATGGGTGAGGTTTGGTAGGATAAGCACTTTTTGTGGATATTTTGGCAATGTCGAATTTTCTGACTTCGGTGATAGTTAGGTTAGGTTCGGTTAGGTATTTTGAGGTAAGCACGTTTTGTGGATAGTTTATCAATGTCCAATTCTTTAATTTCGGTGATGGTTAGGTTCAGATGGGTGAGGTTTGGTAGGATAAGCACTTTTTGTGGATATTTTGGCAATGTCGAATTTTCTGACTTCGGTGATGGTTAGGTTAGGTTAGGTTAGGTATTGTGAGGTAAGCACGTTTTGTTGATATTTTCGCAATGTCCAATTCTTTGATTTCGGTGATGGTTAGGTTCAGATGGGTGAGGTTTGGTAGGATAAGCACTTTTTGTGGATATTTTAGCAATGTCGAATTTTTTGACTTCGGTGATGGTTAGGTTAGGTTGGGTTAGGTATTGTGAGGCAAGCACGTTTTGTGGATATTTTTGCAACGTCAAATTCTTTGATTTCGGTGATGGTTAGGTTCAGATGGGTGAGGTTTGGTAGGATAAGAACTTTTTGTGGATATTTTGGCAATGTCGAATTCTCTGACTTCGGTGATAGTTAGGTTAGGTTGGGTTAGGTATTGTGAGGTGAGCACGTTTTGTGGATATTTTGGCAATGTCCAATTCTTTGATTTTGGTGATGGTTATGTTCAGATGAGTGTGGTTTGGTAGGATAAGAACTTTTTGTGGATATTTTGGCAATGTCGAATTCTCTGACTTCGGTGATGGTTAGGTTAGGTTGGGTTAGGTATTGTGAGGTGAGCACGTTTTGTGGATATTTTGGCAATGTCCAATTCTTTGATTTTGGTGATGGTTAGGTTCAGATGAGTGTGGTTTGGTAGGATAAGAACTTTTTGTGGATATTTTGGCAATGTCGAATTCTCTGACTTCGGTGATGGTTAGGTTAGGTTGGGTTAGGTATTGTGAGGTAAGCACGTTTTGTGGATATTTTATCAATGTCCAATTCTTTGATTTCGGTGACGGTTAAGTTCAGATGGGTGAGGTTTGGTAAGAAAAGAACTTTTTGTGGATATTTTGGCAATGTCGAATTCTCTGACTTCGGTGATGGTTAGGTTAGGTTGGGTTAGGTATTGTGAGGTAAGCACGTTTTATGGATATTTTTTCAATGTCAAATTCTTTGATTTCGGTGATAGTTAGGTTCAGATGGGTGAGGTTTGGTAGGATAAGAACTTTTTTGTGGATATTTTGGCAATGTCGAATTCTCTGACTTCGGTGATGGTTAGGTTAGGTTGGGTTAGGTATTGTGAGGTAAGCACGTTTTGTGGATATTTTCTTAATGTCCAATTCTTTGATTTCGGTGATGGTTAGGGTCAGATGGGTGAGGTTTGGTAGGATAAGAACTTTTGTGGATATTTTGGCAATGTCGAATTCTCTAACTTCGGTGATGGTTAGGTTAGGTTGGGTTAGGTATTGTGAGGTAAGCACGTTTTGTGGATATTTTGGCAATGTCCAATTTTTTGATTTCGGTGATGGTTAGGTTCAGATGGGTGAGGTTTGGTAGGATAAGAACTTTTTGTGGATATTTTGGCAATGTCGAATTCTCTGACTTCGGTGATGGTAAGGTTAGGTTAGGTTAGGTATTGTGAGGTAAGCACGTTTTGTGGATATTTTATCAATGTCCAATTCTTTGATTTCGGTGACGGTTAGGTTCAGATGGGTGAGGTTTGGTAGGATAAGAACTTTTTGTGGAAATTTTGGCAATGTCGAATTTTCTGACTTCAGTGATGGTTACGTTAGGTTGGGTTAGGTATTGTGAGGGAAGCACGTTTTGTGGATATTTTCGCAACGTCAAATTCTTTGATTTCGGTGATGGTTAGGTTCAGATGGGTGAGGTTTGGTAGGATAAGAACTTTTTGTGGATATTTTGGCAATGTCGAATTCTCTGACTTCGGTGATGGTTAGGTTAGGTTGGGATAGGTATTGTGAGGTAAGCACGTTTTGCGGATATTTTATTAATGTCCATTTCTTTGATTTTGGTGATGGTTAGGTTCAAATGGGTGAGGTTTGGTAGGATAAGCACTTTTTGTGGATATTTTGGCAATGTCGAATTTTCTGACTTCGGTGATGGTTAGGTTAGGTTGGGTTAGGTATTGTAAAGTAAGCACGTTTTGTGGATATTTTGGCAATGTCCAATTCTTTGATTTCGGTGATGGTTAGGTTCAGATGGGTGAGGTTTGGTAGGATAAGAACTTTTTGTGGATATTTTGGCAATGTCGAATTCTCTGATTTCGGTGATGGTAAGGTTAGGTTGGGATAGGTATTGTGAGGTAAGCACGTTTTGCGGATATTTTATTAATGTCCATTTCTTTGATTTTGGTGATGGTTAGGTTCAGATGGGTGAGGTTTGGTAGGATAAGCACTTTTTGTGGATATTTTGGCAATGTCGAATTTTCTGACTTCGGTGATGGTTAGGTTAGGTTGGGTTAGGTATTGTGAGGGAAGCACGTTTTGTGGATATTTTTGCAACGTCAAATTCTTTGATTTCGGTGATGGTTGGGTTCAGATGGGTGAGGTTTGGTAGGATAAGAACTTTTTGTGGATATTTTGGCAATGTCGAATTTTCTGTTTTCGGTGATGGTTAGGTTAGGTTGGGTTAGGTATTGTGAGGTAAGCACGTTTTGTGGATATTTTATCAATGTACAATTCTTTGATTTCGGTGATGGTTAGGTTCACATGGGTGAGGTTTGGTAGGATAAGCACTTTTTGTGGATATTTTGGCAATGTCGAATTTTCTGACTTCGGTGATGGTTAGGTTAGGTTCGGTTAGGTATTTTGAGGTAAGCACGTTTTGTGGATATTTAATCAATGTCCAATTCTTTGATTTCGGTGATGGTTAGGTTCAGATGGGTGAGGTTTGGTAGGATAAGCACTTTTTGTGGATATTTTGGCAATGTCGAATTTTCTGACTTCGGTGATGGTTAGGTTAGGTTCGGTTAGGTATTTTGAGGTAAGCACGTTTTGTGGATATTTTATCAATGTCCAATTCTTTGATTTCGGTGATAGTTAGGTTCAGATGGGTGAGGTTTGGTAGGATAAGAACTTTTTGTGGAAATTTTGGCAATGTCAAATTTTCTGACTTCGGTGATGGTTAGGTTAGGTTGGGTTAAATATTGTGAGGTAAGCACGTTTTGTTGATATTTTCGCAATGTCCAGTTCTTTGATTTCGGTGATGGTTAGGTTCAGATGGGTGAGGTTTGGTAGGATAAGAACTTTTTGTGGATATTTTGGCAATGTCAAATTCTCTGACTTCGGTGATGGTTAGGTTAGGTTGGGTTTGGTTTTGTGAGGTAAGAACGTTTTGTGGATATTTTATCAATGTCCAATTCTTTGATATCGATGATGGTTAGGTTCAGATGGGTGAGGTTTGGTAGGATAAGCACTTTTTGTGGATATTTTGGCAATGTCGAATTCTCTGACTTCGGTGATGGTTAGGTTAGGTTGGGTTAGGTATTGTGAGGTAAGCACGTTTTGTGGATATTTTATCAATGTCCAATTTTTTGATTTCGGTGATGGTTAGGTTCAGATGAGTGTGGATTGGTAGGATAAGAACTTTTTGTGGATATTTTGGCAATGTCGAATTCTCTGACTTCGGTGATGGTTAGGTTAGGTTGGGTGAGGTATTGTGAGGTAAGCACGTTTTGTGGATATTTTATCAAGGTCCAATTCTTTGATTTCGGTGATGGTTAGGTTCAGATGGGTGAGGTTTGGTAGGATAAGAACTTTTTGTGGAAGTTTGGCAATGTCGAATTCTCTGACTTTGGTGATGGTTAGGTTAGGTAGAGTTAGGTATTGTGAGGTAAGCACGTTTTGTGGATATTTTGGCAATGTCCAATTCTTTGATTTCGGTGATGGTTAGGTTCAGATGGGTGAGGTTTGGTAGGATAAGAACTTTTTGTGGATATTTTGGCAATGTCGAATTCTCTGACTTCGGTGATGGTTAGGGTAGGTTGGGTTAGGTATTGTGAGGGAAGCACGTTTTGTGAATATTTTCGCAACGTCAAATTCTTTGATTTCGGTGATGGTTAGGTTCAGATGGGTGAGGTTTGGTAGGATAAGCACTTTTTGTGGATATTTTGGCAATGTCGAATTTTCTGACTTCGGTGATGGTTAGGTTAGGTTGGGTTAGGTATTGTGAAGTAAGCACGTTTTGTGGATATTTTATCAATGTCCAATTCTTTGATTTCGGTGATAGTTAGTTTCAGATGGGTGAGGTTTGGTAGGATAAGAACTTTTTGTGGAAATTTTGGCAATGTCAAATTTTCTGACTTCGGTGATGGTTAGGTTAGGTTGGGTTAAATATTGTGAGGTATGCACGTTTTGTTGATATTTTCGCAATGTCCAATTCTTTGATTTCGGTGATGGTTAGGTTCAGATGGGTGAGGTTTGGTAGGATAAAAACTTTTTGTAAATATTTTGGCAATGTCCAATTCTCTGACTTCGGTGATGGTTAGGTTAGGTTAGGTTAGGTATTGTGAGGTAAGCACGTTTTGTGGATATTTAATCCATGTCCAATTCTTTGATTTCGGTGACGGTAAGGTTCAGATGGGTGAGGTTTGGTAGGATAAGAACTTTTTGTGTATATTTTGGCAATGTCGAATTCTCTGACTTCGGTGATGGTTAGGTTAGGTTGGGTTTGGTTTTGTGAGGTAAGAACGTTTTGTGGATATTTTATCAATGTCCAATTCTTTGATATCGATGATGGTTAGGTTCAGATGGGTGAGGTTTGGTAGGATAAGCACTTTTTGTGGATATTTTGGCAATGTCGAATTCTCTGACTTCGGTGATGGTTAGGTTAGGTTGGGTTAGGTATTGTGAGGAAAACACGTTTTGTGGATATTTTATCAATGTCCAATTCTTTGATTTCGGTGATGGTTAGGTTCACATGGGTGAGGTTTGGTAGGATAAGCACTTTTTGTGGATATTTTGGCAATGTCGAATTTTCTGACTTCGGTGATGGTTAGGTTAGGTTCGGTTAGGTATTTTGAGGTAAGCACGTTTTGTAGATATTTTATTAATGTCCAATTCTTTGATTTCGGTGATGGTTAGGTTCAGATGGGTGAGGTTTGGTAGGATAAGAACTTTTTGTGGAAATTTTGGCAATGTCGAATTTTCTGACTTCAGTGATGGTTACGTTAGGTTGGGTTAGGTATTGTGAGGGAAGCACGTTTTGTGGATATTTTCGCAACGTCAAAATCTTTGATTTCGGTCATGGTTAGGTTCAGATGGGTGAGGTTTGGTAGGATAAGAACTTTTTGTGGATATTTTGGCAATGTCGAATTCTCTGACTTCGGTGATGGTTAGGTTAGGTTGGGTTAGGTATTGTTAGGAAAACACGTTTTGTGGATATTTTATCAATGTCCAATTCTTTGATTTCGGTGATGGTTAGGTTCACATGGGTGAGGTTTGGTAGGATAAGAACTTTTTGTGGAAATTTTGGCAATGTCAAATTTTCTGACTTCGGTGATGGTTAGGTTAGGTTGGGTTAAATATTGTGAGGTAAGCACGTTTTGTTGATATTTTCGCAATGTCCAGTTCTTTGATTTCGGTGATGGTTAGGTTCAGATGGGTGAGGTTTGGTAGGATAAGAACTTTTTGTGGAAATTTTGGCAATGTCAAATTTTCTGACTTCGGTGATGGTTAGGTTAGGTTGGGTTAAATATTGTGAGGTAAGCACGTTTTGTTGATATTTTCGCAATGTCCAGTTCTTTGATTTCGGTGATGGTTAGGTTCAGATGGGTGAGGTTTGGTAGGATAGGCACTTTTTGTGGATATTTTAGCAATGTCGAATTTTCTGACTTCGGTGATGGTTAGGTTAGGTTGGGTTAGGTATTGTGAGGTAAGCACGTTTTGTGGATATTTTATCAATGTCCAATTCTTTGATTTCGGTGATGGTGAGGTTCAGATGAGTGTGGATTGGTAGGATAAGAACTTTTTGTGGAAGTTTGGCAATGTCGAATTCTCTGACTTCGGTGATGGTTAGGTTAGGTAGGGTTAGGTATTGTGAGGTAAGCACGTTTTGTGGATATTTTGGCAATGTCCAATTCTTTGAATTCGGTGATGGTTAGGTTCAGATGGGTGAGGTTTGGTAGGATAAGAACTTTTTGTGGATATTTTGGCAATGTCGAATTCTCTGACTTCGGTGATGGTTAGGGTAGGTTGGGTTAGGTATTGTGAGGGAAGCACGTTTTGTGAATATTTTCGCAACGTCAAATTCTTTGATTTCGGTGATAGTTAGGTTCAGTTGGTGAGGTTTGGTAGGATAAGCACTTTTTGTGGATATTTTGGCAATGTCGAATTCTCTGACTTCGGTGATGGTTAGGGTAGGTTGGGTTAGGTATTGTGAGGGAAGCACGTTTTGTGAATATTTTCGCAACGTCAAATTCTTTGATTTCGGTGATGGTTAGGTTCAGATGGGTGAGGTTTGGTAGGATAAGCACTTTTTGTGGATATTTTGGCAATGTCGAATTCTCTGACTTCGGTGATGGTTAGGTTAGGTTGGGTTAGGTATTGTGAAGTAAGCACGTTTTGTGGATATTTTATCAATGTCCAATTCTTTGATTTCTGTGATGGTTAGGTTCAGATGGGTGAGGTTTGGTAGGATAAGCACTTTATGTGGATATTTTGGCAATGTCGAATTTTCTGACTTTGGTGATGGTTAGGTTAGGTTAGGTTAGGTATTGTGAGGGAAGCACGTTTTGTGGATATTTATGCAATGTCGAATTCTTTGATTTCGGTGATGGTTAGGTTCAGATGAGTGTGGATTGGTAGGATAAGAACTTTTTGTGGATATTTTGGCAATGTCGAATTCTCTGACTTCGGTGATGGTTAGGTTAGGTTGGGTTAGGTATTGTGAGGTGAGCACGTTTTGTGGATATTTTATCAATGTCTAATTCTTTGATTTCGGTGATGGTTAGGTTCAGATGGGTGAGGTTTGGTAGGATAAGAACTTTTTGTGGATATTTTGGCAATGTCGAATTCTCTGACTTCGGTGATGGTTAGGTTAGTTTGGGTGAGGTATTGTGAGGTAAGCACGTTTTGTGGATATTTTATCAATGTCCAATTCTTTGATTTCGGTGATGGTTAGGTTCAGATGGGTGAGGTTTGGTAGGATAAGCACTTTTTGTGGAAGTTTGGCAATGTCGAATTCTCTGACTTTGGTGATGGTTAGGTTAGTTTGGGTTAGATATTGAGAGGTAAGCACGTTTTGTGGATATTTTCGCAATTTCCAATTCTTTGATTTCGGTGATGGTTAGGTTCAGATGGGTGAGGTTTGGTAGGATAAGCACTTTTTGTGGATATTTAAGCAATGTCGAATTTTCTGTTTTCGGTGATGGTTAGGTTAGGTTGGGTTAGGTATTGTGAGGGAAGCACGTTTTGTGGATATTTTCGCAACGTCAAATTCTTTGATTTCGGTGATGGTTAGGTTCAGATGGGTGAGGTTTGGTAGGATAAGCACTTTTTGTGGATATTTTGGCAATGTCGAATTCTCTGACTTCGGTGATGGTTAGGTTAGGTTGGGTTAGGTATTGTGAAGTAAGCACGTTTTGTGGATATTTTATCAATGTCCAATTCTTTGATTTCAGTGATGGTTAGGTTCAGATGGGTGAGGTTTGGTAGGATAAGCACTTTTTGTGGATATTTTGGCAATGTCGAATTTTCTGACTTTGGTGATGGTTAGGTCAGGTTAGGTTAGGTATTGTGAGGGAAGCACGTTTTGTGGATATTTTTGCAATGTCAAATTCTTTGATTTCGGTGATGGTTAGGTTAGGTTGGGTTAGGTATTGTGAGGGAAGCACGTTTTGTGGATATTTTTGCAACGTCAAATTCTTTGATTTCGGTGATGGTTGGGTTCAGATGGGTGAGGTTTGGTAGGATAAGAACTTTTTGTGGATATTTTGGCAATGTCGAATTCTCTGACTTCGGTGATGGTTAGGGTAGGTTGGGTTAGGTATTGTGAGGGAAGCACGTTTTGTGAATATTTTCGCAACGTCAAATTCTTTGATTTCGGTGATAGTTAGGTTCAGTTGGTGAGGTTTGGTAGGATAAGCACTTTTTGTGGATATTTTGGCAATGTCGAATTCTCTGACTTCGGTGATGGTTAGGGTAGGTTGGGTTAGGTATTGTGAGGGAAGCACGTTTTGTGAATATTTTCGCAACGTCAAATTCTTTGATTTCGGTGATGGTTAGGTTCAGATGGGTGAGGTTTGGTAGGATAAGCACTTTTTGTGGATATTTTGGCAATGTCGAATTCTCTGACTTCGGTGATGGTTAGGTTAGGTTGGGTTAGGTATTGTGAAGTAAGCACGTTTTGTGGATATTTTATCAATGTCCAATTCTTTGATTTCTGTGATGGTTAGGTTCAGATGGGTGAGGTTTGGTAGGATAGGCACTTTTTGTGGATATTTTAGCAATGTCGAATTTTCTGACTTCGGTGATGGTTAGGTTAGGTTGGGTTAGGTATTGTGAGGTAAGCACGTTTTGTGGATATTTTATCAATGTCCAATTCTTTGATTTCGGTGATGGTGAGGTTCAGATGAGTGTGGATTGGTAGGATAAGAACTTTTTGTGGAAGTTTGGCAATGTCGAATTCTCTGACTTCGGTGATGGTTAGGTTAGGTAGGGTTAGGTATTGTGAGGTAAGCACGTTTTGTGGATATTTTGGCAATGTCCAATTCTTTGAATTCGGTGATGGTTAGGTTCAGATGGGTGAGGTTTGGTAGGATAAGAACTTTTTGTGGATATTTTGGCAATGTCGAATTCTCTGACTTCGGTGATGGTTAGGGTAGGTTGGGTTAGGTATTGTGAGGGAAGCACGTTTTGTGAATATTTTCGCAACGTCAAATTCTTTGATTTCGGTGATAGTTAGGTTCAGTTGGTGAGGTTTGGTAGGATAAGCACTTTTTGTGGATATTTTGGCAATGTCGAATTCTCTGACTTCGGTGATGGTTAGGTTAGGTTGGGTTAGGTATTGTGAGGGAAGCACGTTTTGTGGATATTTTCGCAACGTCAAATTCTTTGATTTCGGTGATGGTTAGGTTCAGATGGGTGAGGTTTGGTAGGATAAGCACTTTTTGTGGATATTTTGGCAATGTCGAATTCTCTGACTTCGGTGATGGTTAGGTTAGGTTGGGTTAGGTATTGTGAAGTAAGCACGTTTTGTGGATATTTTATCAATGTCCAATTCTTTGATTTCAGTGATGGTTAGGTTCAGATGGGTGAGGTTTGGTAGGATAAGCACTTTTTGTGGATATTTTGGCAATGTCGAATTTTCTGACTTTGGTGATGGTTAGGTCAGGTTAGGTTAGGTATTGTGAGGGAAGCACGTTTTGTGGATATTTTTGCAATGTCAAATTCTTTGATTTCGGTGATGGTTAGGTTAGGTTGGGTTAGGTATTGTGAGGGAAGCACGTTTTGTGGATATTTTTGCAACGTCAAATTCTTTGATTTCGGTGATGGTTGGGTTCAGATGGGTGAGGTTTGGTAGGATAAGAACTTTTTGTGGATATTTTGGCAATGTCGAATTCTCTGACTTCGGTGATGGTTAGGGTAGGTTGGGTTAGGTATTGTGAGGGAAGCACGTTTTGTGAATATTTTCGCAACGTCAAATTCTTTGATTTCGGTGATAGTTAGGTTCAGTTGGTGAGGTTTGGTAGGATAAGCACTTTTTGTGGATATTTTGGCAATGTCGAATTCTCTGACTTCGGTGATGGTTAGGGTAGGTTGGGTTAGGTATTGTGAGGGAAGCACGTTTTGTGAATATTTTCGCAACGTCAAATTCTTTGATTTCGGTGATGGTTAGGTTCAGATGGGTGAGGTTTGGTAGGATAAGCACTTTTTGTGGATATTTTGGCAATGTCGAATTCTCTGACTTCGGTGATGGTTAGGTTAGGTTGGGTTAGGTATTGTGAAGTAAGCACGTTTTGTGGATATTTTATCAATGTCCAATTCTTTGATTTCTGTGATGGTTAGGTTCAGATGGGTGAGGTTTGGTAGGATAGGCACTTTTTGTGGATATTTTAGCAATGTCGAATTTTCTGACTTCGGTGATGGTTAGGTTAGGTTGGGTTAGGTATTGTGAGGTAAGCACGTTTTGTGGATATTTTATCAATGTCCAATTCTTTGATTTCGGTGATGGTGAGGTTCAGATGAGTGTGGATTGGTAGGATAAGAACTTTTTGTGGAAGTTTGGCAATGTCGAATTCTCTGACTTCGGTGATGGTTAGGTTAGGTAGGGTTAGGTATTGTGAGGTAAGCACGTTTTGTGGATATTTTGGCAATGTCCAATTCTTTGAATTCGGTGATGGTTAGGTTCAGATGGGTGAGGTTTGGTAGGATAAGAACTTTTTGTGGATATTTTGGCAATGTCGAATTCTCTGACTTCGGTGATGGTTAGGGTAGGTTGGGTTAGGTATTGTGAGGGAAGCACGTTTTGTGAATATTTTCGCAACGTCAAATTCTTTGATTTCGGTGATAGTTAGGTTCAGTTGGTGAGGTTTGGTAGGATAAGCACTTTTTGTGGATATTTTGGCAATGTCGAATTCTCTGACTTCGGTGATGGTTAGGGTAGGTTGGGTTAGGTATTGTGAGGGAAGCACGTTTTGTGAATATTTTCGCAACGTCAAATTCTTTGATTTCGGTGATGGTTAGGTTCAGATGGGTGAGGTTTGGTAGGATAAGCACTTTTTGTGGATATTTTGGCAATGTCGAATTCTCTGACTTCGGTGATGGTTAGGTTAGGTTGGGTTAGGTATTGTGAAGTAAGCACGTTTTGTGGATATTTTATCAATGTCCAATTCTTTGATTTCTGTGATGGTTAGGTTCAGATGGGTGAGGTTTGGTAGGATAAGCACTTTATGTGGATATTTTGGCAATGTCGAATTTTCTGACTTTGGTGATGGTTAGGTTAGGTTAGGTTAGGTATTGTGAGGGAAGCACGTTTTGTGGATATTTATGCAATGTCGAATTCTTTGATTTCGGTGATGGTTAGGTTCAGATGAGTGTGGATTGGTAGGATAAGAACTTTTTGTGGATATTTTGGCAATGTCGAATTCTCTGACTTCGGTGATGGTTAGGTTAGGTTGGGTTAGGTATTGTGAGGTGAGCACGTTTTGTGGATATTTTATCAATGTCTAATTCTTTGATTTCGGTGATGGTTAGGTTCAGATGGGTGAGGTTTGGTAGGATAAGAACTTTTTGTGGATATTTTGGCAATGTCGAATTCTCTGACTTCGGTGATGGTTAGGTTAGTTTGGGTGAGGTATTGTGAGGTAAGCACGTTTTGTGGATATTTTATCAATGTCCAATTCTTTGATTTCGGTGATGGTTAGGTTCAGATGGGTGAGGTTTGGTAGGATAAGCACTTTTTGTGGAAGTTTGGCAATGTCGAATTCTCTGACTTTGGTGATGGTTAGGTTAGTTTGGGTTAGATATTGAGAGGTAAGCACGTTTTGTGGATATTTTCGCAATTTCCAATTCTTTGATTTCGGTGATGGTTAGGTTCAGATGGGTGAGGTTTGGTAGGATAAGCACTTTTTGTGGATATTTAAGCAATGTCGAATTTTCTGTTTTCGGTGATGGTTAGGTTAGGTTGGGTTAGGTATTGTGAGGGAAGCACGTTTTGTGGATATTTTCGCAACGTCAAATTCTTTGATTTCGGTGATGGTTAGGTTCAGATGGGTGAGGTTTGGTAGGATAAGCACTTTTTGTGGATATTTTGGCAATGTCGAATTCTCTGACTTCGGTGATGGTTAGGTTAGGTTGGGTTAGGTATTGTGAAGTAAGCACGTTTTGTGGATATTTTATCAATGTCCAATTCTTTGATTTCAGTGATGGTTAGGTTCAGATGGGTGAGGTTTGGTAGGATAAGCACTTTTTGTGGATATTTTGGCAATGTCGAATTTTCTGACTTTGGTGATGGTTAGGTCAGGTTAGGTTAGGTATTGTGAGGGAAGCACGTTTTGTGGATATTTTTGCAATGTCAAATTCTTTGATTTCGGTGATGGTTAGGTTAGGTTGGGTTAGGTATTGTGAGGGAAGCACGTTTTGTGGATATTTTTGCAACGTCAAATTCTTTGATTTCGGTGATGGTTGGGTTCAGATGGGTGAGGTTTGGTAGGATAAGAACTTTTTGTGGATATTTTGGCAATGTCGAATTTTCTGTTTTCGGTGATGGTTAGGTTAGGTTGGGTTAGGTATTGTGAGGTAAGCACGTTTTGTGGATATTTTATCAATGTACAATTCTTTGATTTCGGTGATGGTTAGGTTCACATGGGTGAGGTTTGGTAGGATAAGCACTTTTTGTGGATATTTTGGCAATGTCGAATTTTCTGACTTCGGTGATGGTTAGGTTAGGTTCGGTTAGGTATTTTGAGGTAAGCACGTTTTGTGGATATTTAATCAATGTCCAATTCTTTGATTTCGGTGATGGTTAGGTTCAGATGGGTGAGGTTTGGTAGGATAAGCACTTTTTGTGGATATTTTGGCAATGTCGAATTTTCTGACTTCGGTGATGGTTAGGTTAGGTTCGGTTAGGTATTTTGAGGTAAGCACGTTTTGTGGATATTTTATCAATGTCCAATTCTTTGATTTCGGTGATAGTTAGGTTCAGATGGGTGAGGTTTGGTAGGATAAGAACTTTTTGTGGAAATTTTGGCAATGTCAAATTTTCTGACTTCGGTGATGGTTAGGTTAGGTTGGGTTAAATATTGTGAGGTAAGCACGTTTTGTTGATATTTTCGCAATGTCCAGTTCTTTGATTTCGGTGATGGTTAGGTTCAGATGGGTGAGGTTTGGTAGGATAAGAACTTTTTGTGGATATTTTGGCAATGTCAAATTCTCTGACTTCGGTGATGGTTAGGTTAGGTTGGGTTTGGTTTTGTGAGGTAAGAACGTTTTGTGGATATTTTATCAATGTCCAATTCTTTGATATCGATGATGGTTAGGTTCAGATGGGTGAGGTTTGGTAGGATAAGCACTTTTTGTGGATATTTTGGCAATGTCGAATTCTCTGACTTCGGTGATGGTTAGGTTAGGTTGGGTTAGGTATTGTGAGGTAAGCACGTTTTGTGGATATTTTATCAATGTCCAATTTTTTGATTTCGGTGATGGTTAGGTTCAGATGAGTGTGGATTGGTAGGATAAGAACTTTTTGTGGATATTTTGGCAATGTCAAATTCTCTGACTTCGGTGATGGTTAGGTTAGGTTGGGTTAGGTATTGTGAGGTGAGCACGTTTTGTGGATATTTTATCAATGTCTAATTCTTTGATTTCGGTGATGGTTAGGTTCAGATGGGTGAGGTTTGGTAGGATAAGAACTTTTTGTGGATATTTTGGCAATGTCGAATTCTCTGACTTCGGTGATGGTTAGGTTAGTTTGGGTGAGGTATTGTGAGGTAAGCACGTTTTGTGGATATTTTATCAATGTCCAATTCTTTGATTTCGGTGATGGTTAGGTTCAGATGGGTGAGGTTTGGTAGGATAAGCACTTTTTGTGGAAGTTTGGCAATGTCGAATTCTCTGACTTTGGTGATGGTTAGGTTAGTTTGGGTTAGATATTGAGAGGTAAGCACGTTTTGTGGATATTTTCGCAATTTCCAATTCTTTGATTTCGGTGATGGTTAGGTTCAGATGGGTGAGGTTTGGTAGGATAAGCACTTTTTGTGGATATTTAAGCAATGTCGAATTTTCTGTTTTCGGTGATGGTTAGGTTAGGTTGGGTTAGGTATTGTGAGGGAAGCACGTTTTGTGGATATTTTCGCAACGTCAAATTCTTTGATTTCGGTGATGGTTAGGTTCAGATGGGTGAGGTTTGGTAGGATAAGCACTTTTTGTGGATATTTTGGCAATGTCGAATTCTCTGACTTCGGTGATGGTTAGGTTAGGTTGGGTTAGGTATTGTGAAGTAAGCACGTTTTGTGGATATTTTATCAATGTCCAATTCTTTGATTTCAGTGATGGTTAGGTTCAGATGGGTGAGGTTTGGTAGGATAAGCACTTTTTGTGGATATTTTGGCAATGTCGAATTTTCTGACTTTGGTGATGGTTAGGTCAGGTTAGGTTAGGTATTGTGAGGGAAGCACGTTTTGTGGATATTTTTGCAATGTCAAATTCTTTGATTTCGGTGATGGTTAGGTTAGGTTGGGTTAGGTATTGTGAGGGAAGCACGTTTTGTGGATATTTTTGCAACGTCAAATTCTTTGATTTCGGTGATGGTTGGGTTCAGATGGGTGAGGTTTGGTAGGATAAGAACTTTTTGTGGATATTTTGGCAATGTCGAATTTTCTGTTTTCGGTGATGGTTAGGTTAGGTTGGGTTAGGTATTGTGAGGTAAGCACGTTTTGTGGATATTTTATCAATGTACAATTCTTTGATTTCGGTGATGGTTAGGTTCACATGGGTGAGGTTTGGTAGGATAAGCACTTTTTGTGGATATTTTGGCAATGTCGAATTTTCTGACTTCGGTGATGGTTAGGTTAGGTTCGGTTAGGTATTTTGAGGTAAGCACGTTTTGTGGATATTTAATCAATGTCCAATTCTTTGATTTCGGTGATGGTTAGGTTCAGATGGGTGAGGTTTGGTAGGATAAGCACTTTTTGTGGATATTTTGGCAATGTCGAATTTTCTGACTTCGGTGATGGTTAGGTTAGGTTCGGTTAGGTATTTTGAGGTAAGCACGTTTTGTGGATATTTTATCAATGTCCAATTCTTTGATTTCGGTGATAGTTAGGTTCAGATGGGTGAGGTTTGGTAGGATAAGAACTTTTTGTGGAAATTTTGGCAATGTCAAATTTTCTGACTTCGGTGATGGTTAGGTTAGGTTGGGTTAAATATTGTGAGGTAAGCACGTTTTGTTGATATTTTCGCAATGTCCAGTTCTTTGATTTCGGTGATGGTTAGGTTCAGATGGGTGAGGTTTGGTAGGATAAGAACTTTTTGTGGATATTTTGGCAATGTCAAATTCTCTGACTTCGGTGATGGTTAGGTTAGGTTGGGTTTGGTTTTGTGAGGTAAGAACGTTTTGTGGATATTTTATCAATGTCCAATTCTTTGATATCGATGATGGTTAGGTTCAGATGGGTGAGGTTTGGTAGGATAAGCACTTTTTGTGGATATTTTGGCAATGTCGAATTCTCTGACTTCGGTGATGGTTAGGTTAGGTTGGGTTAGGTATTGTGAGGTAAGCACGTTTTGTGGATATTTTATCAATGTCCAATTTTTTGATTTCGGTGATGGTTAGGTTCAGATGAGTGTGGATTGGTAGGATAAGAACTTTTTGTGGATATTTTGGCAATGTCGAATTCTCTGACTTCGGTGATGGTTAGGTTAGGTTGGGTGAGGTATTGTGAGGTAAGCACGTTTTGTGGATATTTTATCAAGGTCCAATTCTTTGATTTCGGTGATGGTTAGGTTCAGATGGGTGAGGTTTGGTAGGATAAGAACTTTTTGTGGAAGTTTGGCAATGTCGAATTCTCTGACTTTGGTGATGGTTAGGTTAGGTAGAGTTAGGTATTGTGAGGTAAGCACGTTTTGTGGATATTTTGGCAATGTCCAATTCTTTGATTTCGGTGATGGTTAGGTTCAGATGGGTGAGGTTTGGTAGGATAAGAACTTTTTGTGGATATTTTGGCAATGTCGAATTCTCTGACTTCGGTGATGGTTAGGGTAGGTTGGGTTAGGTATTGTGAGGGAAGCACGTTTTGTGAATATTTTCGCAACGTCAAATTCTTTGATTTCGGTGATGGTTAGGTTCAGATGGGTGAGGTTTGGTAGGATAAGAACTTTTTGTGGAAATTTTGGCAATGTCAAATTTTCTGACTTCGGTGATGGTTAGGTTAGGTTGGGTTAAATATTGTGAGGTAAGCACGTTTTGTTGATATTTTCGCAATGTCCAGTTCTTTGATTTCGGTGATGGTTAGGTTCAGATGGGTGAGGTTTGGTAGGATAAGAACTTTTTGTGGAAATTTTGGCAATGTCAAATTTTCTGACTTCGGTGATGGTTAGGTTAGGTTGGGTTAAATATTGTGAGGTAAGCACGTTTTGTTGATATTTTCGCAATGTCCAGTTCTTTGATTTCGGTGATGGTTAGGTTCAGATGGGTGAGGTTTGGTAGGATAGGCACTTTTTGTGGATATTTTAGCAATGTCGAATTTTCTGACTTCGGTGATGGTTAGGTTAGGTTGGGTTAGGTATTGTGAGGTAAGCACGTTTTGTGGATATTTTATCAATGTCCAATTCTTTGATTTCGGTGATGGTGAGGTTCAGATGAGTGTGGATTGGTAGGATAAGAACTTTTTGTGGAAGTTTGGCAATGTCGAATTCTCTGACTTCGGTGATGGTTAGGTTAGGTAGGGTTAGGTATTGTGAGGTAAGCACGTTTTGTGGATATTTTGGCAATGTCCAATTCTTTGAATTCGGTGATGGTTAGGTTCAGATGGGTGAGGTTTGGTAGGATAAGAACTTTTTGTGGATATTTTGGCAATGTCGAATTCTCTGACTTCGGTGATGGTTAGGGTAGGTTGGGTTAGGTATTGTGAGGGAAGCACGTTTTGTGAATATTTTCGCAACGTCAAATTCTTTGATTTCGGTGATAGTTAGGTTCAGTTGGTGAGGTTTGGTAGGATAAGCACTTTTTGTGGATATTTTGGCAATGTCGAATTCTCTGACTTCGGTGATGGTTAGGGTAGGTTGGGTTAGGTATTGTGAGGGAAGCACGTTTTGTGAATATTTTCGCAACGTCAAATTCTTTGATTTCGGTGATGGTTAGGTTCAGATGGGTGAGGTTTGGTAGGATAAGCACTTTTTGTGGATATTTTGGCAATGTCGAATTCTCTGACTTCGGTGATGGTTAGGTTAGGTTGGGTTAGGTATTGTGAAGTAAGCACGTTTTGTGGATATTTTATCAATGTCCAATTCTTTGATTTCTGTGATGGTTAGGTTCAGATGGGTGAGGTTTGGTAGGATAAGCACTTTATGTGGATATTTTGGCAATGTCGAATTTTCTGACTTTGGTGATGGTTAGGTTAGGTTAGGTTAGGTATTGTGAGGGAAGCACGTTTTGTGGATATTTATGCAATGTCGAATTCTTTGATTTCGGTGATGGTTAGGTTCAGATGAGTGTGGATTGGTAGGATAAGAACTTTTTGTGGATATTTTGGCAATGTCGAATTCTCTGACTTCGGTGATGGTTAGGTTAGGTTGGGTTAGGTATTGTGAGGTGAGCACGTTTTGTGGATATTTTATCAATGTCTAATTCTTTGATTTCGGTGATGGTTAGGTTCAGATGGGTGAGGTTTGGTAGGATAAGAACTTTTTGTGGATATTTTGGCAATGTCGAATTCTCTGACTTCGGTGATGGTTAGGTTAGGTTGGGTGAGGTATTGTGAGGTAAGCACGTTTTGTGGATATTTTATCAATGTCCAATTCTTTGATTTCGGTGATGGTTAGGTTCAGATGGGTGAGGTTTGGTAGGATAAGCACTTTTTGTGGAAGTTTGGCAATGTCGAATTCTCTGACTTTGGTGATGGTTAGGTTAGTTTGGGTTAGATATTGAGAGGTAAGCACGTTTTGTGGATATTTTCGCAATTTCCAATTCTTTGATTTCGGTGATGGTTAGGTTCAGATGGGTGAGGTTTGGTAGGATAAGCACTTTTTGTGGATATTTAAGCAATGTCGAATTTTCTGTTTTCGGTGATGGTTAGGTTAGGTTGGGTTAGGTATTGTGAGGGAAGCACGTTTTGTGGATATTTTCGCAACGTCAAATTCTTTGATTTCGGTGATGGTTAGGTTCAGATGGGTGAGGTTTGGTAGGATAAGCACTTTTTGTGGATATTTTGGCAATGTCGAATTCTCTGACTTCGGTGATGGTTAGGTTAGGTTGGGTTAGGTATTGTGAAGTAAGCACGTTTTGTGGATATTTTATCAATGTCCAATTCTTTGATTTCAGTGATGGTTAGGTTCAGATGGGTGAGGTTTGGTAGGATAAGCACTTTTTGTGGATATTTTGGCAATGTCGAATTTTCTGACTTTGGTGATGGTTAGGTCAGGTTAGGTTAGGTATTGTGAGGGAAGCACGTTTTGTGGATATTTTTGCAATGTCAAATTCTTTGATTTCGGTGATGGTTAGGTTCAGATGAGTGTGGATTGGTAGGATAAGAACTTTTTGTGGATATTTTGGCAATGTCGAATTCTCTGACTTCGGTGATGGTAAGGTTAGGTTGGGTTAGGTATTGTGAGGTAAGCACGTTTTGTGGATATTTTATCAATGTCCAATTCTTTGATTTCGGTGATGGTTAGGTTCAGATGGGTGAGGTTTGGTAGGATAAGAACTTTTTGTGGATATTTTGGCAATGTCGAATTCTCTGACTTCGGTGATGGTTAGGATAGGTTGGGTTAGGTATTGTGAGGTAAGCACGTTTTGTGGATATTTTGGCAATGTCAAATTCTTTGATTTCGGTGATGGTTAAGTTCAGATGAGTGTGGATTGGTAGGATAAGAACTTTTTGTGGATATTTTGGCAATGTCGAATTCTCTGACTTCGGTGATGGTAAGGTTAGGTTGGTTTAGGTATTGTGAGGAAAGCACGTTTTTTGGATATTTTATCAATGTCCAATTCTTTGATTTCGGTGAGGGTTAGGTTCAGATGGGTGAGGTTTGGTAGGATAAGAACTTTTTGTGGATATATTGGCAATGTCGAATTCTCTGACTTCGGTGATGGTTAGGTTAGTTTGGGTTAGATATTGAGAGGTAAGCACGTTTTGTGGATATTTTCGCAATTTCCAATTCTTTGATTTCGGTGATGGTTAGGTTCAGATGGGTGAGGTTTGGTAGGATAAGAACTTTTTGTGGAAATTTTGGCAATGTCGAATTTTCTGACTTCAGTGATGGTTACGTTAGGTTGGGTTAGGTATTGTGAGGGAAGCACGTTTTGTGGATATTTTCGCAACGTCAAAATCTTTGATTTCGGTCATGGTTAGGTTCAGATGGGTGAGGTTTGGTAGGATAAGAACTTTTTGTGGATATTTTGGCAATGTCGAATTCTCTGACTTCGGTGATGGTTAGGTTAGGTTGGGTTAGGTATTGTTAGGAAAACACGTTTTGTGGATATTTTATCAATGTCCAATTCTTTGATTTCGGTGATGGTTAGGTTCACATGGGTGAGGTTTGGTAGGATAAGAACTTTTTGTGGAAATTTTGGCAATGTCAAATTTTCTGACTTCGGTGATGGTTAGGTTAGGTTGGGTTAAATATTGTGAGGTAAGCACGTTTTGTTGATATTTTCGCAATGTCCAGTTCTTTGATTTCGGTGATGGTTAGGTTCAGATGGGTGAGGTTTGGTAGGATAAGAACTTTTTGTGGAAATTTTGGCAATGTCAAATTTTCTGACTTCGGTGATGGTTAGGTTAGGTTGGGTTAAATATTGTGAGGTAAGCACGTTTTGTTGATATTTTCGCAATGTCCAGTTCTTTGATTTCGGTGATGGTTAGGTTCAGATGGGTGAGGTTTGGTAGGATAGGCACTTTTTGTGGAAATTTTGGCAATGTCAAATTTTCTGACTTCGGTGATGGTTAGGTTAGGTTGGGTTAAATATTGTGAGGCAAGCACGTTTTGTGACTTCGGTGATGGTTAGGTTAGGTTGGGTTAAATATTGTGAGGTAAGCACGTTTTGTTGATATTTTCGCAATGTCCAGTTCTTTGATTTCGGTGATGGTTAGGTTCAGATGGGTGAGGTTTGGTAGGATAAGAACTTTTTGTGGAAATTTTGGCAATGTCAAATTTTCTGACTTCGGTGATGGTTAGGTTAGGTTGGGTTAAATATTGTGAGGTAAGCACGTTTTGTTGATATTTTCGCAATGTCCAGTTCTTTGATTTCGGTGATGGTGAGGTTCAGATGGGTGAGGTTTGGTAGGATAAGCACTTTTTGTGGATATTTAAGCAATGTCGAATTTTCTGTTTTCGGTGATGGTTAGGTTAGGTTGGGTTAGGTATTGTGAGGCAAGCACGTTTTGTGGATATTTTCGCAACGTCAAATTCTTTGATTTCGGTGATGGTTGGATTCAGATGGGTGAGGTTTGGTAGGATAAGAACTTTTTTTGGATATTTTGGCAATGTCGAATTCTCTGACTTCGGTGATGGTTAGGTTAGGTTAGGTTAGGTATTGTGAGGTAAGCACGTTTTGTGGATATTTTATTAATGTCCAATTCTTTGATTTCGTTGACGGTTAGGTTCAGATGGGTGAGGTTTGGACGGATAAGAACTTTTTGTGGAAATTTTGGCAATGTCGAATTTTCTGACTTCAGTGATGGTTACGTTAGGTTGGGTTAGGTATTGTGAGGGAAGCACGTTTTGTGGATATTTTCGCAACGTCAAATTCTTTGATTTCGGTGATGGTTAGGTTCAGATGGGTGAGGTTTGGTAGGATAAGCACTTTTTGTGGATATTTTGGCAATGTCGAATTCTCTGACTTCGGTGATGGTTAGGTTAGGTTGGGTTAGGTATTGTGAGGTTAGCTCGTTTTGTGGATATTTTTTCAATGTCCAATTCTTTGATTTCGGTGATGGTTAGGTTCAGATGGGTAAGGTTTGGTAGGATAAGAACTTTTTGTTGATATTTTGGCAATATCGAATTTTCTGACTTCGGTGATGGTTAGGGTAGGTTGGGTTAGGTATTGTGAGGGAAGCACGTTTTGTGAATATTTTCGCAACGTCAAATTCTTTGATTTCGGTGATGGTTAGGTTCAGATGGGTGAGGTTTGGTAGGATAAGCACTTTTTGTGGATATTTTGGCAATGTCGAATTCTCTGACTTCGGTGATGGTTAGGTTAGGTTGGGTTAGGTATTGTGAAATAAGCACGTTTTGTGGATATTTTATCAATGTCCAATTCTTTGATTTCAGTGATGGTTAGGTTCAGATGGGTGAGGTTTGGTAGGATAAGCACTTTTTGTGGATATTTTGGCAATGTCGAATTTTCTGACTTTGGTGATGGTTAGGTTAGGTTAGGTTAGGTATTGTGAGGGAAGCACGTTTTGTGGATATTTTTGCAATGTCAAATTCTTCGATTTCGGTGATGGTTAGGTTCAGATGAGTGTGGATTGGTAGGATAAGAACTTTTTGTGGATATTTTGGCAATGTCGAATTCTCTGACTTCGGTGATGGTTAGGTTAGGTTGGGTTAGGTATTGTGAGGTAAGCACGTTTTGTGGATATTTTATTAATGTCCAATTCTTTGATTTCGGTGATGGTTAGGTTCAGATGGGTGAGGTTTGGTAGGATAAGAACTTTTTGTGGATATTTTGGCAATGTCGAATTCTCTGACTTCGGTGATGGTTAGGATAGGTTGGGTTAGGTATTGTGAAGTAAGCACGTTTTGTGGATATTTTGGCAATGTCAAATTCTTTGATTTCGGTGATGGTTAAGTTCAGATGAGTGTGGATTGGTAGGATAAGAACTTTTTGTGGATATATTGGCAATGTCGAATTCTCTGACTTCGGTGATGGTTAGGTTAGTTTAGGTTAGATATTGAGAGGTAAGCACGTTTTGTGGATATTTTCGCAATTTCCAATTCTTTGATTTCGGTGATGGTTAGGTTCAGATGGGTGAGGTTTGGTAGGATAAGCACTTTTTGTGGATATTTTGGCAATGTCGAATTTTCTGACTTTGGTGATGGTTAGGTCAGGTTAGGTTAGGTATTGTGAGGGAAGCACGTTTTGTGGATATTTTTGCAATGTCAAATTCTTTGATTTCGGTGATGTTTAGGTTCAGATGAGTGTGGATTGGTAGGATAAGAACTTTTTGTGGATATTTTGGCAATGTCGAATTCTCTGACTTCGGTGATGGTAAGGTTAGGTTGGGTTAGGTATTGTGAGGTAAGCACGTTTTGTGGATATTTTATCAATGTCCAATTCTTTGATTTCGGTGACGGTTAGGTTCAGATGGGTGAGGTTTGGACGGATAAGAACTTTTTGTGGAAATTTTGGCAATGTCGAATTTTCTGACTTCAGTGATGGTTACGTTAGGTTGGGTTAGGTATTGTGAGGGAAGCACGTTTTGTGGATATTTTCGCAACGTCAAATTCTTTGATTTCGGTGATGGTTAGGTTCAGATGGGTGAGGTTTGGTAGGATAAGCACTTTTTGTGGATATTTTGGCAATGTCGAATTCTCTGACTTCGGTGATGGTTAGGTTAGGTTGGGTTAGGTATTGTGAGGTAAGCTCGTTTTGTGGATATTTTATCAATGTCTAATTCTTTGATTTCGGTGATGGTTAGGTTCAGATGAGTGTGGTTTGGTAGGATAAGAACTTTTTGTGGATATTTTGGCAATGTCTAATTCTCTGACTTCGGTGATGGTTAGGTTAGGTTGGGTTAGGTATTGTGAGGTAAGCACGTTTTGTGGATATTTTATCAATGTCCAATTTTTTGATTTCGGTGATGGTTAGGTTCAGATGGGTGAGGTTTGGTAGGATAAGAACTTTTTGTGGATATTTTGGCAATGTCGAATTTTCTGACTTCAGTGATGGTTACGTTAGGTTGGGTTAGGTATTGTGAGGGAAGCACGTTTTGTGGATATTTTATTAATGTCCAATTTTTTGATTTCGGTGATGGTTAGGTTCAGATGGGTGAGGTTTGGTAGGATAAGCACTTTTTGTGGATATTTTGGCAATGTCGAATTCTCTGACTTCGGTGATGGTTAGGTTAGGTTGGGTTAGGTATTGTGAGGTTAGCTCGTTTTGTGGATATTTTTTCAATGTCCAATTCTTTGATTTCGGTGATGGTTAGGTTCAGATGGGTAAGGTTTGGTAGGATAAGAACTTTTTGTTGATATTTTGGCAATATCGAATTTTCTGACTTCGGTGATGGTTAGGGTAGGTTGGGTTAGGTATTGTGAGGGAAGCACGTTTTGTGAATATTTTCGCAACGTCAAATTCTTTGATTTCGGTGATGGTTAGGTTCAGATGGGTGAGGTTTGGTAGGATAAGCACGTTTTGTGGATATTTTGGCAATGTCGAATTCTCTGACTTCGGTGATGGTTAGGTTAGGTTGGGTTAGGTATTGTGAAGTAAGCACGTTTTGTGGATATTTTATCAATGTCCAATTCTTTGATTTCAGTGATGGTTAGGTACAGATGGGTGAGGTTTGGTAGGATAAGCACTTTTTGTGGATATTTTGGCAATGTCGAATTTTCTGACTTTGGTGATGGTTAGGTTAGGTTAGGTTAGGTATTGTGAGGGAAGCACGTTTTGTGGATATTTATGCAATGTCGAATTCTTTGATTTCGGTGATGGTTAGGTTCAGATGAGTGTGGATTGGTAGGATAAGAACTTTTTGTGGATATTTTGGCAATGTCGAATTCTCTGACTTCGGTGATGGTTAGGTTAGGTTGGGTTAGGTATTGTGAGGTGAGCACGTTTTGTGGATATTTTATCAATGTCTAATTCTTTGATTTCGGTGATGGTTAGGTTCAGATGGGTGAGGTTTGGTAGGATAAGCACTTTTTGTGGATATTTTGGCAATGTCGAATTTTCTGACTTTGGTGATGGTTAGGTCAGGTTAGGTTAGGTATTGTGAGGGAAGCACGTTTTGTGGATATTTTTGCAATGTCAAATTCTTTGATTTCGGTGATGGTTAGGTTCAGATGAGTGTGGATTGGTAGGATAAGAACTTTTTGTGGATATTTTGGCAATGTCGAATTCTCTGACTTCGGTGATGGTAAGGTTAGGTTGGGTTAGGTATTGTGAGGTAAGCACGTTTTGTGGATATTTTATCAATGTCCAATTCTTTGATTTCGGTGACGGTTAGGTTCAGATGGGTGAGGTTTGGACGGATAAGAACTTTTTGTGGAAATTTTGGCAATGTCGAATTTTCTGACTTCAGTGATGGTTACGTTAGGTTGGGTTAGGTATTGTGAGGGAAGCACGTTTTGTGGATATTTTCGCAACGTCAAATTCTTTGATTTCGGTGATGGTTAGGTTCAGATGGGTGAGGTTTGGTAGGATAAGCACTTTTTGTGGATATTTTGGCAATGTCGAATTCTCTGACTTCGGTGATGGTTAGGTTAGGTTGGGTTAGGTATTGTGAGGTAAGCTCGTTTTGTGGATATTTTTTCAATGTCCAATTCTTTGATTTCGGTGATGGTTAGGTTCAGATGAGTGTGGATTGGTAGGATAAGAACTTTTTGTGGATATTTTGGCAATGTCGAATTCTCTGACTTCGGTGATGGTTAGGTTAGGTTGGGTTAGGTATTGTGAAGTAAGCACGTTTTGTGGATATTTAATCAATGTCCAATTCTTTGATTTCAGTGATGGTTAGGTTCAGATGGGTGAGGTTTGGTAGGATAAGCACTTTTTGTGGATATTTTGGCAATGTCGAATTTTCTGACTTTGGTGATGGTTAGGTTAGGTGAGGTTAGGTATTGTGAGGGAAACACGTTTTGTGGATATTTTTGCAATGTCAAATTCTTTGATTTCGTTGATGGTTAGGTTCAGATGAGTGTGGATTGGTAGGATAAGAACTTTTTGTGGATATTTTGGCAATGTCGAATTCTCTGACTTCGGTGATGGTAAGGTTAGGTTGGGTTAGGTATTGTGAGGAAAGCACGTTTTTTGGATATTTTATTAATGTCCAATTCTTTGATTTCGGTGATGGTTAGGTTCAGATGGGTGAGGTTTGGTAGAATAAGCTCTTTTTGTGGATATTTTGGCAATGTCGAATTTTCTGACTTCGGTGATGGTTAGGTTAGGTTGGGTTAGGTATTGTGAGGTAAGCACGTTTTGTGGATATTTTATCAATGTCTAATTCTTTGATTTCGGTGATGGTTAGGTTCAGATGAGTGTGGTTTGGTAGGATAAGAACTTTTTGTGGATATTTTGGCAATGTCTAATTCTCTGACTTCGGTGATGGTTAGGTTAGGTTGGGTTAGGTATTGTGAGGTAAGCACGTTTTGTGGATATTTTATCAATGTCCAATTCTTTGATTTCGGTGATGGTTAGGTTCAGATGGGTGAGGTTTGGTAGGATAAGAACTTTTTGTGGATATTTTGGCAATGTCGAATTCTCTGACTTCGGTGATGGTTAGGTTAGGTTGGGTTTGGTTTTGTGAGGTAAGAACGTTTTGTGGATATTTTATTAATGTCCAATTCTTTGATATCGGTGATGGTTAGGTTCAGATGGGTGAGGTTTGTTAGGATAAGCACTTTTTGTGGATATTTTGGCAATGTCGAATTTTCTGACTTTGGTGATGGTTAGGTTAGGTTAGGTTAGGTATTGTGAGGGAAACACGTTTTGTGGATATATTTGCAATGTCAAATTCTTTGATTTCGTTGATGGTTAGGTTCAGATGAGTGTGGATTGGTAGGATAAGAACTTTTTGTGGATATTTTGGCAATGTCGAATTCTCTGACTTCGGTGATGGTTAGGTTAGGTTGGGTTAGGTATTGTGAGGAAAGCACGTTTTGTGGATATTTTATCAATGTCCAATTCTTTGATTTCGGTGATGGTTAGGATCAGATGGGTGAGGTTTGGTAGGATAAGCACTTTTTGTGGATATTTTGGCAATGTCGAATTTTCTGACCTCGGTGATGGTTAGGTTAGGTTGGGTTAGGTATTGTGAGGTAAGCACGTTTTGTAGATATTTTATCAATGTCCAATTCTTTGATTTCGGTGATGGTTAGGTTCAGATGGGTGAGGTTTGGTAGGATAAGAACTTTTTGTGGAAATTTTGGCAATGTCGAATTTTCTGACTTCAGTGATGGTTACGTTAGGTTGGGTTAGGTATTGTGAGGGAAGCACGTTTTGTGGATATTTTCGCAACGTCAAAATCTTTGATTTCGGTCATGGTTAGGGTCAGATGGGTGAGGTTTGGTAGGATAAGAACTTTTTGTGGATATTTTGGCAATGTCGAATTCTCTGACTTCGGTGATGGTTAGGTTAGGTTGGGTTAGGTATTGTTAGGAAAACACGTTTTGTGGATATTTTATCAATGTCCAATTCTTTGATTTCGGTGATGGTTAGGTTCACATGGGTGAGGTTTGGTAGGATAAGAACTTTTTGTGGAAATTTTGGCAATGTCAAATTTTCTGACTTCGGTGATGGTTAGGTTAGGTTGGGTTAAATATTGTGAGGTAAGCACGTTTTGTTGATATTTTCGCAATGTCCAGTTCTTTGATTTCGGTGATGGTTAGGTTCAGATGGGTGAGGTTTGGTAGGATAAGAACTTTTTGTGGAAATTTTGGCAATGTCAAATTTTCTGACTTCGGTGATGGTTAGGTTAGGTTGGGTTAAATATTGTGAGGTAAGCACGTTTTGTTGATATTTTCGCAATGTCCAGTTCTTTGATTTCGGTGATGGTTAGGTTCAGATGGGTGAGGTTTGGTAGGATAGGCACTTTTTGTGGATATTTTAGCAATGTCGAATTTTCTGACTTCGGTGATGGTTAGGTTAGGTTGGGTTAGGTATTGTGAGGTAAGCACGTTTTGTGGATATTTTATCAATGTCCAATTCTTTGATTTCGGTGATGGTTAGGTTCAGATGAGTGTGGATTGGTAGGATAAGAACTTTTTGTGGAAGTTTGGCAATGTCGAATTCTCTGACTTCGGTGATGGTTAGGTTAGGTAGGGTTAGGTATTGTGAGGTAAGCACGTTTTGTGGATATTTTGGCAATGTCCAATTCTTTGAATTCGGTGATGGTTAGGTTCAGATGGGTGAGGTTTGGTAGGATAAGAACTTTTTGTGGATATTTTGGCAATGTCGAATTCTCTGACTTCGGTGATGGTGAGGGTAGGTTGGGTTAGGTATTGTGAGGGAAGCACGTTTTGTGAATATTTTCGCAACGTCAAATTCTTTGATTTCGGTGATAGTTAGGTTCAGATGGTGAGGTTTGGTAGGATAAGCACTTTTTGTGGATATTTTGGCAATGTCGAATTCTCTGACTTCGGTGATGGTTAGGGTAGGTTGGGTTAGGTATTGTGAGGGAAGCACGTTTTGTGAATATTTTCGCAACGTCAAATTCTTTGATTTCGGTGATGGTTAGGTTCAGATGGGTGAGGTTTGGTAGGATAAGCACTTTTTGTGGATATTTTGGCAATGTCGAATTCTCTGACTTCGGTGATGGTTAGGTTAGGTTGGGTTAGGTATTGTGAAGTAAGCACGTTTTGTGGATATTTTATCAATGTCCAATTCTTTGATTTCTGTGATGGTTAGGTTCAGATGGGTGAGGTTTGGTAGGATAAGCACTTTATGTGGATATTTTGGCAATGTCGAATTTTCTGACTTTGGTGATGGTTAGGTTAGGTTAGGTTAGGTATTGTGAGGGAAGCACGTTTTGTGGATATTTATGCAATGTCGAATTCTTTGATTTCGGTGATGGTTAGGTTCAGATGAGTGTGGATTGGTAGGATAAGAACTTTTTGTGGATATTTTGGCAATGTCGAATTCTCTGACTTCGGTGATGGTTAGGTTAGGTTGGGTTAGGTATTGTGAGGTGAGCACGTTTTGTGGATATTTTATCAATGTCTAATTCTTTGATTTCGGTGATTGTTAGGTTCAGATGGGTGAGGTTTGGTAGGATAAGAACTTTTTGTGGATATTTTGGCAATGTCGAATTCTCTGACTTCGGTGATGGTTAGGTTAGGTTGGGTGAGGTATTGTGAGGTAAGCACGTTTTGTGGATATTTTATCAATGTCCAATTCTTTGATTTCGGTGATGGTTAGGTTCAGATGGGTGAGGTTTGGTAGGATAAGCACTTTTTGTGGAAGTTTGGCAATGTCGAATTCTCTGACTTTGGTGATGGTTAGGTTAGTTTGGGTTAGATATTGAGAGGTAAGCACGTTTTGTGGATATTTTCGCAATTTCCAATTCTTTGATTTCGGTGATGGTTAGGTTCAGATGGGTGAGGTTTGGTAGGATAAGCACTTTTTGTGGATATTTAAGCAATGTCGAATTTTCTGTTTTCGGTGATGGTTAGGTTAGGTTGGGTTAGGTATTGTGAGGGAAGCACGTTTTGTGGATATTTTCGCAACGTCAAATTCTTTGATTTCGGTGATGGTTAGGTTCAGATGGGTGAGGTTTGGTAGGATAAGCACTTTTTGTGGATATTTTGGCAATGTCGAATTCTCTGACTTCGGTGATGGTTAGGTTAGGTTGGGTTAGGTATTGTGAAGTAAGCACGTTTTGTGGATATTTTATCAATGTCCAATTCTTTGATTTCAGTGATGGTTAGGTTCAGATGGGTGAGGTTTGGTAGGATAAGCACTTTTTGTGGATATTTTGGCAATGTCGAATTTTCTGACTTTGGTGATGGTTAGGTCAGGTTAGGTTAGGTATTGTGAGGAAAGCACGTTTTGTGGATATTTTTGCAATGTCAAATTCTTTGATTTCGGTGATGGTTAGGTTCAGATGAGTGTGGATTGGTAGGATAAGAACTTTTTGTGGATATTTTGGCAATGTCGAATTCTCTGACTTCGGTGATGGTAAGGTTAGGTTGGGTTAGGTATTGTGAGGAAAGCACAATTTTTGGATATTTTATCAATGTCCAATTCTTTGATTTCGGTGAGGGTTAGGTTCAGATGGGTGAGGTTTGGTAGGATAAGAACTTTTTGTGGATATATTGGCAATGTCGAATTCTCTGACTTCGGTGATGGTTAGGTTAGTTTGGGTTAGATATTGAGAGGTAAGCACGTTTTGTGGATATTTTCGCAATTTCCAATTCTTTGATTTCGGTGATGGTTAGGTTCAGATGGGTGAGGTTTGGTAGGATAAGAACTTTTTATGGAAATTTTGGCAATGTCGAATTTTCTGACTTCAGTGATGGTTACGTTAGGTTGGGTTAGGTATTGTGAGGGAAGCACGTTTTGTGGATATTTTCGCAACGTCAAAATCTTTGATTTCGGTCATGGTTAGGTTCAGATGGGTGAGGTTTGGTAGGATAAGAACTTTTTGTGGATATTTTGGCAATGTCGAATTCTCTGACTTCGGTGATGGTTAGGTTAGGTTGGGTTAGGTATTGTTAGGAAAACACGTTTTGTGGATATTTTATCAATGTCCAATTCTTTGATTTCGGTGATGGTTAGGTTCACATGGGTGAAGATTGGTAGGATAAGAACTTTTTGTGGAAATTTTGGCAATGTCAAATTTTCTGACTTCGGTGATGGTTAGGTTAGGTTGGGTTAAATATTGTGAGGTAAGCACGTTTTGTTGATATTTTCGCAATGTCCAGTTCTTTGATTTCGGTGATGGTTAGGTTCAGGTGGGTGAGGTTTGGTAGGATAAGAACTTTTTGTGGAAATTTTGGCAATGTCAAATTTTCTGACTTCGGTGATGGTTAGGTTAGGTTGGGTTAAATATTGTGAGGTAAGCACGTTTTGTTGATATTTTCGCAATGTCCAGTTCTTTGATTTCGGTGATGGTTAGGTTCAGATGGGTGAGGTTTGGTAGGATAGGCACTTTTTGTGGAAATTTTGGCAATGTCAAATTTTCTGACTTCGGTGATGGTTAGGTTAGGTTGGGTTATATATTGTGAGGCAAGCACGTTTTGTGACTTCGGTGATGGTTAGGTTAGGTTGGGTTAAATATTGTGAGGTAAGCACGTTTTGTTGATATTTTCGCAATGTCCAGTTCTTTGATTTCGGTGATGGTTAGGTTCAGATGGGTGAGGTTTGGTAGGATAAGAACTTTTTGTGGAAATTTTGGCAATGTCAAATTTTCTGACTTCGGTGATGGTTAGGTTAGGTTGGGTTAAATATTGTGAGGTAAGCACGTTTTGTTGATATTTTCGCAATGTCCAGTTCTTTGATTTCGGTGATGGTTAGGTTCAGATGGGTGAGGTTTGGTAGGATAGGCACTTTTTGTGGAAATTTTGGCAATGTCAAATTTTCTGACTTCGGTGATGGTAAGGTTAGGTTGGGTTATATATTGTGAGGCAAGCACGTTTTGTGACTTCGGTGATGGTTAGGTTAGGTTGGGTTAAATATTGTGAGGTAAGCACGTTTTGTTGATATTTTCGCAATGTCCAGTTCTTTGATTTCGGTGATGGTTAGGTTCAGATGGGTGAGGTTTGGTAGGATAAGAACTTTTTGTGGAAATTTTGGCAATGTCAAATTTTCTGACTTCGGTGATGGTTAGGTTAGGTTGGGTTAAATATTGTGAGGTAAGCACGTTTTGTTGATATTTTCGCAATGTCCAGTTCTTTGATTTCGGTGATGGTGAGGTTCAGATGGGTGAGGTTTGGTAGGATAAGCACTTTTTGTGGATATTTAAGCAATGTCGAATTTTCTGTTTTCGGTGATGGTTAGGTTAGGTTGGGTTAGGTATTGTGAGGCAAGCACGTTTTGTGGATATTTTCGCAACGTCAAATTCTTTGATTTCGGTGATGGTTGGATTCAGATGGGTGAGGTTTGGTAGGATAAGAACTTTTTTTGGATATTTTGGCAATGTCGAATTCTCTGACTTCGGTGATGGTTAGGTTAGGTTAGGTTAGGTATTGTGAGGTAAGCACGTTTTGTGGATATTTTATTAATGTCCAATTCTTTGATTTCGTTGACGGTTAGGTTCAGATGGGTGAGGTTTGGACGGATAAGAACTTTTTGTGGAAATTTTGGCAATGTCGAATTTTCTGACTTCAGTGATGGTTACGTTAGGTTGGGTTAGGTATTGTGAGGGAAGCACGTTTTGTGGATATTTTCGCAACGTCAAATTCTTTGATTTCGGTGATGGTTAGGTTCAGATGGGTGAGGTTTGGTAGGATAAGCACTTTTTGTGGATATTTTGGCAATGTCGAATTCTCTGACTTCGGTGATGGTTAGGTTAGGTTGGGTTAGGTATTGTGAGGTAAGCTCGTTTTGTGGATATTTTTTCAATGTCCAATTCTTTGATTTCGGTGATGGTTAGGTTCAGATGGGTAAGGTTTGGTAGGATAAGAACTTTTTGTTGATATTTTGGCAATATCGAATTTTCTGACTTCGGTGATGGTTAGGGTAGGTTGGGTTAGGTATTGTGAGGGAAGCCCTTTTTTTGAATATTTTCGCAACGTCAAATTCTTTGATTTCGGTGATAATTAGGTTCAGATGGGTGAGGTTTGGTAGGATAAGCACTTTTTGTGGATATTTTGGCAATGTCGAATTCTCTGACTTCGGTGATGGTTAGGTTAGGTTGGGTTAGGTATTGTGAGGTAAGCACGTTTTGTGGATATTTTATTAATGTCCAATTCTTTGATTTCGGTGATGGTTAGGTTCAGATGGGTGAGGTTTGGTAGGATAAGAACTTTTTGTGGATATTTTGGCAATGTCGAATTCTCTGACTTCGGTGATGGTTAGGATAGGTTGGGTTAGGTATTGTGAGGTAAGCACGTTTTGTGGATATTTTGGCAATGTCAAATTCTTTGATTTCGGTGATGGTTAAGTTCAGATGAGTGTGGATTGGTAGGATAAGAACTTTTTGTGGATATATTGGCAATGTCGAATTCTCTGACTTCGGTGATGGTTAGGTTAGTTTAGGTTAGATATTGAGAGGTAAGCACGTTTTGTGGATATTTTCGCAATTTCCAATTCTTTGATTTCGGTGATGGTTAGGTTCAGATGGGTGAGGTTTGGTAGGATAAGCACTTTTTGTGGATATTTTGGCAATGTCGAATTTTCTGACTTTGGTGATGGTTAGGTCAGGTTAGGTTAGGTATTGTGAGGGAAGCACGTTTTGTGGATATTTTTGCAATGTCAAATTCTTTGATTTCGGTGATGGTTAGGTTCAGATGAGTGTGGATTGGTAGGATAAGAACTTTTTGTGGATATTTTGGCAATGTCGAATTCTCTGACTTCGGTGATGGTAAGGTTAGGTTGGGTTAGGTATTGTGAGGTAAGCACGTTTTGTGGATATTTTATCAATGTCCAATTCTTTGATTTCGGTGACGGTTAGGTTCAGATGGGTGAGGTTTGGACGGATAAGAACTTTTTGTGGAAATTTTGGCAATGTCGAATTTTCTGACTTCAGTGATGGTTACGTTAGGTTGGGTTAGGTATTGTGAGGGAAGCACGTTTTGTGGATATTTTCGCAACGTCAAATTCTTTGATTTCGGTGATGGTTAGGTTCAGATGGGTGAGGTTTGGTAGGATAAGCACTTTTTGTGGATATTTTGGCAATGTCGAATTCTCTGACTTCGGTGATGGTTAGGTTAGGTTGGGTTAGGTATTGTGAGGTAAGCTCGTTTTGTGGATATTTTTTCAATGTCCAATTCTTTGATTTCGGTGATGGTTAGGTTCAGATGAGTGTGGATTGGTAGGATAAGAACTTTTTGTGGATATTTTGGCAATGTCGAATTCTCTGACTTCGGTGATGGTTAGGTTAGGTTGGGTTAGGTATTGTGAAGTAAGCACGTTTTGTGGATATTAAATCAATGTCCAATTCTTTGATTTCAGTAATGGTTAGGTTCAGATGGGTGAGGTTTGGTAGGATAAGCACTTTTTGTGGATATTTTGGCAATGTCGAATTTTCTGACTTTGGTGATGGTTAGGTTAGGTTAGGTTAGGTATTGTGAGGGAAACACGTTTTGTGGATATTTTTGCAATGTCAAATTCTTTGATTTCGTTGATGGTTAGGTTCAGATGAGTGTGGATTGGTAGGATAAGAACTTTTTGTGGATATTTTGGCAATGTCGAATTCTCTGACTTCGGTGATGGTAAGGTTAGGTTGGGTTAGGTATTGTGAGGAAAGCACGTTTTTTGGATATTTTATTAATGTCCAATTCTTTGATTTCGGTGATGGTTAGGTTCAGATGGGTGAGGTTTGGTAGAATAAGCTCTTTTTGTGGATATTTTGGCAATGTCGAATTTTCTGACTTCGGTGATGGTTAGGTTAGGTTGGGTTAGGTATTGTGAGGTAAGCACGTTTTGTGGATATTTTATCAATGTCTAATTCTTTGATTTCGGTGATGGTTAGGTTCAGATGAGTGTGGTTTGGTAGGATAAGAACTTTTTGTGGATATTTTGGCAATGTCTAATTCTCTGACTTCGGTGATGGTTAGGTTAGGTTGGGTTAGGTATTGTGAGGTAAGCACGTTTTGTGGATATTTTATCAATGTCCAATTCTTTGATTTCGGTGATGGTTAGGTTCAGATGGGTGAGGTTTGGTAGGATAAGAACTTTTTGTGGATATTTTGGCAATGTCGAATTCTCTGACTTCGGTGATGGTTAGGTTAGGTTGGGTTTGGTTTTGTGAGGTAAGAACGTTTTGTGGATATTTTATCAATGTCCAATTCTTTGATATCGGTGATGGTTAGGTTCAGATGGGTGAGGTTTGTTAGGATAAGCACTTTTTGTGGATATTTTGGCAATGTCGAATTTTCTGACTTTGGTGATGGTTAGGTTAGGTTAGGTTAGGTTTTGTGAGGGAAACACGTTTTGTGGATATTTTTGCAATGTCAAATTCTTTGATTTCGTTGATGGTTAGGTTCAGATGAGTGTGGATTGGTAGGATAAGAACTTTTTGTGGATATTTTGGCAATGTCGAATTCTCTGACTTCGGTGATGGTTAGGTTAGGTTGGGTTAGGTATTGTGAGGAAAGCACGTTTTGTGGATATTTTATCAATGTCCAATTCTTTGATTTCGGTGATGGTTAGGATCAGATGGGTGAGGTTTGGTAGGATAAGCACTTTTTGTGGATATTTTGGCAATGTCGAATTTTCTGACCTCGGTGATGGTTAGGTTAGGTTGGGTTAGGTATTGTGAGGTAAGCACGTTTTGTAGATATTTTATCAATGTCCAATTCTTTGATTTCGGTGATGGTTAGGTTCAGATGAGTGTGGTTTGGTAGGATAAGAACTTTTTGTGGATATTTTGGCAATGTCTAATTCTTTGATTTCGGTGATGGTTAAGTTCAGATGAGTGTGGATTGGTAGGATAAGAACTTTTTGTGGATATTTTGGCAATGTCGAATTCTCTGACTTCGGTGATGGTTAGGTTAGGTTGGGTTAGGTATTGTGAGGAAAGCACGTTTTGTGGATATTTTATCAATGTCCAATTCTTTGATTTCGGTGATGGTTAGGATCAGATGGGTGAGGTTTGGTAGGATAAGCACTTTTTGTGGATATTTTGGCAATGTCGAATTTTCTGACCTCGGTGATGGTTAGGTTAGGTTGGGTTAGGTATTGTGAGGTAAGCACGTTTTGTAGATATTTTATCAATGTCCAATTCTTTGATTTCGGTGATGGTTAGGTTCAGATGGGTGAGGTTTGGTAGGATAAGAACTTTTTGTCGAAATTTTGGCAATGTCGAATTTTCTGACTTCAGTGATGGTTACGTTAGGTTGGGTTAGGTATTGTGAGGGAAGCACGTTTTGTGGATATTTTCGCAACGTCAAAATCTTTGATTTCGGTCATGGTTAGGTTCAGATGGGTGAGGTTTGGTAGGATAAGAACTTTTTGTGGATATTTTGGCAATGTCGAATTCTCTGACTTCGGTGATGGTTAGGTTAGGTTGGGTTAGGTATTAATAGGAAAACACGTTTTGTGGATATTTTATCAATGTCCAATTCTTTGATTTCGGTGATGGTTAGGTTCACATGGGTGAGGTTTGGTAGGATAAGAACTTTTTGTGGAAATTTTGGCAATGTCAAATTTTCTGACTTCGGTGATGGTTAGGTTAGGTTGGGTTAAATATTGTGAGGTAAGCACGTTTTGTTGATATTTTCGCAATGTCCAGTTCTTTGATTTCGGTGATGGTTAGGTTCAGATGGGTGAGGTTTGGTAGGATAAGAACTTTTTGTGGAAATTTTGGCAATGTCAAATTTTCTGACTTCGGTGATGGTTAGGTTAGGTTGGGTTAAATATTGTGAGGTAAGCACGTTTTGTTGATATTTTCGCAATGTCCAGTTCTTTGATTTCGGTGATGGTTAGGTTCAGATGGGTGAGGTTTGGTAGGATAGGCACTTTTTGTGGATATTTTAGCAATGTCAAATTTTCTGACTTCGGTGATGGTTAGGTTAGGTTGGGTTAGGTATTGTGAGGTAAGCACGTTTTGTGGATATTTTATCAATGTCCAATTCTTTGATTTCGGTGATGGTTAGGTTCAGATGAGTGTGGATTGGTAGGATAAGAACTTTTTGTGGAAGTTTGGCAATGTCGAATTCTCTGACTTCGGTGATGGTTAGGTTAGGTAGGGTTAGGTATTGTGAGGTAAGCACGTTTTGTGGATATTTTGGCAATGTCCAATTCTTTGAATTCGGTGATGGTTAGGTTCAGATGGGTGAGGTTTGGTAGGATAAGAACTTTTTGTGGATATTTTGGCAATGTCGAATTCTCTGACTTCGGTGATGGTTAGGGTAGGTTGGGTTAGGTATTGTGAGGGAAGCACGTTTTGTGAATATTTTCGCAACGTCAAATTCTTTGATTTCGGTGATAGTTAGGTTCAGATGGTGAGGTTTGGTAGGATAAGCACTTTTTGTGGATATTTTGGCAATGTCGAATTCTCTGACTTCGGTGATGGTTAGGGTTGGTTGGGTTAGGTATTGTGAGGGAAGCACGTTTTGTGAATATTTTCGCAACGTCAAATTCTTTGATTTCGGTGATGGTTAGGTTCAGATGGGTGAGGTTTGGTAGGATAAGCACTTTTTGTGGATATTTTGGCAATGTCGAATTCTCTGACTTCGGTGATGGTTAGGTTAGGTTGGGTTAGGTATTGTGAAGTAAGCACGTTTTGTGGATATTTTATCAATGTCCAATTCTTTGATTTCTGTGATGGTTAGGTTCAGATGGGTGAGGTTTGGTAGGATAAGCACTTTATGTGGATATTTTGGCAATGTCGAATTTTCTGACTTTGGTGATGGTTAGGTTAGGTTAGGTAAGTATTGTGAGGGAAGCACGTTTTGTGGATATTTATGCAATGTCGAATTCTTTGATTTCGGTGATGGTTAGGTTCAGATGAGTGTGGATTGGTAGGATAAGAACTTTTTGTGGATATTTTGGCAATGTCGAATTCTCTGACTTCGGTGATGGTTAGGACTGGTTGGGTTAGGTATTGTGAGGTAAGCACGTTTTGTGGATATTTTGGCAATGTCAAATTCTTTGATTTCGGTGACGGTTTGGTTCAGATGGGTGAGGTTTGGTAGGATAAGAACTTTTTGTGGATATTTTGGCAATGTCGAATTCTCTGTCTTCGGTGATGGTTAGGTTAGGTTGGGTTAGGTATTGTGAGGTGAGCACGTTTTGTGGATATTTTATTAATGTCCAATTCTTTGATTTCGGTGACGGTTAGGTTCAGATGAGTGTGGTTTGGTAGGATAAGAACTTTTTGTGGATATTTTGGCAATGTCGAATTCTCTGACTTCGGTGATGGTTAGGTTAGGTTGGGTTAGCTATTGTGAGGTAAACACGTTTTGTGGATATTTTTTCAATGTCAAATTCTTTGATTTCGGTGATAGTTAGGTTCAGATGGGTGAGGTTTGGTAGGATAAGAACTTTTTTGTGGATATTTTGGCAATGTCGAATTCTCTGACTTCGGTGATGGTTAGGTTAGGTTGGGTTAGGTATTGTGAGGTAAGCACGTTTTGTGGATATTTTCGCAACGTCAAAATCTTTGATTTCGGTCATGGTTAGGTTCAGATGGGTGAGGTTTGGTAGGATAAGAACTTTTTGTGGATATTTTGGCAATGTCGAATTCTCTGACTTCGGTGATGGTTAGGTTAGGTTGGGTTAGATATTGTGAGGTAAACACGTTTTGTGGATATTTTCGCAATGTCCAATTCTTTGATTTCGGTGATGGTTAGGTTCACATGGGTGAGGTTTGGTAGGATAAGCACTTTTTGTGGATATTTTAGCAATGTCGAATTTTCTGACTTCGGTGATGGTTAGGTTAGGTTCGGTTAGGTATTTTGAGGTAAGCACGTTTTGTGGATATTTTATCAATGTCAAATTTTTTGATTTCGGTGATAGTTTGGTTCAGATGGGTGAGGTTTGGTAGGATAAGAACTTTTTGTGGAAATTTTGGCAATGTCGAATTTTCTGACTTCGGTGATGGTTAGGTTAGGTTGGGTTAAATATTGTGAGGTAAGCACGTTTTGTTGATATTTTCGCAATGTCCAATTCTTTGATTTCGGTGATGGTTAGGTTCAGATGGGTGAGGTTTGGTAGGATAGGCACTTTTTGTGGATATTTTAGCAATGTCGAATTTTCTGACTTCGGTGATGGTTAGGTTAGGTTGGGTTAGGTATTGTGAGGCAAGTACGTTTTGTGGATATTTTCGCAACGTCAAATTCTTTGATTTCGGTGATGGTTAGGTTCAGATGGGTGAGGTTTGGTTGGATAAGAACTTTTTTGTGGATATTTTGGCAATGTCGAATTCTCTGACTTCGGTGATGGTTAGGTTAGGTTGGGTTAGGTATTGTGAGGTAAGCACGTTTTGTGGATATTTTCTTAATGTCCAATTCTTTGATTTCGGTGATGGTTAGGGTCAGATGGGTGAGGTTTGGTAGGATAAGAACTTTTGTGGATATTTTGGCAATGTCGAATTCTCTGACTTCGGTGATGGTTAGGTTAGGTTGGGTTAGGTATTGTGAGGTAAGCACGTTTTGTGGATATTTTGGCAATGTCCAATTCTTTGATTTCGGTGATGGTTAGGTTCAGATGGGTGAGGTTTGGTAGGATAAGAACTTTTTGTGGATATTTTGGCAATGTCGAATTTTCTGACTTCGGTGATGGTTAGGTTAGGTTAGGATAGGTATTGTGAGGTAAGCACGTTTTGTGGATATTTTATCAATGTCCAATTCTTTGATTTCGGTGACGGTTAGGTTCAGATGGGTGAGGTTTGGTAGGATAAGAACTTTTTGTGGATATTTTGGCAATGTCGAATTCTCTGACTTCGGTGATGGTTAGGTTAGGTTGGGTTAGGTATTGTGAGGTAAGCACGTTTTGTGGATATTTTGGCAATGTCCAATTCTTTGATTTCGGTGATAGTTAGGTTCAGATGGGTGAGGTTTGGTAGGATAAGAACTTTTTGTGGAAATTTTGGCAATGTCGAATTTTCTGACTTCGGTGATGGTTAGGTTAGGTTGGGTTAAATATTGTGAAGTAAGCACGTTTTGTTGATATTTTCGCAATGTCCAATTCTTTGATTTCGGTGATGGTTAGGTTCAGATGGGTGAGGTTTGGTAGGATAAGCACTTTTTGTGGATATTTTAGCAATGTCGAATTTTTTGACTTCGGTGATGGTTAGGTTAGGTTGGGTTAGGTATTGTGAGGCAAGCACGTTTTGTGGATATTTTTGCAACGTCAAATTCTTTGATTTCGGTGATGGTTAGGTTCAGATGGGTGAGGTTTGGTAGGATAAGAACTTTTTGTGGATATTTTGGCAATGTCGAATTCTCTGACTTCGGTGATGGTAAGGTTAGGTTAGGTTAGGTATTGTAAGGGAAGCACGTTTTGTGGATATTTTATCAATGTCCATTTCTTTGATTTCGGTGACGGTTTGGTTCAGATGGGTGAGGTTTGGTAGGATAAGAACTTTTTGTGGATATTTTGGCAATGTCGAATTCTCTGACTTCGGTGATGGTTAGGTTAGGTTGGGTTAGGTATTGTGAGGTAAGCACGTTTTGTGGATATTTTATCAATGTCCAATTCTTTGATTTCTGTGATGGTTAGGTTCAGATGGGTGAGGTTTGGTAGGATAAGCACTTTATGTGGATATTTTGGCAATGTCGAATTTTCTGACTTTGGTGATGGTTAGGTTAGGTTAGGTTAGGTATTGTGAGGGAAGCACGTTTTGTGGATATTTATGCAATGTCGAATTCTTTGATTTCGGTGATGGTTAGGTTCAGATGAGTGTGGATTGGTAGGATAAGAACTTTTTGTGGATATTTTGGCAATGTCGAATTCTCTGACTTCGGTGATGGTTAGGTTAGGTTGGGTTAGGTATTGTGAGGTGAGCACGTTTTGTGGATATTTTATCAATGTCTAATTCTTTGATATCGGTGATGGTTAGGTTCAGATGGGTGAGGTTTGGTAGGATAAGAACTTTTTGTGGATATTTTGGCAATGTCGAATTCTCTGACTTCGGTGATGGTTAGGACTGGTTGGGTTAGGTATTGTGAGGTAAGCACGTTTTGTGGATATTTTGGCAATGTCAAATTCTTTGATTTCAGTGACGGTTTGGTTCAGATGGGTGAGGTTTGGTAGGATAAGAACTTTTTGTGGATATTTTGGCAATGTCGAATTCTCTGTCTTCGGTGATGGTTAGGTTAGGTTGGGTTAGGTATTGTGAGGTGAGCACGTTTTGTGGATATTTTGGCAATGTCCAATTCTTTGATTTTGGTGATGGTTAGGTTCAGATGAGTGTGGTTTGGTAGGATAAGAACTTTTTGTGGATATTTTGGCAATGTCGAATTCTCTGACTTCGGTGATGGTTAGGTTAGGTTGGGTTAGGTATTGTGAGGTAAGCACGTTTTGTGGATATTTTATCAATGTCTAATTCTTTGATTTCGGTGACGGTTAGGTTCAGATGAGTGTGGTTTGGTAGGATAAGAACTTTTTGTGGATATTTTGGCAATGTCGAATTCTCTGACTTCGGTGATGGTTAGGTTAGGTTGGGTTAGGTATTGTGAGGTAAGCACGTTTTGTGGATATTTTCGCAACGTCAAAATCTTTGATTTCGGTCATGGTTAGGTTCAGATGGGTGAGGTTTGGTAGGATAAGAACTTTTTGTGGATATTTTGGCAATGTCGAATTCTCTGACTTCGGTGATGGTTAGGGTAGGTTGGGTTAGATATTGTGAGGTAAACACGTTTTGTGGATATTTTCGCAATGTCCAATTCTTTGATTTCGGTGATGGTTAGGTTCACATGGGTGAGGTTTGGTAGGATAAGCACTTTTTGTGGATATTTTGGCAATGTCGAATTTTCTGACTTCGGTGATGGTTAGGTTAGGTTCGGTTAGGTATTTTGAGGTAAGCACGTTTTGTGGATATTTTATCAATGTCCAATTCTTTGATTTCGGTGATAGTTACGTTCAGATGGGTGAGGTTTGGTAGGATAAGAACTTTTTGTGGAAATTTTGGCAATGTCGAATTTTCTGACTTCGGTGATGGTAAGGTTAGGTTGGGTTAAATATTGTGAGGTAAGCACGTTTTGTTGATATTTTCGCAATGTCCAATTCTTTGATTTCGGTGATGGTTAGGTTCAGATGGGTGAGGTTTGGTAGGATAGGCACTTTTTGTGGATATTTTAGCAATGTCGAATTTTCTGACTTCGGTGATGGTTAGGTTAGGTTGGGTTAGGTATTGTGAGGCAAGCACGTTTTGTGGATATTTTCGCAACGTCAAATTCTTTGATTTCGGTGATGGTTAGGTTCAGATGGGTGAGGTTTGGTAGGATAAGAACTTTTTGTGGATATTTTGGCAATGTCGAATTCTCTGACTTCGGTGATGGTTAGGTTAGGTTAGGTTAGGTATTGTGAGGTAAGCACGTTTTGTGGATATTTTATCAATGTCCAATTCTTTGATTTCGGTGACGGTTAGGTTCAGATGGGTGAGGTTTGGTAGGATAAGAACTTTTTGTGGATATTTTGGCAATGTCGAATTCTCTGACTTCGGTGATGGTTAGGTTAGGTTGGGTTAGGTATTGTGAGGTAAGCACGTTTTGTGGATATTTTGGCAATGTCCAATTCTTTGATTTCGGTGATATTTAGGTTCAGATGGGTGAGGTTTGGTAGGATAAGAACTTTTTGTGGAAATTTTGGCAATGTCGAATTTTCTGACTTCGGTGATGGTTAGGTTAGGTTGGGTTAAATATTGTGAAGTAAGCACGTTTTGTTGATATTTTCGCAATGTCCAATTCTTTGATTTCGGTGATGGTTAGGTTCAGATGGGTGAGGTTTGGTAGGATAAGCACTTTTTGTGGATATTTTAGCAATGTCGAATTTTTTGACTTCGGTGATGGTTAGGTTAGGTTGGGTTAGGTATTGTGAGGCAAGCACGTTTTGTGGATATTTTTGCAACGTCAAATTCTTTGATTTCGGTGATGGTTAGGTTCAGATGGGTGAGGTTTGGTAGGATAAGAACTTTTTGTGGATATTTTGGCAATGTCGAATTCTCTGACTTCGGTGATGGTTAGGTTAGGTTAGGTTAGGTATTGTAAGGGAAGCACGTTTTGTGGATATTTTATCAATGTCCATTTCTTTGATTTCGGTGACAGTTTGGTTCAGATGGGTGAGGTTTGGTAGGATAAGAACTTTTTGTGGATATTTTGGCAATGTCGAATTCTCTGACTTCGGTGATGGTTAGGTTAGGTTGGGTTAGGTATTGTGAGGTAAGCACGTTTTGTGGATATTTTATCAATGTCCAATTCTTTGATTTCGGTGACGGTTAGGTTCAGATGGGTGAGGTTTGGTAAGATAAGAACTTTTTGTGGATATTTTGGCAATGTCGAATTCTCTGACTTCGGTGATGGTTAGGTTAGGTTGGGTTAGCTATTGTGAGGTAAGCACGTTTTGTGGATATTTTTTCAATGTCAAATTCTTTGATTTCGGTGATATTTAGGTTCAGATGGGTGAGGTTTGGTAGGATAAGAACTTTTTTGTGGATATTTTGGCAATGTCGAATTCTCTGACTTCGGTGATGGTTAGGTTAGGTTGGGTTAGGTATTGTGAGGTAAGCACGTTTTGTGGATATTTTCTTAATGTCCAATTCTTTGATTTCGGTGATGGTTAGGGTCAGATGGGTGAGGTTTGGTAGGATAAGAACTTTTGTGGATATTTTGGCAATGTCGAATTCTCTGACTTCGGTGATGGTTAGGTTAGGTTGGGTTAGGTATTGTGAGGTAAGCACGTTTTGTGGATATTTTGGCAATGTCCAATTCTTTGATTTCAGTGATGGTTAGGTTCAGATGGGTGAGGTTTGGTAGGATAAGAACTTTTTGTGGATATTTTGGCAATGTCGAATTCTCTGACTTCGGTGATGGATAGGTTAGGTTAGGTTAGGTATTTTGAGATAAGCACGTTTTGTGGATATTTTATCAATGTCCAATTCTTTGATTTCGGTGACGGTTAGGTTCAGATGGGTGAGGTTTGGTAAGATAAGAACTTTTTGTGGATATTTTGGCAATGTCGAATTCTCTGACTTCGGTGATTGTTAGGTTAGGTTGGGTTAGCTATTGTGAGGAAAGCACGTTTTGTGGATATTTTTTCAATGTCAAATTCTTTGATTTCGGTGATAGTTAGGTTCAGATGGGTGAGGTTTGGTAGGATAAGAACTTTTTTGTGGATATTTTGGCAATGTCGAATTCTCTGACTTCGGTGATGGTTAGGTTAGGTTGGGTTAGGTATTGTGAGGTAAGCACGTTTTGTGGATATTTTCTTAATGTCCAATTTTTTGATTTCGGTGACGGTTAGGGTCAGATGGGTGAGGTTTGGTAGGATAAGAACTTTTGTGGATATTTTGGCAATGTCGAATTCTCTGACTTCGGTGATGGTTAGGTTAGGTTGGGTTAGGTATTGTGAGGTAAGCACGTTTTGTGGATATTTTGGCAATGTCCAATTCTTTGATTTCGGTGATGGTTAGGTTCAGATGGGTGAGGTTTGGTAGGATAAGAACTTTTTGTGGATATTTTGGCAATGTCGAATTCTCTGACTTCGGTGATGGTTAGGTTAGGTTAGGTTAGGTATTTTGAGGTAAGCACGTTTTGTGGATATTTAATCAATGTCCATTTCTTTGATTTCGGTGACAGTTTGGTTCAGATGGGTGAGGTTTGGTAGGATAAGAACTTTTTGTGGATATTTTGGCAATGTCGAATTCTCTGACTTCGGTGATGGTTAGGTTAGGTTGGGTTAGGTATTGTGAGGTAAGCACGTTTTGTGGATATTTTATCAATGTCCAATTCTTTGATTTCGGTGACGGTTAGGTTCAGATGGGTGAGGTTTGGTAAGATAAGAACTTTTTGTGGATATTTTGGCAATGTCGAATTCTCTGACTTCGGTGATGGTTAGGTTAGGTTGGGTTAGGTATTGTGAGGTAAGCACGTTTTGTGGATATTTTATCAATGTCCAATTCTTTGATTTCTGTGATGGTTAGGTTCAGATGGGTGAGGTTTGGTAGGATAAGCACTTTATGTGGATATTTTGGCAATGTCGAATTTTCTGACTTTGGTGATGGTTAGGTTAGGTTAGGTTAGGTATTGTGAGGGAAGCACGTTTTGTGGATATTTATGCAATGTCGAATTCTTTGATTTCGGTGATGGTTAGGTTCAGATGAGTGTGGATTGGTAGGATAAGAACTTTTTGTGGATATTTTGGCAATGTCGAATTCTCTGACTTCGGTGATGGTTAGGTTAGGTTGGGTTAGGTATTGTGAGGTGAGCACGTTTTGTGGATATTTGATCAATGTCTAATTCTTTGATATCGGTGATGGTTAGGTTCAGATGGGTGAGGTTTGGTAGGATAAGAACTTTTTGTGGATATTTTGGCAATGTCGAATTCTCTGACTTCGGTGATGGTTAGGACTGGTTGGGTTAGGTATTGTGAGGTAAGCACGTTTTGTGGATATTTTGGCAATGTCAAATTCTTTGATTTCAGTGACGGTTTGGTTCAGATGGGTGAGGTTTGGTAGGATAAGAACTTTTTGTGGATATTTTGGCAATGTCGAATTCTCTGTCTTCGGTGATGGTTAGGTTAGGTTGGGTTAGGTATTGTGAGGTGAGCACGTTTTGTGGATATTTTGGCAATGTCCAATTCTTTGATTTTGGTGATGGTTAGGTTCAGATGAGTGTGGTTTGGTAGGATAAGAACTTTTTGTGGATATTTTGGCAATGTCGAATTCTCTGACTTCGGTGATGGTTAGGTTAGGTTGGGTTAGGTATTGTGAGGTAAGCACGTTTTGTGGATATTTTATCAATGTCCAATTCTTTGATTTCGGTGACGATTAGGTTCAGATGAGTGTGGTTTGGTAGGATAAGAACTTTTTGTGGATATTTTGGCAATGTCGAATTCTCTGACTTCGGTGATGGTTAGGTTAGGTTGGGTTAGCTATTGTGAGGTAAGCACGTTTTGTGGATATTTTTTCAATGTCAAATTCTTTGATTTCGGTGATAGTTAGGTTCAGATGGGTGAGGTTTGGTAGGATAAGAACTTTTTTGTGGATATTTTGGCAATGTCGAATTCTCTGACTTCGGTGATGGTTAGGTTAGGTTGGGTTAGGTATTGTGAGGTAAGCACGTTTTGTGGATATTTTCGCAACGTCAAAATCTTTGATTTCGGTCATGGTTAGGTTCAGATGGGTGAGGTTTGGTAGGATAAGAACTTTTTGTGGATATTTTGGCAATGTCGAATTCTCTGACTTCGGTGATGGTTAGGGTAGGTTGGGTTAGATATTGTGAGGTAAACACGTTTTGTGGATATTTTCGCAATGTCCAATTCTTTGATTTCGGTGATGGTTAGGTTCACATGGGTGAGGTTTGGTAGGATAAGCACTTTTTGTGGATATTTTGGCAATGTCGAATTTTCTGACTTCGGTGATGGTTAGGTTAGGTTCGGTTAGGTATTTTGAGGTAAGCACGTTTTGTGGATATTTTATCAATGTCCAATTCTTTGATTTCGGTGATAGTTACGTTCAGATGGGTGAGGTTTGGTAGGATAAGAACTTTTTGTGGAAATTTTGGCAATGTCGAATTTTCTGACTTCGGTGATGGAAAGGTTAGGTTGGGTTAAATATTGTGAGGTAAGCACGTTTTGTTGATATTTTCGCAATGTCCAATTCTTTGATTTCGGTGATGGTTAGGTTCAGATGGGTGAGGTTTGGTAGGATAGGCACTTTTTGTGGATATTTTAGCAATGTCGAATTTTCTGACTTCGGTGATGGTTAGGTTAGGTTCGGTTAGGTATTGTGAGGCAAGCACGTTTTGTGGATATTTTCGCAACGTCAAATTCTTTGATTTCGGTGATGGTTAGGTTCAGATGGGTGAGGTTTGGTAGGATAAGAACTTTTTGTGGATATTTTGGCAATGTCGAATTCTCTGACTTCGGTGATGGTTAGGTTAGGTTAGGTTAGGTATTGTGAGGTAAGCACGTTTTGTGGATATTTTATCAATGTCCAATTCTTTGATTTCGGTGACGGTTAGGTTCAGATGGGTGAGGTTTGGTAGGATAAGAACTTTTTGTGGATATTTTGGCAATGTCGAATTCTCTGACTTCGGTGATGGTTAGGTTAGGTTGGGTTAGGTATTGTGAGGTAAGCACGTTTTGTGGATATTTTGGCAATGTCCAATTCTTTGATTTCGGTGATATTTAGGTTCAGATGGGTGAGGTTTGGTAGGATAAGAACTTTTTGTGGAAATTTTGGCAATGTCGAATTTTCTGACTTCGGTGATGGTTAGGTTAGGTTGGGTTAAATATTGTGAAGTAAGCACGTTTTGTTGATATTTTCGCAATGTCCAATTCTTTGATTTCGGTGATGGTTAGGTTCAGATGGGTGAGGTTTGGTAGGATAAGCACTTTTTGTGGATATTTTAGCAATGTCGAATTTTTTGACTTCGGTGATGGTTAGGTTAGGTTGGGTTAGGTATTGTGAGGCAAGCACGTTTTGTGGATATTTTTGCAACGTCAAATTCTTTGATTTCGGTGATGGTTAGGTTCAGATGGGTGAGGTTTGGTAGGATAAGAACTTTTTGTGGATATTTTGGCAATGTCAAATTCTCTGACTTCGGTGATGGTTAGGTTAGGTTAGGTTAGGTATTGTAAGGGAAGCACGTTTTGTGGATATTTTATCAATGTCCATTTCTTTGATTTCGGTGACAGTTTGGTTCAGATGGGTGAGGTTTGGTAGGATAAGAACTTTTTGTGGATATTTTGGCAATGTCGAATTCTCTGACTTCGGTGATGGTTAGGTTAGGTTGGGTTAGGTATTGTGAGGTAAGCACGTTTTGTGGATATTTTATCAATGTCCAATTCTTTGATTTCGGTGACGGTTAGGTTCAGATGGGTGAGGTTTGGTAAGATAAGAACTTTTTGTGGATATTTTGGCAATGTCGAATTCTCTGACTTCGGTGATGGTTAGGTTAGGTTGGGTTAGCTATTGTGAGGTAAGCACGTTTTGTGGATATTTTTTCAATGTCAAATTCTTTGATTTCGGTGATATTTAGGTTCAGATGGGTGAGGTTTGGTAGGATAAGAACTTTTTTGTGGATATTTTGGCAATGTCGAATTCTCTGACTTCGGTGATGGTTAGGTTAGGTTGGGTTAGGTATTGTGAGGTAAGCACGTTTTGTGGATATTTTCTTAATGTCCAATTCTTTGATTTCGGTGATGGTTAGGGTCAGATGGGTGAGGTTTGGTAGGATAAGAACTTTTGTGGATATTTTGGCAATGTCGAATTCTCTGACTTCGGTGATGGTTAGGTTAGGTTGGGTTAGGTATTGTGAGGTAAGCACGTTTTGTGGATATTTTGGCAATGTCCAATTCTTTGATTTCGGTGATGGTTAGGTTCAGATGGGTGAGGTTTGGTAGGATAAGAACTTTTTGTGGATATTTTGGCAATGTCGAATTCTCTGACTTCGGTGATGGTTAGGTTAGGTTAGGTTAGGTATTTTGAGGTAAGCACGTTTTGTGGATATTTTATCAATGTCCAATTCTTTGATTTCGGTGACGGTTAGGTTCAGATGGGTGAGGTTTGGTAAGATAAGAACTTTTTGTGGATATTTTGGCAATGTCGAATTCTCTGACTTCGGTGATTGTTAGGTTAGGTTGGGTTAGCTATTGTGAGGTAAGCACGTTTTGTGGATATTTTTTCAATGTCAAATTCTTTGATTTCGGTGATAGTTAGGTTCAGATGGGTGAGGTTTGGTAGGATAAGAACTTTTTTGTGGATATTTTGGCAATGTCGAATTCTCTGACTTCGGTGATGGTTAGGTTAGGTTGGGTTAGGTATTGTGAGGTAAGCACGTTTTGTGGATATTTTCTTAATGTCCAATTTTTTGATTTCGGTGACGGTTAGGGTCAGATGGGTGAGGTTTGGTAGGATAAGAACTTTTGTGGATATTTTGGCAATGTCGAATTCTCTGACTTCGGTGATGGTTAGGTTAGGTTGGGTTAGGTATTGTGAGGTAAGCACGTTTTGTGGATATTTTGGCAATGTCCAATTCTTTGATTTCGGTGATGGTTAGGTTCAGATGGGTGAGGTTTGGTAGGATAAGAACTTTTTGTGGATATTTTGGCAATGTCGAATTCTCTGACTTCGGTGATGGTTAGGTTAGGTTAGGTTAGGTATTTTGAGGTAAGCACGTTTTGTGGATATTTTATCAATGTCCATTTCTTTGATTTCGGTGACAGTTTGGTTCAGATGGGTGAGGTTTGGTAGGATAAGAACTTTTTGTGGATATTTTGGCAATGTCGAATTCTCTGACTTCGGTGATGGTTAGGTTAGGTTGGGTTAGGTATTGTGAGGTAAGCACGTTTTGTGGATATTTTATCAATGTCCAATTCTTTGATTTCGGTGACGGTTAGGTTCAGATGGGTGAGGTTTGGTAAGATAAGAACTTTTTGTGGATATTTTGGCAATGTCGAATTCTCTGACTTCGGTGATGGTTAGGTTAGGTTGGGTTAGCTATTGTGAGGTAAGCACGTTTTGTGGATATTTTTTCAATGTCAAATTCTTTGATTTCGGTGATATTTAGGTTCAGATGGGTGAGGTTTGGTAGGATAAGAACTTTTTTGTGGATATTTTGGCAATGTCGAATTCTCTGACTTCGGTGATGGTTAGGTTAGGTTGGGTTAGGTATTGTGAGGTAAGCACGTTTTGTGGATATTTTCTTAATGTCCAATTCTTTGATTTCGGTGATGGTTAGGGTCAGATGGGTGAGGTTTGGTAGGATAAGAACTTTTGTGGATATTTTGGCAATGTCGAATTCTCTGACTTCGGTGATGGTTAGGTTAGGTTGGGTTAGGTATTGTGAGGTAAGCACGTTTTGTGGATATTTTGGCAATGTCCAATTCTTTGATTTCGGTGATGGTTAGGTTCAGATGGGTGAGGTTTGGTAGGATAAGAACTTTTTGTGGATATTTTGGCAATGTCGAATTCTCTGACTTCGGTGATGGTTAGGTTAGGTTAGGTTAGGTATTTTGAGGTAAGCACGTTTTGTGGATATTTTATCAATGTCCAATTCTTTGATTTCGGTGACGGTTAGGTTCAGATGGGTGAGGTTTGGTAAGATAAGAACTTTTTGTGGATATTTTGGCAATGTCGAATTCTCTGACTTCGGTGATTGTTAGGTTAGGTTGGGTTAGCTATTGTGAGGTAAGCACGTTTTGTGGATACATTTTCAATGTCAAATTCTTTGATTTCGGTGATAGTTAGGTTCAGATGGGTGAGGTTTGGTAGGATAAGAACTTTTTTGTGGATATTTTGGCAATGTCGAATTCTCTGACTTCGGTGATGGTTAGGTTAGGTTGGGTTAGGTATTGTGAGGTAAGCACGTTTTGTGGATATTTTCTTAATGTCCAATTCTTTGATTTCGGTGACGGTTAGGGTCAGATGGGTGAGGTTTGGTAGGATAAGAACTTTTGTGGATATTTTGGCAATGTCGAATTCTCTGACTTCGGTGATGGTTAGGTTAGGTTGGGTTAGGTATTGTGAGGTAAGCACGTTTTGTGGATATTTTGGCAATGTCCAATTCTTTGATTTCGGTGATGGTTAGGTTCAGATGGGTGAGGTTTGGTAGGATAAGAACTTTTTGTGGATATTTTGGCAATGTCGAATTCTCTGACTTCGGTGATGGTTAGGTTAGGTTAGGTTAGGTATTTTGAGGTAAGCACGTTTTGTGGATATTTTATCAATGTCCAATTCTTTGATTTCGTTGACGGTTAGGTTCAGATGGGTGAGGTTTGGTAGGATAAGAACTTTTTGTGGAAATTTTGGCAATGTCGAATTTTCTGACTTCAGTGATGGTTACGTTAGGTTCGGTTAGGTATTGTGAGAGAAGCACGTTTTGTGGATATTTTCGCAACGTCAAATTCTTTGATTTCGGTGATGGTTAGGTTCAGATGAGTGTGGTTTGGTAGGATAAGAACTTTTTGTGGATATTTTGGCAATGTCGAATTCTCTGACTTCGGTGATGGTTAGGTTAGGTTAGGTTAGGTATTGTGAGGTAAGCACGTTTTGTGGATATTTTATCAATGTCCAATTCTTTGATTTCGGTGACGGTTAGGTTCAGATGGGTGAGGTTTGGTAGGATAAGAACTTTTTGTGGATATTTTGGCAATGTCGAATTCTCTGACTTCGGTGATGGTAAGGTTAGGTTAGGTTAGGTATTGTGAGGTAAGCACGTTTTGTGGATATTTTATCAATGTCCAATTCTTTGATTTCGGTGACGGTTAGGTTCAGATGGGTGAGGTTTGGTAGGATAAGAACTTTTTGTGGAAATTTTGGCAATGTCGAATTTTCTGACTTCAGTGATGGTTACGTTAGGTTGGGTTAGGTATTGTGAGGGAAGCACGTTTTGTGGATATTTTCGCAATGTCAAATTCTTTGATTTCAGTGATGGTTAGGTTCAGATGGGTGAGGTTTGGTAGGATAAGAACTTTTTGTGGATATTTTGGCAATGTCGAATTCTCTGACTTCGATGATGGTTAGGTTAGGTTGGGATAGGTATTGTGAGGTAAGCACGTTTTGCGGATATTTTATTAATGTCCAATTCTTTGATTTTGGTGATGGTTAGGTTCAGATGGATGAGGTTTGGTAGGATTAGCACTTTTTGTGGATATTTTGGCAATGTCGAATTTTCTGACTTCGGTGATGGTTAGGTTAGGTTGGGTTAGGTATTGTAAGGTAAGCACGTTTTGTGGATATTTTGGCAATGTCCAATTCTTTGATTTCGGTGATGGTTAGGTTCAGATGGGTGAGGTTTGGTAGGATAAGAACTTTTTGTTGATATTTTGGCAATGTCGAATTCTCTGACTTCGGTGATGGTTAGGTTAGGTTGGGTTAGATATTGTGAGGTAAGCACGTTTTGTGGATATTTTTGCAATTTCCAATTCTTTGATTTCGGTGATGGTTAGGTTCAGATGGGTGAGGTTTGGTAGGATAAGCACTTTTTGTGGATATTTAAGCAATGTCGAATTTTCTGTTTTCGGTGATGGTTAGGTTAGGTTGGGTTAGGTATTGTGAGGGAAGCACGTTTTGTGGATATTTTTGCAACGTCAAATTCTTTGATTTCGGTGATGGTTGGGTTCAGATGGGTGAGGTTTGGTAGGATAAGAACTTTTTGTGGATATTTTGGCAATGTCGAATTTTCTGACTTCGGTGATGGTTAGGTTAGGTTGGGTTAGGTATTGTAAGGTAAGCACGTTTTGTGGATATTTTATCAATGTCCAATTCTTTGATTTCGGTGACGGTTAGGTTCAGATGGGTGAGGTTTGGTAGGATAAGAACTTTTTGTGGATATTTTGGCAATGTCGAATTCTCTGACTTCGGTGATGGTAAGGTTAGTTTAGGTTAGGTTAGGTTAGGTTAGGTTAGGTATTGTAAGGTAAGCACGTTTTGTGGATATTTTGGCAATGTCCAATTCTTTGATTTCGGTGATGGTTAGGTTCAGATGGGTGAGGTTTGGTAGGATAAGAACTTTTTGTTGATATTTTGGCAATGTCGAATTTTCTGACTTCGGTGATGGTTAGGTTAGGTTGGGTTAGGTATTGTGAGGTAAGCACGTTTTGTGGATATTTAATCAATGTACAATTCTTTGATTTCGGTGATGGTTAGGTTCACATGGGTGAGGTTTGGTAGGATAAGCACTTTTTGTGGATATTTTGGCAATGTCGAATTTTCTGACTTCGGTGATGGTTAGGTTAGGTTCGGTTAGGTATTTTGAGGTAAGCACGTTTTTTGGATATTTTATCAATGTCCAATTCTTTAATTTCGGTGATGGTTAGGTTCAGATGGGTGAGGTTTGGTAGGATAAGCACTTTTTGTGGATATTTTGGCAATGTCGAATTTTTTGACTTCGGTGATGGTTAGTTTAGGTTGGGTTAGGTATTGTGAGGCAAGCACGTTTTGTGGATATTTTTGCAACGTCAAATTCTTTGATTTCGGTGATGGTTAGGTTCAGATGGGTGAGGTTTGGTAGGATAAGAACTTTTTGTGGATATTTTGGCAATGTCGAATTCTCTGACTTCGGTGATGGTTAGGTTAGGTTAGGTTAGGTATTGTAAGGGAAGCACGTTTTGTGGATATTTCATCAATGTCCATTTCTTTGATTTCGGTGACGGTTTGGTTCAGATGGGTGAGGATTGGTAGGATAAGAACTTTTTGTGGATATTTTGGCAATGTCGAATTCTCTGACTTTGGTGATGGTTAGGTTAGGTTGGGTTAGGTATTGTGAGGTGAGCACGTTTTGTGGATATTTTGGCAATGTCCAATTCTTTGATTTTGGTGATGGTTAGGTTCAGATGAGTGTGGTTTGGTAGGATAAGAACTTTTTGTGGATATTTTGGCAATGTCGAATTCTCTGACTTCGGTGATGGTTAGGTTAGGTTGGGTTAGGTATTCTGAGGTAAGCACGTTTTGTGGATATTTTATCAATGTCCAATTCTTTGATTTCGGTGACGGTTAGGTTCAGATGGGTGAGGTTTGGTAAGATAAGAACTTTTTGTGGATATTTTGGCAATGTCGAATTCTCTGACTTCGGTGATGGTTAGGTTAGGTTTGGTTAGGTATTGTGAGGTAAGCACGTTTTGTGGATATTTTTTCAATGTCAAATTCTTTGATTTCGGTGATAGTTAGGATCAGATGGGTGAGGTTTGGTAGGATAAGAACTTTTTTGTGGATATTTTGGCAATGTCGAATTCTCTGACTTCGGTGATGGTTAGGTTAAATTGGGTTAGGTATTGTGAGGTAAGCACGTTTTGTGGATATTTTCTTAATGTCCAATTCTTTGATTTCGGTGAAGGTTAGGGTCAGATGGGTGAGGTTTGGTAGGATAAGAACTTTTGTGGATATTTTGGCAATGTCGAATTCTCTGACTTCGGTGATTGTTAGGTTAGGTTGGGTTAGGTATTGTGAGGTAAGCACGTTTTGTGGATATTTTGGCAATGTCCAATTCTTTGATTTCGGTGATGGTTAGGTTCAGATGGGTGAGGTTTGGTAGGATAAGAACTTTTTGTTGATATTTTGGCAATGTCGAATTTTCTGACTTCGGTGATGTTTAGGTTAGGTTGGGTTAGGTATTGTGAGGTAAGCACGTTTTGTGGATATTTTATCAATGTACAATTCTTTGATTTCGGTGAAGGTTAGGGTCAGATGGGTGAGGTTTGGTAGGATAAGAACTTTTGTGGATATTTTGGCAATGTCGAATTCTCTGACTTCGGTGATTGTTAGGTTAGGTTGGGTTAGGTATTGTGAGGTAAGCACGTTTTGTGGATATTTTGGCAATGTCCATTTCTTTGATTTCGGTGATGGTTAGGTTCAGATGGGTGAGGTTTGGTAGGATAAGAACTTTTTGTTGATATTTTGGCAATGTCGAATTCTCTGACTTCGGTGATGGTTAGGTTAGGTTGGGTTAGATATTGTGAGGTAAGCACGTTTTGTGGATATTTTCGCAATTTCCAATTCTTTGATTTCGGTGATGGTTAGGTTCAGATGGGTGAGGTTTGGTAGGATAAGCACTTTTTGTGGATATTTAAGCAATGTCGAATTTTCTGTTTTTGGTGATGGTTAGGTTAGGTTGGGTTAGGTATTGTGAGGGAAGCACGTTTTGTGGATATTTTTGCAACGTCAAATTCTTTGATTTCGGTGATGGTTGGGTTCAGATGGGTGAGGTTTGGTAGGATAAGAACTTTTTGTTGATATTTTGGCAATGTCGAATTTTCTGACTTCGGTGATGGTTAGGTTAGGTTGGGTTAGGTATTGTGAGGTAAGCACGTTTTGTGGATATTTTATCAATGTACAATTCTTTGATTTCGGTGATGGTTAGGTTCACATGGGTGAGGTTTGGTAGGATAAGCACTTTTTGTGGATATTTTGGCAATGTCGAATTTTCTGACTTCGGTGATGGTTAGGTTAGGTTCGGTTAGGTATTTTGAGGTAAGCACGTTTTGTGGATATTTTATCAATGTCCAATTCTTTAATTTCGGTGATGGTTAGGTTCAGATGGGTGAGGTTTGGTAGGATAAGCACTTTTTGTGGATATTTTGGCATCGTCGAATTTTCTGACTTCGGTGATGGTTAGTTTAGGTTAGGTTAGGTATTGTGAGGTAAGCACGTTTTGTTGATATTTTCGCAATGTCCAATTCTTTGATTTCGGTGATGGTTAGGTTCAGATGGGTGAGGTTTGGTAGGATAAGAACTTTTTGTGGATATTTTGGCAATGTCGAATTCTCTGACTTCGGTGATGGTTAGGTTAGGTTAGGTTAGGTATTGTAAGGGAAGCACGTTTTGTGGATATTTTATTAATGTCCATTTCTTTGATTTCGGTGACGGTTTGGTTCAGATGGGTGAGGATTGGTAGGATAAGAACTTTTTGTGGATATTTTGGCAATGTCGAATTCTCTGACTTCGGTGATGGTTAGGTTAGGTTGGGTTAGGTATTGTGAGGTGAGCACGTTTTGTGGATATTTTGGCAATGTCCAATTCTTTGATTTTGGTGATGGTTAGGTTCAGATGAGTGTGGTTTGGTAGGATAAGAACTTTTTGTGGATATTTTGGCAATGTCGAATTCTCTGACTTCGGTGATGGTTAGGTTAGGTTGGGTTAGGTATTGTGAGGTTAGCACGTTTTGTGGATATTTTATCAATGTCCAATTCTTTGATTTCGGTGACGGTTAGGTTCAGATGGGTGAGGTTTGGTAGGATAAGCACTTTTTGTGGATATTTTAGCAATGTCGAATTTTTTGACTTCGGTGATGGTTAGGTTAGGTTGGGTTAGGTATTGTGAGGCAAGCACGTTTTGTGGATATTTTTGCAACGTCAAATTCTTTGATTTCGGTGATGGTTAGGTTCAGATGGGTGAGGTTTGGTAGGATAAGAACTTTTTGTGGATATTTTGGCAATGTCGAATTCTCTGACTTCGGTGATGGTTAGGTTAGGTTAGGTTAGGTATTGTAAGGGAAGCACGTTTTGTGGATATTTTATCAATGTCCATTTCTTTGATTTCGGTGACGGTTTGGTTCAGATGGGTGAGGATTGGTAGGATAAGAACTTTTTGTGGATATTTTGGCAATGTCGAATTCTCTGACTTCGGTGATGGTTAGGTTAAGTTGGGTTAGGTATTGTGAGGTAAGCACGTTTTGTGGATATTTTCTTAATGTCCAATTCTTTGATTTCGGTGATGGTTAGGGTCAGATGGGTGAGGTTTGGTAGGATAAGAACTTTTGTGGATATTTTGGCAATGTCGAATTCTCTGACTTCGGTGATTGTTAGGTTAGGTTGGGTTAGGTATTGTGAGGTAAGCACGTTTTGTGGATATTTTGGCAATGTCCAATTCTTTGATTACGGTGATGGTTAGGTTCAGATGGGTGAGGTTTGGTAGGATAAAAACTTTTTGTGGATATTTTGGCAATGTCGAATTCTCTGACTTCGGTGATGGTTAGGTTAGGTTAAGTTAGGTATTTTGAGGTAAGCACGTTTTGTGGATATTTTATCAATGTCCAATTCTTTGATTTCGGTGACGGTTAGGTTCAGATGGGTGAGGTTTGGTAGGATAAGACCTTTTTGTGGAAATTTTGGCAATGTCGAATTTTCTGACTTCGGTGATGGTAAGGTTAGGTTAGGTTAGGTATTGTGAGGTAAGCACGTTTTGTGGATATTTTATCAATGTCCAATTCTTTGATTTCGGTGACGGTTAGGTTCAGATGGGTGAGGTTTGGTAGGATAAGAACTTTTTGTGGATATTTTGGCAATGTCGAATTCTCTGACTTCGGTGATGGTTAGGTTAGGTTAGGTTAGGTATTGTAAGGGAAGCACGTTTTGTGGATATTTTATCAATGTCCATTTCTTTGATTTTGGTGACGGTTTGGTTCAGATGGGTGAGGATTGGTAGGATAAGAACTTTTTGTGGATATTTTGGCAATGTCGAATTCTCTGACTTCGGTGATGGTTAGGTTAGGTTGGGTTAGGTATTGTGAGGTGAGCACGTTTTGTGGATATTTTGGCAATGTCCAATTCTTTGATTTTGGTGATGGTTAGGTTCAGATGAGTGTGGTTTGGTAGGATAAGAACTTTTTGTGGATATTTTGGCAATGTCGAATTCTCTGATTTCGGTGATTGTTAGGTTAGGTTGGGTTAGGTATTGTGAGGTAAGCACGTTTTGTGGATATTTTGGCAATGTCCAATTCTTTGATTACGGTGATGGTTAGGTTCAGATGGGTGAGGTTTGGTAGGATAAAAACTTTTTGTGGATATTTTGGCAATGTCGAATTCTCTGACTTCGGTGATGGTTAGGTTAGGTTAAGTTAGGTATTTTGAGGTAAGCACGTTTTGTGGATATTTTATCAATGTCCAATTCTTTGATTTCGGTGACGGTTAGGTTCAGATGGGTGAGGTTTGGTAGGATAAGAACTTTTTGTGGAAATTTTGGCAATGTCGAATTTTCTGACTTCGGTGATGGTTAGGTTAGGTTAGGTTAGGTATTGTGAGGTAAGCACGTTTTGTGGATATTTAATCAATGTCCAATTCTTTGATTTCGGTGACGGTTAGGTTCAGATGGGTGAGGTTTGGTAGGATAAGAACTTTTTGTGGATATTTTGGCAATGTCGAATTCTCTGACTTCGGTGATGGTAAGGTTAGGTTAGGTTAGGTATTGTGAGGTAAGCACGTTTTGTGGATATTAAATCAATGTCCAATTCTTTGATTTCGGTGACGGTTAGGTTCAGATGGGTGAGGTTTGGTAGGATAAGAACTTTTTGTGGATATTTTGGCAATGTCGAATTCTCTGACTTCGGTGATGGTTAGGTTAGGTTGGGTTAGGTATTGTGAGGAAAGCACGTTTTGTGGATATTTTATCAATGTCCAATTCTTTGATTTCGGTGATGGTTAGGATCAGATGGGTGAGGTTTGGTAGGATAAGCACTTTTTGTGGATATTTTGGCAATGTCGAATTTTCTGACCTCGGTGATGGTTAGGTTAGGTTGGGTTAGGTATTGTGAGGTAAGCACGTTTTGTAGATATTTTATCAATGTCCAATTCTTTGATTTCGGTGATGGTTAGGTTCAGATGAGTGTGGTTTGGTAGGATAAGAACTTTTTGTGGATATTTTGGCAATGTCTAATTCTTTGATTTCGGTGATGGTTAAGTTCAGATGAGTGTGGATTGGTAGGATAAGAACTTTTTGTGGATATTTTGGCAATGTCGAATTCTCTGACTTCGGTGATGGTTAGGTTAGGTTGGGTAAGGTATTGTGAGGAAAGCACGTTTTGTGGATATTTTATCAATGTCCAATTCTTTGATTTCGGTGATGGTTAGGATCAGATGGGTGAGGTTTGGTAGGATAAGCACTTTTTGTGGATATTTTGGCAATGTCGAATTTTCTGACCTCGGTGATGGTTAGGTTAGGTTGGGTTAGGTATTGTGAGGTAAGCACGTTTTGTAGATATTTTATCAATGTCCAATTCTTTGATTTCGGTGATGGTTAGGTTCAGATGGGTGAGGTTTGGTAGGATAAGAACTTTTTGTGGAAATTTTGGCAATGTCGAATTTTCTGACTTCAGTGATGGTTACGTTAGGTTGGGTTAGGTATTGTGAGGGAAGCACGTTTTGTGGATATTTTCGCAACGTCAAAATCTTTGATTTCGGTCATGGTTAGGGTCAGATGGGTGAGGTTTGGTAGGATAAGAACTTTTTGTGGATATTTTGGCAATGTCGAATTCTCTGACTTCGGTGATGGTTAGGTTAGGTTGGGTTAGGTATTGTTAGGAAAACACGTTTTGTGGATATTTTATCAATGTCCAATTCTTTGATTTCGGTGATGGTTAGGTTCACATGGGTGAGGTTTGGTAGGATAAGAACTTTTTGTGGAAATTTTGGCAATGTCAAATTTTCTGACTTCGGTGATGGTTAGGTTAGGTTGGGTTAAATATTGTGAGGTAAGCACGTTTTGTTGATATTTTCGCAATGTCCAGTTCTTTGATTTCGGTGATGGTTAGGTTCAGATGGGTGAGGTTTGGTAGGATAAGAACTTTTTGTGAAAATTTTGGCAATGTCAAATTTTCTGACTTCGGTGATGGTTAGGTTAGGTTGGGTTAAATATTGTGAGGTAAGCACGTTTTGTTGATATTTTCGCAATGTCCAGTTCTTTGATTTCGGTGATGGTTAGGTTCAGATGGGTGAGGTTTGGTAGGATAGGCACTTTTTGTGGATATTTTAGCAATGTCGAATTTTCTGACTTCGGTGATGGTGAGGTTAGGTTGGGTTAGGTATTGTGAGGTAAGCACGTTTTGTGGATATTTTATCAATGTCCAATTCTTTGATTTCGGTGATGGTTAGGTTCAGATGAGTGTGGATTGGTAGGATAAGAACTTTTTGTGGAAGTTTGGCAATGTCGAATTCTCTGACTTCGGTGATGGTTAGGTTAGGTAGGGTTAGGTATTGTGAGGTAAGCACGTTTTGTGGATATTTTGGCAATGTCCAATTCTTTGAATTCGGTGATGGTTAGGTTCAGATGGGTGAGGTTTGGTAGGATAAGAACTTTTTGTGGATATTTTGGCAATGTCGAATTCTCTGACTTCGGTGATGGTTAGGGTAGGTTGGGTTAGGTATTGTGAGGGAAGCACGTTTTGTGAATATTTTCGCAACGTCAAATTATTTGATTTCGGTGATAGTTAGGTTCAGATGGTGAGGTTTGGTAGGATAAGCACTTTTTGTGGATATTTTGGCAATGTCGAATTCTCTGACTTCGGTGATGGTTAGGGTAGGTTGGGTTAGGTATTGTGAGGGAAGCACGTTTTGTGAATATTTTCGCAACGTCAAATTCTTTGATTTCGGTGATGGTTAGGTTCAGATGGGTGAGGTTTGGTAGGATAAGCACTTTTTGTGGATATTTTGGCAATGTCGAATTCTCTGACTTCGGTGATGGTTAGGTTAGGTTGGGTTAGGTATTGTGAAGTAAGCACGTTTTGTGGATATTTTATCAATGTCCAATTCTTTGATTTCTGTGATGGTTAGGTTCAGATGGGTGAGGTTTGGTAGGATAAGCACTTTATGTGGATATTTTGGCAATGTCGAATTTTCTGACTTTGGTGATGGTTAGGTTAGGTTAGGTTAGGTATTGTGAGGGAAGCACGTTTTGTGGATATTTATGCAATGTCGAATTCTTTGATTTCGGTGATGGTTAGGTTCAGATGAGTGTGGATTGGTAGGATAAGAACTTTTTGTGGATATTTTGGCAATGTCGAATTCTCTGACTTCGGTGATGGTTAGGTTAGGTTGGGTTAGGTATTGTGAGGTGAGCACGTTTTGTGGATATTTTATCAATGTCTAATTCTTTGATTTCGGTGATTGTTAGGTTCAGATGGGTGAGGTTTGGTAGGATAAGAACTTTTTGTGGATATTTTGGCAATGTCGAATTCTCTGACTTCGGTGATGGTTAGGTTAGGTTGGGTGAGGTATTGTGAGGTAAGCACGTTTTGTGGATATTTTATCAATGTCCAATTCTTTGATTTCGGTGATGGTTAGGTTCAGATGGGTGAGGTTTGGTAGGATAAGCACTTTTTGTGGAAGTTTGGCAATGTCGAATTCTCTGACTTTGGTGATGGTTAGGTTAGTTTGGGTTAGATATTGAGAGGTAAGCACGTTTTGTGGATATTTTCGCAATTTCCAATTCTTTGATTTCGGTGATGGTTAGGTTCAGATGGGTGAGGTTTGGTAGGATAAGCACTTTTTGTGGATATTTAAGCAATGTCGAATTTTCTGTTTTCGGTGATGGTAAGGTTAGGTTGGGTTAGGTATTGTGAGGGAAGCACGTTTTGTGGATATTTTCGCAACGTCAAATTCTTTGATTTCGGTGATGGTTAGGTTCAGATGGGTGAGGTTTGGTAGGATAAGCACTTTTTGTGGATATTTTGGCAATGTCGAATTCTCTGACTTCGGTGATGGTTAGGTTAGGTTGGGTTAGGAATTGTGAAGTAAGCACGTTTTGTGGATATTTTATCAATGTCCAATTCTTTGATTTCAGTGATGGTTAGGTTCAGATGGGTGAGGTTTGGTAGGATAAGCACTTTTTGTGGATATTTTGGCAATGTCGAATTTTCTGACTTTGGTGATGGTTAGGTCAGGTTAGGTTAGGTATTGTGAGGAAAGCACGTTTTGTGGATATTTTTGCAATGTCAAATTCTTTGATTTCGGTGATGGTTAGGTTCAGATGAGTGTGGATTGGTAGGATAAGAACTTTTTGTGGATATTTTGGCAATGTCGAATTCTCTGACTTCGGTGATGGTAAGGTTAGGTTGGGTTAGGTATTGTGAGGTAAGCACGTTTTGTGGATATTTTATCAATGTCCAATTCTTTGATTTCGGTGATGGTTAGGTTCAGATGGGTGAGGTTTGGTAGGATAAGAACTTTTTGTGGATATTTTGGCAATGTCGAATTCTCTGACTTCGGTGATGGTTAGGATAGGTTGGGTTAGGTATTGTGAGGTAAGCACGTTTTGTGGATATTTTGGCAATGTCAAATTCTTTGATTTCGGTGATGGTTAAGTTCAGATGAGTGTGGATTGGTAGGATAAGAACTTTTTGTGGATATTTTGGCAATGTCGAATTCTCTGACTTCGGTGATGGTAAGGTTAGGTTGGGTTAGGTATTGTGAGGAAAGCACAATTTTTGGATATTTTATCAATGTCCAATTCTTTGATTTCGGTGAGGGTTAGGTTCAGATGGGTGAGGTTTGGTAGGATAAGAACTTTTTGTGGATATATTGGCAATGTCGAATTCTCTGACTTCGGTGATGGTTAGGTTAGTTTGGGTTAGATATTGAGAGGTAAGCACGTTTTGTGGATATTTTCGCAATTTCCAATTCTTTGATTTCGGTGATGGTTAGGTTCAGATGGGTGAGGTTTGGTAGGATAAGAACTTTTTGTGGAAATTTTGGCAATGTCGAATTTTCTGACTTCAGTGATGGTTACGTTAGGTTGGGTTAGGTATTGTGAGGGAAGCACGTTTTGTGGATATTTTCGCAACGTCAAAATCTTTGATTTCGGTCATGGTTAGGTTCAGATGGGTGAGGTTTGGTAGGATAAGAACTTTTTGTGGATATTTTGGCAATGTCGAATTCTCTGACTTCGGTGATGGTTAGGTTAGGTTGGGTTAGGTATTGTTAGGAAAACACGTTTTGTGGATATTTTATCAATGTCCAATTCTTTGATTTCGGTGATGGTTAGGTTCACATGGGTGAGGTTTGGTAGGATAAGAACTTTTTGTGGAAATTTTGGCAATGTCAAATTTTCTGACTTCGGTGATGGTTAGGTTAGGTTGGGTTAAATATTGTGAGGTAAGCACGTTTTGTTGATATTTTCGCAATGTCCAGTTCTTTGATTTCGGTGATGGTTAGGTTCAGATGGGTGAGGTTTGGTAGGATAAGAACTTTTTGTGGAAATTTTGGCAATGTCAAATTTTCTGACTTCGGTGATGGTTAGGTTAGGTTGGGTTAAATATTGTGAGGTAAGCACGTTTTGTGGATATTTTATCAATGTCCAATTCTTTGATTTCTGTGATGGTTAGGTTCAGATGGGTGAGGTTTGGTAGGATAAGCACTTTTTGTGGATATTTTGGCAATGTCGAATTTTCTGACTTTGGTGATGGTTAGGTTAGGTTAGGTTAGGTATTGTGAGGGAAGCACGTTTTGTGGATATTTATGCAATGTCGAATTCTTTGATTTCGGTGATGGTTAGGTTCAGATGAGTGTGGATTGGTAGGATAAGAACTTTTTGTGGATATTTTGGCAATGTCGTATTCTCTGACTTCGGTGATGGTAAGGTTAGGTTGGGTTAGGTATTGTGAGGTGAGCACGTTTTGTGGATATTTTATCAATGTCCAATTCTTTGATTTCGGTGATGGTTAGGTTCAGATGGGTGAGGTTTGGTAGGATAAGAACTTTTTGTGGATATTTTGGCAATGTCGAATTCTCTGACTTCGGTGATGGTTAGGACTGGTTGGGTTAGGTATTGTGAGGTAAGCACGTTTTGTGACTTCGGTGATGGTTAGGTTAGGTTGGGTTAAATATTGTGAGGTAAGCACGTTTTGTTGATATTTTCGCAATGTCCAGTTCTTTGATTTCGGTGATGGTTAGGTTCAGATGGGTGAGGTTTGGTAGGATAAGAACTTTTTGTGGAAATTTTGGCAATGTCAAATTTTCTGACTTCGGTGATGGTTAGGTTAGGTTGGGTTAAATATTGTGAGGTAAGCACGTTTTGTTGATATTTTCGCAATGTCCAGTTCTTTGATTTCGGTGATGGTTAGGTTCAGATGGGTGAGGTTTGGTAGGATAGGCACTTTTTGTGGAAATTTTGGCAATGTCAAATTTTCTGACTTCGGTGATGGTTAGGTTAGGTTGGGTTATATATTGTGAGGCAAGCACGTTTTGTGACTTCGGTGATGGTTAGGTTAGGTTGGGTTAAATATTGTGAGGTAAGCACGTTTTGTTGATATTTTCGCAATGTCCAGTTCTTTGATTTCGGTGATGGTTAGGTTCAGATGGGTGAGGTTTGGTAGGATAAGAACTTTTTGTGGAAATTTTGGCAATGTCAAATTTTCTGACTTCGGTGATGGTTAGGTTAGGTTGGGTTAAATATTGTGAGGTAAGCACGTTTTGTTGATATTTTCGCAATGTCCAGTTCTTTGATTTCGGTGATGGTGAGGTTCAGATGGGTGAGGTTTGGTAGGATAAGCACTTTTTGTGGATATTTAAGCAATGTCGAATTTTCTGTTTTCGGTGATGGTTAGGTTAGGTTGGGTTAGGTATTGTGAGGCAAGCACGTTTTGTGGATATTTTCGCAACGTCAAATTCTTTGATTTCGGTGATGGTTGGATTCAGATGGGTGAGGTTTGGTAGGATAAGAACTTTTTTTGGATATTTTGGCAATGTCGAATTCTCTGACTTCGGTGATGGTTAGGTTAGGTTAGGTTAGGTATTGTGAGGTAAGCACGTTTTGTGGATATTTTATTAATGTCCAATTCTTTGATTTCGTTGACGGTTAGGTTCAGATGGGTGAGGTTTGGACGGATAAGAACTTTTTGTGGAAATTTTGGCAATGTCGAATTTTCTGACTTCAGTGATGGTTACGTTAGGTTGGGTTAGGTATTGTGAGGGAAGCACGTTTTGTGGATATTTTCGCAACGTCAAATTCTTTGATTTCGGTGATGGTTAGGTTCAGATGGGTGAGGTTTGGTAGGATAAGCACTTTTTGTGGATATTTTGGCAATGTCGAATTCTCTGACTTCGGTGATGGTTAGGTTAGGTTGGGTTAGGTATTGTGAGGTTAGCTCGTTTTTTGGATATTTTTTCAATGTCCAATTCTTTGATTTCGGTGATGGTTAGGTTCAGATGGGTAAGGTTTGGTAGGATAAGAACTTTTTGTTGATATTTTGGCAATATCGAATTTTCTGACTTCGGTGATGGTTAGGGTAGGTTGGGTTAGGTATTGTGAGGGAAGCCCTTTTTTTGAATATTTTCGCAACGTCAAATTCTTTGATTTCGGTGATAATTAGGTTCAGATGGGTGAGGTTTGGTAGGATAAGCACTTTTTGTGGATATTTTGGCAATGTCGAATTCTCTGACTTTGGTGATGGTTAGGTTAGGTTGGGTTAGGTATTGTGAGGTAAGCACGTTTTGTGGATATTTTATTAATGTCCAATTCTTTGATTTCGGTGATGGTTAGGTTCAGATGGGTGAGGTTTGGTAGGATAAGAACTTTTTGTGGATATTTTGGCAATGTCGAATTCTCTGACTTCGGTGATGGTTAGGATAGGTTGGGTTAGGTATTGTGAGGTAAGCACGTTTTGTGGATATTTTGGCAATGTCAAATTCTTTGATTTCGGTGATGGTTAAGTTCAGATGAGTGTGGATTGGTAGGATAAGAACTTTTTGTGGATATATTGGCAATGTCGAATTCTCTGACTTCGGTGATGGTTAGGTTAGTTTAGGTTAGATATTAAGAGGTAAGCACGTTTTGTGGATATTTTCGCAATTTCCAATTCTTTGATTTCGGTGATGGTTAGGTTCAGATGGGTGAGGTTTGGTAGGATAAGCACTTTTTGTGGATATTTTGGCAATGTCGAATTTTCTGACTTTGGTGATGGTTAGGTCAGGTTAGGTTAGGTATTGTGAGGGAAGCACGTTTTGTGGATATTTTTGCAATGTCAAATTCTTTGATTTCGGTGATGGTTAGGTTCAGATGAGTGTGGATTGGTAGGATAAGAACTTTTTGTGGATATTTTGGCAATGTCGAATTCTCTGACTTCGGTGATGGTAAGGTTAGGTTGGGTTAGGTATTGTGAGGTAAGCACGTTTTGTGGATATTTTATCAATGTCCAATTCTTTGATTTCGGTGACGGTTAGGTTCAGATGGGTGAGGTTTGGACGGATAAGAACTTTTTGTGGAAATTTTGGCAATGTCGAATTTTCTGACTTCAGTGATGGTTACGTTAGGTTGGGTTAGGTATTGTGAGGGAAGCACGTTTTGTGGATATTTTCGCAACGTCAAATTCTTTGATTTCGGTGATGGTTAGGTTCAGATGGGTGAGGTTTGGTAGGATAAGCACTTTTTGTGGATATTTTGGCAATGTCGAATTCTCTGACTTCGGTGATGGTTAGGTTAGGTTGGGTTAGGTATTGTGAGGTAAGCTCGTTTTGTGGATATTTTTTCAATGTCCAATTCTTTGATTTCGGTGATGGTTAGGTTCAGATGAGTGTGGATTGGTAGGATAAGAACTTTTTGTGGATATTTTGGCAATGTCGAATTCTCTGACTTCGGTGATGGTTAGGTTAGGTTGGGTTAGGTATTGTGAAGTAAGCACGTTTTGTGGATATTTAATCAATGTCCAATTCTTTGATTTCAGTGATGGTTAGGTTCAGATGGGTGAGGTTTGGTAGGATAAGCACTTTTTGTGGATATTTTGGCAATGTCGAATTTTCTGACTTTGGTGATGGTTAGGTTAGGTTAGGTTAGGTATTGTGAGGGAAACACGTTTTGTGGATATTTTTGCAATGTCAAATTCTTTGATTTCGTTGATGGTTAGGTTCAGATGAGTGTGGATTGGTAGGATAAGAACTTTTTGTGGATATTTTGGCAATGTCGAATTCTCTGACTTCGGTGATGGTAAGGTTAGGTTGGGTTAGGTATTGTGAGGAAAGCACGTTTTTTGGATATTTTATTAATGTCCAATTCTTTGATTTCGGTGATGGTTAGGTTCAGATGGGTGAGGTTTGGTAGAATAAGCTCTTTTTGTGGATATTTTGGCAATGTCGAATTTTCTGACTTCGGTGATGGTTAGGTTAGGTTGGGTTAGGTATTGTGAGGTAAGCACGTTTTGTGGATATTTTATCAATGTCTAATTCTTTGATTTCGGTGATGGTTAGGTTCAGATGAGTGTGGTTTGGTAGGATAAGAACTTTTTGTGGATATTTTGGCAATGTCTAATTCTCTGACTTCGGTGATGGTTAGGTTAGGTTGGGTTAGGTATTGTGAGGTAAGCACGTTTTGTGGATGTTTTATCAATGTCCAATTCTTTGATTTCGGTGATGGTTAGGTTCAGATGGGTGAGGTTTGGTAGGATAAGAACTTTTTGTGGATATTTTGGCAATGTCGAATTCTCTGACTTCGGTGATGGTTAGGTTAGGTTGGGTTTGGTTTTGTGAGGTAAGAACGTTTTGTGGATATTTTATCAATGTCCAATTCTTTGATATCGGTGATGGTTAGGTTCAGATGGGTGAGGTTTGTTAGGATAAGCACTTTTTGTGGATATTTTGGCAATGTCGAATTTTCTGACTTTGGTGATGGTTAGGTTAGGTTAGGTTAGGTTTTGTGAGGGAAACACGTTTTGTGGATATTTTTGCAATGTCAAATTCTTTGATTTCGTTGATGGTTAGGTTCAGATGAGTGTGGATTGGTAGGATAAGAACTTTTTGTGGATATTTTGGCAATGTCGAATTCTCTGACTTCGGTGATGGTTAGGTTAGGTTGGGTTAGGTATTGTGAGGAAAGCACGTTTTGTGGATATTTTATCAATGTCCAATTCTTTGATTTCGGTGATGGTTAGGATCAGATGGGTGAGGTTTGGTAGGATAAGCACTTTTTGTGGATATTTTGGCAATGTCGAATTTTCTGACCTCGGTGATGGTTAGGTTAGGTTGGGTTAGGTATTGTGAGGTAAGCACGTTTTGTAGATATTTTATCAATGTCCAATTCTTTGATTTCGGTGATGGTTAGGTTCAGATGAGTGTGGTTTGGTAGGATAAGAACTTTTTGTGGATATTTTGGCAATGTCTAATTCTTTGATTTCGGTGATGGTTAAGTTCAGATGAGTGTGGATTGGTAGGATAAGAACTTTTTGTGGATATTTTGGCAATGTCGAATTCTCTGACTTCGGTGATGGTTAGGTTAGGTTGGGTTAGGTATTGTGAGGAAAGCACGTTTTGTGGATATTTTATCAATGTCCAATTCTTTGATTTCGGTGATGGTTAGGATCAGATGGGTGAGGTTTGGTAGGATAAGCACTTTTTGTGGATATTTTGGCAATGTCGAATTTTCTGACCTCGGTGATGGTTAGGTTAGGTTGGGTTAGGTATTGTGAGGTAAGCACGTTTTGTAGATATTTTATCAATGTCCAATTCTTTGATTTCGGTGATGGTTAGGTTCAGATGGGTGAGGTTTGGTAGGATAAGAACTTTTTGTCGAAATTTTGGCAATGTCGAATTTTCTGACTTCAGTGATGGTTACGTTAGGTTGGGTTAGGTATTGTGAGGGAAGCACGTTTTGTGGATATTTTCGCAACGTCAAAATCTTTGATTTCGGTCATGGTTAGGTTCAGATGGGTGAGGTTTGGTAGGATAAGAACTTTTTGTGGATATTTTGGCAATGTCGAATTCTCTGACTTCGGTGATGGTTAGGTTAGGTTGGGTTAGGTATTAATAGGAAAACACGTTTTGTGGATATTTTATCAATGTCCAATTCTTTGATTTCGGTGATGGTTAGGTTCACATGGGTGAGGTTTGGTAGGATAAGAACTTTTTGTGGAAATTTTGGCAATGTCAAATTTTCTGACTTCGGTGATGGTTAGGTTAGGTTGGGTTAAATATTGTGAGGTAAGCACGTTTTGTTGATATTTTCGCAATGTCCAGTTCTTTGATTTCGGTGATGGTTAGGTTCAGATGGGTGAGGTTTGGTAGGATAAGAACTTTTTGTGGAAATTTTGGCAATGTCAAATTTTCTGACTTCGGTGATGGTTAGGTTAGGTTGGGTTAAATATTGTGAGGTAAGCACGTTTTGTTGATATTTTCGCAATGTCCAGTTCTTTGATTTCGGTGATGGTTAGGTTCAGATGGGTGAGGTTTGGTAGGATAGGCACTTTTTGTGGATATTTTAGCAATGTCAAATTTTCTGACTTCGGTGATGGTTAGGTTAGGTTGGGTTAGGGATTGTGAGGTAAGCACGTTTTGTGGATATTTTATCAATGTCCAATTCTTTGATTTCGGTGATGGTTAGGTTCAGATGAGTGTGGATTGGTAGGATAAGAACTTTTTGTGGAAGTTTGGCAATGTCGAATTCTCTGACTTCGGTGATGGTTAGGTTAGGTAGGGTTAGGTATTGTGAGGTAAGCACGTTTTGTGGATATTTTGGCAATGTCCAATTCTTTGAATTCGGTGATGGTTAGGTTCAGATGGGTGAGGTTTGGTAGGATAAGAACTTTTTGTGGATATTTTGGCAATGTCGAATTCTCTGACTTCGGTGATGGTTAGGGTAGGTTGGGTTAGGTATTGTGAGGGAAGCACGTTTTGTGAATATTTTCGCAACGTCAAATTCTTTGATTTCGGTGATAGTTAGGTTCAGATGGTGAGGTTTGGTAGGATAAGCACTTTTTGTGGATATTTTGGCAATGTCGAATTCTCTGACTTCGGTGATGGTTAGGGTTGGTTGGGTTAGGTATTGTGAGGGAAGCACGTTTTGTGAATATTTTCGCAACGTCAAATTCTTTGATTTCGGTGATGGTTAGGTTCAGATGGGTGAGGTTTGGTAGGATAAGCACTTTTTGTGGATATTTTGGCAATGTCGAATTCTCTGACTTCGGTGATGGTTAGGTTAGGTTGGGTTAGGTATTGTGAAGTAAGCACGTTTTGTGGATATTTTATCAATGTCCAATTCTTTGATTTCTGTGATGGTTAGGTTCAGATGGGTGAGGTTTGGTAGGATAAGCACTTTATGTGGATATTTTGGCAATGTCGAATTTTCTGACTTTGGTGATGGTTAGGTTAGGTTAGGTAAGTATTGTGAGGGAAGCACGTTTTGTGGATATTTATGCAATGTCGAATTCTTTGATTTCGGTGATGGTTAGGTTCAGATGAGTGTGGATTGGTAGGATAAGAACTTTTTGTGGATATTTTGGCAATGTCGAATTCTCTGACTTCGGTGATGGTTAGGTTAGGTTGGGTTAGGTATTGTGAGGTGAGCACGTTTTGTGGATATTTTATCAATGTCTAATTCTTTGATTTCGGTGATGGTTAGGTTTAGATGGGTGAGGTTTGGTAGGATAAGAACTTTTTGTGGATATTTTGGCAATGTCGAATTCTCTGACTTCGGTGATGGTTAGGACTGGTTGGGTTAGGTATTGTGAGGTAAGCACGTTTTGTGGATATTTTGGCAATGTCAAATTCTTTGATTTCGGTGACGGTTTGGTTCAGATGGGTGAGGTTTGGTAGGATAAGAACTTTTTGTGGATATTTTGGCAATGTCGAATTCTCTGTCTTCGGTGATGGTTAGGTTAGGTTGGGTTAGGTATTGTGAGGTGAGCACGTTTTGTGGATATTTTATTAATGTCCAATTCTTTGATTTCGGTGACGGTTAGGTTCAGATGAGTGTGGTTTGGTAGGATAAGAACTTTTTGTGGATATTTTGGCAATGTCGAATTCTCTGACTTCGGTGATGGTTAGGTTAGGTTGGGTTAGCTATTGTGAGGTAAGCACGTTTTGTGGATATTTTTTCAATGTCAAATTCTTTGATTTCGGTGATAGTTAGGTTCAGATGGGTGAGGTTTGGTAGGATAAGAACTTTTTTGTGGATATTTTGGCAATGTCGAATTCTCTGACTTCGGTGATGGTTAGGTTAGGTTGGGTTAGGTATTGTGAGGTAAGCACGTTTTGTGGATATTTTCGCAACGTCAAAATCTTTGATTTCGGTCATGGTTAGGTTCAGATGGGTGAGGTTTGGTAGGATAAGAACTTTTTGTGGATATTTTGGCAATGTCGAATTCTCTGACTTCGGTGATGGTTAGGTTAGGTTGGGTTAGATATTGTGAGGTAAACACGTTTTGTGGATATTTTCGCAATGTCCAATTCTTTGATTTCGGTGATGGTTAGGTTCACATGGGTGAGGTTTGGTAGGATAAGCACTTTTTGTGGATATTTTAGCAATGTCGAATTTTCTGACTTCGGTGATGGTTAGGTTAGGTTCGGTTAGGTATTTTGAGGTAAGCACGTTTTGTGGATATTTTATCAATGTCAAATTTTTTGATTTCGGTGATAGTTTGGTTCAGATGGGTGAGGTTTGGTAGGATAAGAACTTTTTGTGGAAATTTTGGCAATGTCGAATTTTCTGACTTCGGTGATGGTTAGGTTAGGTTGGGTTAAATATTGTGAGGTAAGCACGTTTTGTTGATATTTTCGCAATGTCCAATTCTTTGATTTCGGTGATGGTTAGGTTCAGATGGGTGAGGTTTGGTAGGATAGGCACTTTTTGTGGATATTTTAGCAATGTCGAATTTTTTGACTTCGGTGATGGTTAGGTTAGGTTGGGTTAGGTATTGTGAGGCAAGTACGTTTTGTGGATATTTTCGCAACGTCAAATTCTTTGATTTCGGTGATGGTTAGGTTCAGATGGGTGAGGTTTGGTTGGATAAGAACTTTTTGTGGATATTTTGGCAATGTCGAATTCTCTGACTTCGGTGATGGTTAGGTTAGGTTAGGTTAGGTATTGTGAGGTAAGCACGTTTTGTGGATATTTTATCAATGTCCAATTCTTTGATTTCGGTGACGGTTAGGTTCAGATGGGTGAGGTTTGGTAGGATAAGAACTTTTTGTGGATATTTTGGCAATGTCGAATTCTCTGACTTCGGTGATGGTTAGGTTAGGTTGGGTTAGGTATTGTGAGGTAAGCACGTTTTGTGGATATTTTGGCAATGTCCAATTCTTTGATTTCGGTGATAGTTAGGTTCAGATGGGTGAGGTTTGGTAGGATAAGAACTTTTTGTGGAAATTTTGGCAATGTCGAATTTTCTGACTTCGGTGATGGTTAGGTTAGGTTGGGTTAGGTATTGTGAGGCAAGCACGTTTTGTGGATATTTTTGCAACGTCAAATTCTTTGATTTCGGGGATGGTTAGGTTCAGATGGGTGAGGTTTGGTAGGATAAGAACTTTTTGTGGATATTTTGGCAATGTCGAATTCTCTGACTTCGGTGATGGTTAGGTTAGGTTAGGTTAGGTATTGTAAGGGAAGCACGTTTTGTGGATATTTAATCAATGTCCATTTCTTTGATTTCGGTGACGGTTTGGTTCAGATGGGTGAGGTTTGGTAGGATAAGAACTTTTTGTGGATATTTTGGCAATGTCGAATTCTCTGACTTCGGTGATGGTTAGGTTAGGTTGGGTTAGGTATTGTGAGGTAAGCACGTTTTGTGGATATTTTATTAATGTCCAATTCTTTGATTTCGGTGACGGTTAGGTTCAGATGGGTGAGGTTTGGTAAGATAAAAACTTTTTGTGGATATTTTGGCAATGTCGAATTCTCTGACTTCGGTGATGGTTAGGTTAGGTTGGGTTAGCTATTGTGAGGTAAGCACGTTTTGTGGATATTTTTTCAATGTCAAATTCTTTGATTTCGGTGATAGTTAGGTTCAGATGGGTGAGGTTTGGTAGGATAAGAACTTTTTTGTGGATATTTTGGCAATGTCGAATTCTCTGACTTCGGTGATGGTTAGGTTAGGTTGGGTTAGGTATTGTGAGGTAAGCACGTTTTGTGGATATTTTCTTAATGTCCAATTCTTTGATTTCGGTGATGGTTAGGGTCAGATGGGTGAGGTTTGGTAGGATAAGAACTTTTGTGGATATTTTGGCAATGTCGAATTCTCTGACTTCGGTGATGGTTAGGTTAGGTTGGGTTAGGTATTGTGAGGTAAGCACGTTTTGTGGATATTTTGGCAATGTCCAATTCTTTGATTTCGGTGATGGTTAGGTTCAGATGGGTGAGGTTTGGTAGGATAAGAACTTTTTGTGGATATTTTGGCAATGTCGAATTTTCTGACTTCGGTGATGGTTAGGTTAGGTTAGGTTAGGTATTGTGAGGTAAGCACGTTTTGTGGATATTTTATCAATGTCCAATTCTTTGATTTCGGTGACGGTTAGGTTCAGATGGGTGAGGTTTGGTAGGATAAGAACTTTTTGTGGATATTTTGGCAATGTCGAATTCTCTGACTTCGGTGATGGTTAGGTTAGGTTGGGTTAGGTATTGTGAGGTAAGCACGTTTTGTGGATATTTTGGCAATGTCCAATTCTTTGATTTCGGTGATAGTTAGGTTCAGATGGGTGAGGTTTGGTAGGATAAGAACTTTTTGTGGAAATTTTGGCAATGTCGAATTTTCTGACTTCGGTGATGGTTAGGTTAGGTTGGGTTAAATATTGTGAAGTAAGCACGTTTTGTTGATATTTTCGCAATGTCCAATTCTTTGATTTCGGTGATGGTTAGGTTCAGATGGGTGAGGTTTGGTAGGATAAGCACTTTTTGTGGATATTTTAGCAATGTCGAATTTTTTGACTTCGGTGATGGTTAGGTTAGGTTGGGTTAGGTATTGTGAGGCAAGCACGTTTTGTGGATATTTTTGCAACGTCAAATTCTTTGATTTCGGTGATGGTTAGGTTCAGATGGGTGAGGTTTGGTAGGATAAGAACTTTTTGTGGATATTTTGGCAATGTCGAATTCTCTGACTTCGGTGATGGTTAGGTTAGGTTAGGTTAGGTATTGTAAGGGAAGCACGTTTTGTGGATATTTTATCAATGTCCATTTCTTTGATTTCGGTGACGGTTTGGTTCAGATGGGTGAGGTTTGGTAGGATAAGAACTTTTTGTGGATATTTTGGCAATGTCGAATTCTCTGACTTCGGTGATGGTTAGGTTAGGTTGGGTTAGGTATTGTGAGGTAAGCACGTTTTGTGGATATTTTATCAATGTCCAATTCTTTGATTTCTGTGATGGTTAGGTTCAGATGGGTGAGGTTTGGTAGGATAAGCACTTTATGTGGATATTTTGGCAATGTCGAATTTTCTGACTTTGGTGATGGTTAGGTTAGGTTAGGTTAGGTATTGTGAGGGAAGCACGTTTTGTGGATATTTATGCAATGTCGAATTCTTTGATTTCGGTGATGGTTAGGTTCAGATGAGTGTGGATTGGTAGGATAAGAACTTTTTGTGGATATTTTGGCAATGTCGAATTCTCTGACTTCGGTGATGGTTAGGTTAGGTTGGGTTAGGTATTGTGAGGTGAGCACGTTTTGTGGATATTTTATCAATGTCTAATTCTTTGATATCGGTGATGGTTAGGTTCAGATGGGTGAGGTTTGGTAGGATAAGAACTTTTTGTGGATATTTTGGCAATGTCGAATTCTCTGACTTCGGTGATGGTTAGGACTGGTTGGGTTAGGTATTGTGAGGTAAGCACGTTTTGTGGATATTTTGGCAATGTCAAATTCTTTGATTTCAGTGACGGTTTGGTTCAGATGGGTGAGGTTTGGTAGGATAAGAACTTTTTGTGGATATTTTGGCAATGTCGAATTCTCTGTCTTCGGTGATGGTTAGGTTAGGTTGGGTTAGGTATTGTGAGGTGAGCACGTTTTGTGGATATTTTGGCAATGTCCAATTCTTTGATTTTGGTGATGGTTAGGTTCAGATGAGTGTGGTTTGGTAGGATAAGAACTTTTTGTGGATATTTTGGCAATGTCGAATTCTCTGACTTCGGTGATGGTTAGGTTAGGTTGGGTTAGGTATTGTGAGGTAAGCACGTTTTGTGGATATTTTATCAATGTCCAATTCTTTGATTTCGGTGACGGTTAGGTTCAGATGAGTGTGGTTTGGTAGGATAAGAACTTTTTGTGGATATTTTGGCAATGTCGAATTCTCTGACTTCGGTGATGGTTAGGTTAGGTTGGGTTAGCTATTGTGAGGTAAGCACGTTTTGTGGATATTTTTTCAATGTCAAATTCTTTGATTTCGGTGATAGTTAGGTTCAGATGGGTGAGGTTTGGTAGGATAAGAACTTTTTTGTGGATATTTTGGCAATGTCGAATTCTCTGACTTCGGTGATGGTTAGGTTAGGTTGGGTTAGGTATTGTGAGGTAAGCACGTTTTGTGGATATTTTCGCAACGTCAAAATCTTTGATTTCGGTCATGGTTAGGTTCAGATGGGTGAGGTTTGGTAGGATAAGAACTTTTTGTGGATATTTTGGCAATGTCGAATTCTCTGACTTCGGTGATGGTTAGGGTAGGTTGGGTTAGATATTGTGAGGTAAACACGTTTTGTGGATATTTTCGCAATGTCCAATTCTTTGATTTCGGTGATGGTTAGGTTCACATGGGTGAGGTTTGGTAGGATAAGCACTTTTTGTGGATATTTTGGCAATGTCGAATTTTCTGACTTCGGTGATGGTTAGGTTAGGTTCGGTTAGGTATTTTGAGGTAAGCACGTTTTGTGGATATTTTATCAATGTCCAATTCTTTGATTTCGGTGATAGTTACGTTCAGATGGGTGAGGTTTGGTAGGATAAGAACTTTTTGTGGAAATTTTGGCAATGTCGAATTTTCTGACTTCGGTGATGGTAAGGTTAGGTTGGGTTAAATATTGTGAGGTAAGCACGTTTTGTTGATATTTTCGCAATGTCCAATTCTTTGATTTCGGTGATGGTTAGGTTCAGATGGGTGAGGTTTGGTAGGATAGGCACTTTTTGTGGATATTTTAGCAATGTCGAATTTTCTGACTTCGGTGATGGTTAGGTTAGGTTGGGTTAGGTATTGTGAGGCAAGCACGTTTTGTGGATATTTTCGCAACGTCAAATTCTTTGATTTCGGTGATGGTTAGGTTCAGATGGGTGAGGTTTGGTAGGATAAGAACTTTTTGTGGATATTTTGGCAATGTCGAATTCTCTGACTTCGGTGATGGTTAGGTTAGGTTAGGTTAGGTATTGTGAGGTAAGCACGTTTTGTGGATATTTTATCAATGTCCAATTCTTTGATTTCGGTGACGGTTAGGTTCAGATGGGTGAGGTTTGGTAGGATAAGAACTTTTTGTGGATATTTTGGCAATGTCGAATTCTCTGACTTCGGTGATGGTTAGGTTAGGTTGGGTTAGGTATTGTGAGGTAAGCACGTTTTGTGGATATTTTGGCAATGTCCAATTCTTTGATTTCGGTGATATTTAGGTTCAAATGGGTGAGGTTTGGTAGGATAAGAACTTTTTGTGGAAATTTTGGCAATGTCGAATTTTCTGACTTCGGTGATGGTTAGGTTAGGTTGGGTTAAATATTGTGAAGTAAGCACGTTTTGTTGATATTTTCGCAATGTCCAATTCTTTGATTTCGGTGATGGTTAGGTTCAGATGGGTGAGGTTTGGTAGGATAAGCACTTTTTGTGGATATTTTAGCAATGTCGAATTTTTTGACTTCGGTGATGGTTAGGTTAGGTTGGGTTAGGTATTGTGAGGCAAGCACGTTTTGTGGATATTTTTGCAACGTCAAATTCTTTGATTTCGGTGATGGTTAGGTTCAGATGGGTGAGGTTTGGTAGGATAAGAACTTTTTGTGGATATTTTGGCAATGTCGAATTCTCTGACTTCGGTGATGGTTAGGTTAGGTTAGGTTAGGTATTGTAAGGGAAGCACGTTTTGTGGATATTTTATCAATGTCCATTTCTTTGATTTCGGTGACAGTTTGGTTCAGATGGGTGAGGTTTGGTAGGATAAGAACTTTTTGTGGATATTTTGGCAATGTCGAATTCTCTGACTTCGGTGATGGTTAGGTTAGGTTGGGTTAGGTATTGTGAGGTAAGCACGTTTTGTGGATATTTAATCAATGTCCAATTCTTTGATTTCGGTGACGGTTAGGTTCAGATGGGTGAGGTTTGGTAAGATAAGAACTTTTTGTGGATATTTTGGCAATGTCGAATTCTCTGACTTCGGTGATGGTTAGGTTAGGTTGGGTTAGCTATTGTGAGGTAAGCACGTTTTGTGGATATTTTTTCAATGTCAAATTCTTTGATTTCGGTGATATTTAGGTTCAGATGGGTGAGGTTTGGTAGGATAAGAACTTTTTTGTGGATATTTTGGCAATGTCGAATTCTCTGACTTCGGTGATGGTTAGGTTAGGTTGGGTTAGGTATTGTGAGGTAAGCACGTTTTGTGGATATTTTCTTAATGTCCAATTCTTTGATTTCGGTGATGGTTAGGGTCAGATGGGTGAGGTTTGGTAGGATAAGAACTTTTGTGGATATTTTGGCAATGTCGAATTCTCTGACTTCGGTGATGGTTAGGTTAGGTTGGGTTAGGTATTGTGAGGTAAGCACGTTTTGTGGATATTTTGGCAATGTCCAATTCTTTGATTTCGGTGATGGTTAGGTTCAGATGGGTGAGGTTTGGTAGGATAAGAACTTTTTGTGGATATTTTGGCAATGTCGAATTCTCTGACTTCGGTGATGGTTAGGTTAGGTTAGGTTAGGTATTTTGAGGTAAGCACGTTTTGTGGATATTTTATCAATGTCCAATTCTTTGATTTCGGTGACGGTTAGGTTCAGATGGGTGAGGTTTGGTAAGATAAGAACTTTTTGTGGATATTTTGGCAATGTCGAATTCTCTGACTTCGGTGATTGTTAGGTTAGGTTGGGTTAGCTATTGTGAGGTAAGCACGTTTTGTGGATATTTTTTCAATGTCAAATTCTTTGATTTCGGTGATAGTTAGGTTCAGATGGGTGAGGTTTGGTAGGATAAGAACTTTTTTGTGGATATTTTGGCAATGTCGAATTCTCTGACTTCGGTGATGGTTAGGTTAGGTTGGGTTAGGTATTGTGAGGTAAGCACGTTTTGTGGATATTTTCTTAATGTCCAATTTTTTGATTTCGGTGACGGTTAGGGTCAGATGGGTGAGGTTTGGTAGGATAAGAACTTTTGTGGATATTTTGGCAATGTCGAATTCTCTGACTTCGGTGATGGTTAGGTTAGGTTGGGTTAGGTATTGTGAGGTAAGCACGTTTTGTGGATATTTTGGCAATGTCCAATTCTTTGATTTCGGTGATGGTTAGGTTCAGATGGGTGAGGTTTGGTAGGATAAGAACTTTTTGTGGATATTTTGGCAATGTCGAATTCTCTGACTTCGGTGATGGTTAGGTTAGGTTAGGTTAGGTATTTTGAGGTAAGCACGTTTTGTGGATATTTAATCAATGTCCATTTCTTTGATTTCGGTGACAGTTTGGTTCAGATGGGTGAGGTTTGGTAGGATAAGAACTTTTTGTGGATATTTTGGCAATGTCGAATTCTCTGACTTCGGTGATGGTTAGGTTAGGTTGGGTTAGGTATTGTGAGGTAAGCACGTTTTGTGGATATTTTATCAATGTCCAATTCTTTGATTTCGGTGACGGTTAGGTTCAGATGGGTGAGGTTTGGTAAGATAAGAACTTTTTGTGGATATTTTGGCAATGTCGAATTCTCTGACTTCGGTGATGGTTAGGTTAGGTTGGGTTAGGTATTGTGAGGTAAGCACGTTTTGTGGATATTTTATCAATGTCCAATTCTTTGATTTCTGTGATGGTTAGGTTCAGATGGGTGAGGTTTGGTAGGATAAGCACTTTATGTGGATATTTTGGCAATGTCGAATTTTCTGACTTTGGTGATGGTTAGGTTAGGTTAGGTTAGGTATTGTGAGGGAAGCACGTTTTGTGGATATTTATGCAATGTCGAATTCTTTGATTTCGGTGATGGTTAGGTTCAGATGAGTGTGGATTGGTAGGATAAGAACTTTTTGTGGATATTTTGGCAATGTCGAATTCTCTGACTTCGGTGATGGTTAGGTTAGGTTGGGTTAGGTATTGTGAGGTGAGCACGTTTTGTGGATATTTTATCAATGTCTAATTCTTTGATATCGGTGATGGTTAGGTTCAGATGGGTGAGGTTTGGTAGGATAAGAACTTTTTGTGGATATTTTGGCAATGTCGAATTCTCTGACTTCGGTGATGGTTAGGACTGGTTGGGTTAGGTATTGTGAGGTAAGCACGTTTTGTGGATATTTTGGCAATGTCAAATTCTTTGATTTCAGTGACGGTTTGGTTCAGATGGGTGAGGTTTGGTAGGATAAGAACTTTTTGTGGATATTTTGGCAATGTCGAATTCTCTGTCTTCGGTGATGGTTAGGTTAGGTTGGGTTAGGTATTGTGAGGTGAGCACGTTTTGTGGATATTTTGGCAATGTCCAATTCTTTGATTTTGGTGATGGTTAGGTTCAGATGAGTGTGGTTTGGTAGGATAAGAACTTTTTGTGGATATTTTGGCAATGTCGAATTCTCTGACTTCGGTGATGGTTAGGTTAGGTTGGGTTAGGTATTGTGAGGTAAGCACGTTTTGTGGATATTTTATCAATGTCCAATTCTTTGATTTCGGTGACGGTTAGGTTCAGATGAGTGTGGTTTGGTAGGATAAGAACTTTTTGTGGATATTTTGGCAATGTCGAATTCTCTGACTTCGGTGATGGTTAGGTTAGGTTGGGTTAGCTATTGTGAGGTAAGCACGTTTTGTGGATATTTTTTCAATGTCAAATTCTTTGATTTCGGTGATAGTTAGGTTCAGATGGGTGAGGTTTGGTAGGATAAGAACTTTTTTGTGGATATTTTGGCAATGTCGAATTCTCTGACTTCGGTGATGGTTAGGTTAGGTTGGGTTAGGTATTGTGAGGTAAGCACGTTTTGTGGATATTTTCGCAACGTCAAAATCTTTGATTTCGGTCATGGTTAGGTTCAGATGGGTGAGGTTTGGTAGGATAAGAACTTTTTGTGGATATTTTGGCAATGTCGAATTCTCTGACTTCGGTGATAGTTAGGGTAGGTTGGGTTAGATATTGTGAGGTAAACACGTTTTGTGGATATTTTCGCAATGTCCAATTCTTTGATTTCGGTGATGGTTAGGTTCACATGGGTGAGGTTTGGTAGGATAAGCACTTTTTGTGGATATTTTGGCAATGTCGAATTTTCTGACTTCGGTGATGGTTAGGTTAGGTTCGGTTAGGTATTTTGAGGTAAGCACGTTTTGTGGATATTTTATCAATGTCCAATTCTTTGATTTCGGTGATAGTTACGTTCAGATGGGTGAGGTTTGGTAGGATAAGAACTTTTTGTGGAAATTTTGGCAATGTCGAATTTTCTGACTTCGGTGATGGTAAGGTTAGGTTGGGTTAAATATTGTGAGGTAAGCACGTTTTGGTTGATATTTTCGCAATGTCCAATTCTTTGATTTCGGTGATGGTTAGGTTCAGATGGGTGAGGTTTGGTAGGATAGGCACTTTTTGTGGATATTTTAGCAATGTCGAATTTTCTGACTTCGGTGATGGTTAGGTTAGGTTGGGTTAGGTATTGTGAGGCAAGCACGTTTTGTGGATATTTTCGCAACGTCAAATTCTTTGATTTCGGTGATGGTTAGGTTCAGATGGGTGAGGTTTGGTAGGATAAGAACTTTTTGTGGATATTTTGGCAATGTCGAATTCTCTGACTTCGGTGATGGTTAGGTTAGGTTAGGTTAGGTATTGTGAGGTAAGCACGTTTTGTGGATATTTTATCAATGTCCAATTCTTTGATTTCGGTGACGGTTAGGTTCAGATGGGTGAGGTTTGGTAGGATAAGAACTTTTTGTGGATATTTTGGCAATGTCGAATTCTCTGACTTCGGTGATGGTTAGGTTAGGTTGGGTTAGGTATTGTGAGGTAAGCACGTTTTGTGGATATTTTGGCAATGTCCAATTCTTTGATTTCGGTGATATTTAGGTTCAGATGGGTGAGGTTTGGTAGGATAAGAACTTTTTGTGGAAATTTTGGCAATGTCGAATTTTCTGACTTCGGTGATGGTTAGGTTAGGTTGGGTTAAATATTGTGAAGTAAGCACGTTTTGTTGATATTTTCGCAATGTCCAATTCTTTGATTTCGGTGATGGTTAGGTTCAGATGGGTGAGGTTTGGTAGGATAAGCACTTTTTGTGGATATTTTAGCAATGTCGAATTTTTTGACTTCGGTGATGGTTAGGTTAGGTTGGGTTAGGTATTGTGAGGCAAGCACGTTTTGTGGATATTTTTGCAACGTCAAATTCTTTGATTTCGGTGATGGTTAGGTTCAGATGGGTGAGGTTTGGTAGGATAAGAACTTTTTGTGGATATTTTGGCAATGTCGAATTCTCTGACTTCGGTGATGGTACGGTTAGGTTGGGTTAGGTATTGTGAGGTAAGCACGTTTTGTGGATATTTTCTTAATGTCCAATTCTTTGATTTCGGTGATGGTTAGGGTCAGATGGGTGAGGTTTGGTAGGATAAGAACTTTTGTGGATATTTTGGCAATGTCGAATTCTCTGACTTCGGTGATGGTTAGGTTAGGTTGGGTTAGGTATTGTGAGGTAAGCACGTTTTGTGGATATTTTGGCAATGTCCAATTCTTTGATTTCGGTGATGGTTAGGTTCAGATGGGTGAGGTTTGGTAGGATAAGAACTTTTTGTGGATATTTTGGCAATGTCGAATTCTCTGACTTCGGTGATGGTTAGGTTAGGTTAGGTTAGGTATTGTGAGGTAAGCACGTTTTGTGGATATTTTATCAATGTCCAATTCTTTGATTTCGGTGACGGTTAGGTTCAGATGGGTGAGGTTTGGTAGGATAAGAACTTTTTGTGGATATTTTGGCAATGTCGAATTCTCTGACTTCGGTGATGGTTAGGTTAGGTTGGGTTAGGTATTGTGAGGTAAGCACGTTTTGTGGATATTTTGGCAATGTCCAATTCTTTGATTTCGGTGATATTTAGGTTCAGATGGGTGAGGTTTGGTAGGATAAGAACTTTTTGTGGAAATTTTGGCAATGTCGAATTTTCTGACTTCGGTGATGGTTAGGTTAGGTTGGGTTAAATATTGTGAAGTAAGCACGTTTTGTTGATATTTTCGCAATGTCCAATTCTTTGATTTCGGTGATGGTTAGGTTCAGATGGGTGAGGTTTGGTAGGATAAGCACTTTTTGTGGATATTTTAGCAATGTCGAATTTTTTGACTTCGGTGATGGTTAGGTTAGGTTGGGTTAGGTATTGTGAGGCAAGCACGTTTTGTGGATATTTTTGCAACGTCAAATTCTTTGATTTCGGTGATGGTTAGGTTCAGATGGGTGAGGTTTGGTAGGATAAGAACTTTTTGTGGATATTTTGGCAATGTCGAATTCTCTGACTTCGGTGATGGTACGGTTAGGTTGGGTTAGGTATTGTGAGGTAAGCACGTTTTGTGGATATTTTCTTAATGTCCAATTCTTTGATTTCGGTGATGGTTAGGGTCAGATGGGTGAGGTTTGGTAGGATAAGAACTTTTGTGGATATTTTGGCAATGTCGAATTCTCTGACTTCGGTGATGGTTAGGTTAGGTTGGGTTAGGTATTGTGAGGTAAGCACGTTTTGTGGATATTTTGGCAATGTCCAATTCTTTGATTTCGGTGATGGTTAGGTTCAGATGGGTGAGGTTTGGTAGGATAAGAACTTTTTGTGGATATTTTGGCAATGTCGAATTCTCTGACTTCGGTGATGGTTAGGTTAGGTTAGGTTAGGTATTTTGAGGTAAGCACGTTTTGTGGATATTTTATCAATGTCCAATTCTTTGATTTCGGTGACGGTTAGGTTCAGATGGGTGAGGTTTGGTAAGATAAGAACTTTTTGTGGATATTTTGGCAATGTCGAATTCTCTGACTTCGGTGATTGTTAGGTTAGGTTGGGTTAGCTATTGTGAGGTAAGCACGTTTTGTGGATATTTTTTCAATGTCAAATTCTTTGATTTCGGTGATAGTTAGGTTCAGATGGGTGAGGTTTGGTAGGATAAGAACTTTTTTGTGGATATTTTGGCAATGTCGAATTCTCTGACTTCGGTGATGGTTAGGTTAGGTTGGGTTAGGTATTGTGAGGTAAGCACGTTTTGTGGATATTTTCTTAATGTCCAATTTTTTGATTTCGGTGACGGTTAGGGTCAGATGGGTGAGGTTCGGTAGGATAAGAACTTTTGTGGATATTTTGGCAATGTCGAATTCTCTGACTTCGGTGATGGTTAGGTTAGGTTGGGTTAGGTATTGTGAGGTAAGCACGTTTTGTGGATATTTTGGCAATGTCCAATTCTTTGATTTCGGTGATGGTTAGGTTCAGATGGGTGAGGTTTGGTAGGATAAGAACTTTTTGTGGATATTTTGGCAATGTCGAATTCTCTGACTTCGGTGATGGTTAGGTTAGGTTAGGTTAGGTATTTTGAGGTAAGCACGTTTTGTGGATATTTTATCAATGTCCATTTCTTTGATTTCGGTGACAGTTTGGTTCAGATGGGTGAGGTTTGGTAGGATAAGAACTTTTTGTGGATATTTTGGCAATGTCGAATTCTCTGACTTCGGTGATGGTTAGGTTAGGTTGGGTTAGGTATTGTGAGGTAAGCACGTTTTGTGGATATTTTATCAATGTCCAATTCTTTGATTTCGGTGACGGTTAGGTTCAGATGGGTGAGGTTTGGTAAGATAAGAACTTTTTGTGGATATTTTGGCAATGTCGAATTCTCTGACTTCGGTGATGGTTAGGTTAGGTTGGGTTAGCTATTGTGAGGTAAGCACGTTTTGTGGATATTTTTTCAATGTCAAATTCTTTGATTTCGGTGATATTTAGGTTCAGATGGGTGAGGTTTGGTAGGATAAGAACTTTTTTGTGGATATTTTGGCAATGTCGAATTCTCTGACTTCGGTGATGGTTAGGTTAGGTTGGGTTAGGTATTGTGAGGTAAGCACGTTTTGTGGATATTTTCTTAATGTATAATTCTTTGATTTCGGTGATGGTTAGGGTCAGATGGGTGAGGTTTGGTAGGATAAGAACTTTTGTGGATATTTTGGCAATGTCGAATTCTCTGACTTCGGTGATGGTTAGGTTAGGTTGGGTTAGGTATTGTGAGGTAAGCACGTTTTGTGGATATTTTGGCAATGTCCAATTCTTTGATTTCGGTGATGGTTAGGTTCAGATGGGTGAGGTTTGGTAGGATAAGAACTTTTTGTGGATATTTTGGCAATGTCGAATTCTCTGACTTCGGTGATGGTTAGGTTAGGTTAGGTTAGGTATTTTGAGGTAAGCACGTTTTGTGGATATTTTATCAATGTCCAATTCTTTGATTTCGGTGACGGTTAGGTTCAGATGGGTGAGGTTTGGTAAGATAAGAACTTTTTGTGGATATTTTGGCAATGTCGAATTCTCTGACTTCGGTGATTGTTAGGTTAGGTTGGGTTAGCTATTGTGAGGTAAGCACGTTTTGTGGATACATTTTCAATGTCAAATTCTTTGATTTCGGTGATAGTTAGGTTCAGATGGGTGAGGTTTGGTAGGATAAGAACTTTTTTGTGGATATTTTGGCAATGTCGAATTCTCTGACTTCGGTGATGGTTAGGTTAGGTTGGGTTAGGTATTGTGAGGTAAGCACGTTTTGTGGATATTTTCTTAATGTCCAATTCTTTGATTTCGGTGACGGTTAGGGTCAGATGGGTGAGGTTTGGTAGGATAAGAACTTTTGTGGATATTTTGGCAATGTCGAATTCTCTGACTTCGGTGATGGTTAGGTTAGGTTGGGTTAGGTATTGTGAGGTAAGCACGTTTTGTGGATATTTTGGCAATGTCCAATTCTTTGATTTCGGTGATGGTTAGGTTCAGATGGGTGAGGTTTGGTAGGATAAGAACTTTTTGTGGATATTTTGGCAATGTCGAATTCTCTGACTTCGGTGATGGTTAGGTTAGGTTAGGTTAGGTATTTTGAGGTAAGCACGTTTTGTGGATATTTTATCAATGTCCAATTCTTTGATTTCGTTGACGGTTAGGTTCAGATGGGTGAGGTTTGGTAGGATAAGAACTTTTTGTGGAAATTTTGGCAATGTCGAATTTTCTGACTTCAGTGATGGTTACGTTAGGTTCGGTTAGGTATTGTGAGAGAAGCACGTTTTGTGGATATTTTCGCAACGTCAAATTCTTTGATTCGGTGATGGTTAGGTTCAGATGAGTGTGGTTTGGTAGGATAAGAACTTTTTGTGGATATTTTGGCAATGTCGAATTCTCTGACTTCGGTGATGGTTAGGTTAGGTTAGGTTAGGTATTGTGAGGTAAGCACGTTTTGTGGATATTTTATCAATGTCCAATTCTTTGATTTCGGTGACGGTTAGGTTCAGATGGGTGAGGTTTGGTAGGATAAGAACTTTTTGTGGATATTTTGGCAATGTCGAATTCTCTGACTTCGGTGATGGTAAGGTTAGGTTAGGTTAGGTATTGTGAGGTAAGCACGTTTTGTGGATATTTTATCAATGTCCAATTCTTTGATTTCGGTGACGGTTAGGTTCAGATGGGTGAGGTTTGGTAGGATAAGAACTTTTTGTGGAAATTTTGGCAATGTCGAATTTTCTGACTTCAGTGATGGTTACGTTAGGTTGGGTTAGGTATTGTGAGGGAAGCACGTTTTGTGGATATTTTCGCAATGTCAAATTCTTTGATTTCAGTGATGGTTAGGTTCAGATGGGTGAGGTTTGGTAGGATAAGAACTTTTTGTGGATATTTTGGCAATGTCGAATTCTCTGACTTCGATGATGGTTAGGTTAGGTTGGGATAGGTATTGTGAGGTAAGCACGTTTTGCGGATATTTTATTAATGTCCAATTCTTTGATTTTGGTGATGGTTAGGTTCAGATGGATGAGGTTTGGTAGGATTAGCACTTTTTGTGGATATTTTGGCAATGTCGAATTTTCTGACTTCGGTGATGGTAAGGTTAGGTTGGGTTAGGTATTGTAAGGTAAGCACGTTTTGTGGATATTTTGGCAATGTCCAATTCTTTGATTTCGGTGATGGTTAGGTTCAGATGGGTGAGGTTTGGTAGGATAAGAACTTTTTGTTGATATTTTGGCAATGTCGAATTCTCTGACTTCGGTGATGGTTAGGTTAGGTTGGGTTAGATATTGTGAGGTAAGCACGTTTTGTGGATATTTTTGCAATTTCCAATTCTTTGATTTCGGTGATGGTTAGGTTCAGATGGGTGAGGTTTGGTAGGATAAGCACTTTTTGTGGATATTTAAGCAATGTCGAATTTTCTGTTTTCGGTGATGGTTAGGTTAGGTTGGGTTAGGTATTGTGAGGGAAGCACGTTTTGTGGATATTTTTGCAACGTCAAATTCTTTGATTTCGGTGATGGTTGGGTTCAGATGGGTGAGGTTTGGTAGGATAAGAACTTTTTGTGGATATTTTGGCAATGTCGAATTTTCTGACTTCGGTGATGGTTAGGTTAGGTTGGGTTAGGTATTGTAAGGTAAGCACGTTTTGTGGATATTTTATCAATGTCCAATTCTTTGATTTCGGTGACGGTTAGGTTCAGATGGGTGAGGTTTGGTAGGATAAGAACTTTTTGTGGATATTTTGGCAATGTCGAATTCTCTGACTTCGGTGATGGTAAGGTTAGGTTAGGTTAGGTTAGGTTAGGTTAGGTTAGGTATTGTAAGGTAAGCACGTTTTGTGGATATTTTGGCAATGTCCAATTCTTTGATTTCGGTGATGGTTAGGTTCAGATGGGTGAGGTTTGGTAGGATAAGCACTTTTTGTGGATATTTTGGCAATGTCGAATTTTCTGACTTCGGTGATGGTTAGGTTAGGTTCGGTTAGGTATTTTGAGGTAAGCACGTTTTTTGGATATTTTAACAATGTCCAATTCTTTAATTTCGGTGATGGTTAGGTTCAGATGGGTGAGGTTTGGTAGGATAAGCACTTTTTGTGGATATTTTGGCAATGTCGAATTTTCTGACTTCGGTGATGGTTAGTTTAGGTTAGGTTAGGTATTGTGAGGTAAGCACGTTTTGTTGATATTTTCGCAATGTCCAATTCTTTGATTTCGGTGATGGTTAGGTTCAGATGGGTGAGGTTTGGTAGGATAAGCACTTTTTGTGGATATTTTAGCAATGTCGAATTTTTTGACTTCGGTGATGGTTAGTTTAGGTTGGGTTAGGTATTGTGAGGTGAGCACGTTTTGTGGATATTTTATCAATGTCCATTTCTTTGATTTCGGTGACGGTTTGGTTCAGATGGGTGAGGATTGGTAGGATAAGAACTTTTTGTGGATATTTTGGCAATGTCGAATTCTCTGACTTCGGTGATGGTTAGGTTAGGTTGGGTTAGGTATTGTGAGGTGAGCACGTTTTGTGGATATTTTGGCAATGTCCAATTCTTTGATTTTGTTGATGGTTAGGTTCAGATGAGTGTGGTTTGGTAGGATAAGAACTTTTTGTGGATATTTTGGCAATGTCGAATTCTCTGACTTCGGTGATGGTTAGGTTAGGTTGGGTTAGGTATTCTGAGGTAAGCACGTTTTGTGGATATTTTAACAATGTCCAATTCTTTGATTTCGGTGACGGTTAGGTTCAGATGGGTGAGGTTTGGTAAGATAAGAACTTTTTGTGGATATTTTGGCAATGTCGAATTCTCTGACTTCGGTGATGGTTAGGTTAGGTTTGGTTAGGTATTGTGAGGTAAGCACGTTTTGTGGATATTTTTTCAATGTCAAATTCTTTGATTTCGGTGATAGTTAGGATCAGATGGGTGAGGTTTGGTAGGATAAGAACTTTTTTGTGGATATTTTGGCAATGTCGAATTCTCTGACTTCGGTGATGGTTAGGTTAAATTGGGTTAGGTATTGTGAGGTAAGCACGTTTTGTGGATATTTTCTTAATGTCCAATTCTTTGATTTCGGTGAAGGTTAGGGTCAGATGGGTGAGGTTTGGTAGGATAAGAACTTTTGTGGATATTTTGGCAATGTCGAATTCTCTGACTTCGGTGATTGTTAGGTTAGGTTGGGTTAGGTATTGTGAGGTAAGCACGTTTTGTGGATATTTTGGCAATGTCCAATTCTTTGATTTCGGTGATGGTTAGGTTCAGATGGGTGAGGTTTGGTAGGATAAGAACTTTTTGTTGATATTTTGGCAATGTCGAATTTTCTGACTTCGGTGATGGTTAGGTTAGGTTGGGTTAGGTATTGTGAGGTAAGCACGTTTTGTGGATATTTTATCAATGTACATTTCTTTGATTTCGGTGAAGGTTAGGGTCAGATGGGTGAGGTTTGGTAGGATAAGAACTTTTGTGGATATTTTGGCAATGTCGAATTCTCTGACTTCGGTGATTGTTAGGTTAGGTTGGGTTAGGTATTGTGAGGTAAGCACGTTTTGTGGATATTTTGGCAATGTCCAATTCTTTGATTTCGGTGATGGTTAGGTTCAGATGGGTGAGGTTTGGTAGGATAAGCACTTTTTGTGGATATTTAAGCAATGTCGAATTTTCTGTTTTTGGTGATGGTTAGGTTAGGTTGGGTTAGGTATTGTGAGGGAAGCACGTTTTGTGGATATTTTTGCAACGTCAAATTCTTTGATTTCGGTGATGGTTGGGTTCAGATGGGTGAGGTTTGGTAGGATAAGAACTTTTTGTGGATATTTTGGCAATGTCGAATTTTCTGACTTCGGTGATGGTTAGGTTAGGTTGGGTTAGGTATTGTAAGGTAAGCACGTTTTGTGGATATTTTATCAATGTCCAATTCTTTGATTTCGGTGACGGTTAGGTTCAGATGGGTGAGGTTTGGTAGGATAAGAACTTTTTGTGGATATTTTGGCAATGTCGAATTCTCTGACTTCGAAGATGGTAAGGTTAGGTTAGGTTAGGTTAGGTTAGGTTAGGTTAGGTATTGTAAGGCCAGCACGTTTTGTGGATATTTTGGCAATGTCCAATTCTTTGATTTCGGTGATGGTTAGGTTCAGATGGGTGAGGTTTGGTAGGATAAGAACTTTTTGTTGATATTTTGGCAATGTCGAATTTTCTGACTTCGGTGATGGTTAGGTTAGGTTGGGTTAGGTATTGTGAGGTAAGCACGTTTTGTGGATATTTTATCAATGTACAATTCTTTGATTTCGGTGATGGTTAGGTTCACATGGGTGAGGTTTGGTAGGATAAGCACTTTTTGTGGATATTTTGGCAATGTCGAATTTTCTGACTTCGGTGATGGTTAGGTTAGGTTCGGTTAGGTATTTTGAGGTAAGCACGTTTTGTGGATATTTTATCAATGTCCAATTCTTTAATTTCGGTGATGGTTAGGTTCAGATGGGTGAGGTTTGGTAGGATAAGCACTTTTTGTGGATATTTTGGCATCGTCGAATTTTCTGACTTCGGTGATGGTTAGTTTAGGTTAGGTTAGGTATTGTGAGGTAAGCACGTTTTGTTGATATTTTCGCAATGTCCAATTCTTTGATTTCGGTGATGGTTAGGTTCAGATGGGTGAGGTTTGGTAGGATAAGAACTTTTTGTGGATATTTTGGCAATGTCGAATTCTCTGACTTCGATGATGGTTATATTAGGTTAGGTTAGGTATTGTAAGGGAAGCACGTTTTGTGGATATTTTATCAATGTCCATTTCTTTGATTTCGGTGACGGTTTGGTTCAGATGGGTGAGGATTGGTAGGATAAGAACTTTTTGTGGATATTTTGGCAATGTCGAATTCTCTGACTTCGGTGATGGTTAGGTTAGGTTGGGTTAGGTATTGTGAGGTGAGCACGTTTTGTGGATATTTTGGCAATGTCCAATTCTTTGATTTTGGTGATGGTTAGGTTCAGATGAGTGTGGTTTGGTAGGATAAGAACTTTTTGTGGATATTTTGGCAATGTCGAATTCTCTGACTTCGGTGATGGTTAGGTTAGGTTGGGTTAGGTATTGTGAGGTAAGCACGTTTTGTGGATATTTTATCAATGTCCAATTCTTTGATTTCGGTGACGGTTAGGTTCAGATGGGTGAGGTTTGGTAGGATAAGCACTTTTTGTGGATATTTTAGCAATGTCGAATTTTTTGACTTCGGTGATGGTTAGGTTAGGTTGGGTTAGGTATTGTGAGGCAAGCACGTTTTGTGGATATTTTTGCAACGTCAAATTCTTTGATTTCGGTGATGGTTAGGTTCAGATGGGTGAGGTTTGGTAGGATAAGAACTTTTTGTGGATATTTTGGCAATGTCGAATTCTCTGACTTCGGTGATGGTTAGGTTAGGTTAGGTTAGGTATTGTAAGGGAAGCACGTTTTGTGGATATTTTATCAATGTCCATTTCTTTGATTTCGGTGACGGTTTGGTTCAGATGGGTGAGGATTGGTAGGATAAGAACTTTTTGTGGATATTTTGGCAATGTCGAATTCTCTGACTTCGGTGATGGTTAGGTTAAGTTGGGTTAGGTATTGTGAGGTAAGCACGTTTTGTGGATATTTTCTTAATGTCCAATTCTTTGATTTCGGTGATGGTTAGGGTCAGATGGGTGAGGTTTGGTAGGATAAGAACTTTTGTGGATATTTTGGCAATGTCGAATTCTCTGACTTCGGTGATTGTTAGGTTAGGTTGGGTTAGGTATTGTGAGGTAAGCACGTTTTGTGGATATTTTGGCAATGTCCAATTCTTTGATTACGGTGATGGTTAGGTTCAGATGGGTGAGGTTTGGTAGGATAAAAACTTTTTGTGGATATTTTGGCAATGTCGAATTCTCTGACTTCGGTGATGGTTAGGTTAGGTTAAGTTAGGTATTTTGAGGTAAGCACGTTTTGTGGATATTTTATCAATGTCCAATTCTTTGATTTCGGTGACGGTTAGGTTCAGATGGGTGAGGTTTGGTAGGATAAGAACTTTTTGTGGAAATTTTGGCAATGTCGAATTTTCTGACTTCGGTGATGGTTAGGTTAGGTTAGGTTAGGTATTGTGAGGTAAGCACGTTTTGTGGATATTTTATCAATGTCCAATTCTTTGATTTCGGTGACGGTTAGGTTCAGATGGGTGAGGTTTGGTAGGATAAGAACTTTTTGTGGATATTTTGGCAATGTCGAATTCTCTGACTTCGGTGATGGTTAGGTTAGGTTAGGTTAGGTATTGTAAGGGAAGCACGTTTTGTGGATATTTTATCAATGTCCATTTCTTTGATTTTGGTGACGGTTTGGTTCAGATGGGTGAGGATTGGTAGGATAAGAACTTTTTGTGGATATTTTGGCAATGTCGAATTCTCTGACTTCGGTGATGGTTAGGTTAGGTTGGGTTAGGTATTGTGAGGTGAGCACGTTTTGTGGATATTTTGGCAATGTCCAATTCTTTGATTTTGGTGATGGTTAGGTTCAGATGAGTGTGGTTTGGTAGGATAAGAACTTTTTGTGGATATTTTGGCAATGTCGAATTCTCTGATTTCGGTGATTGTTAGGTTAGGTTGGGTTAGGTATTGTGAGGTAAGCACGTTTTGTGGATATTTTGGCAATGTCCAATTCTTTGATTACGGTGATGGTTAGGTTCAGATGGGTGAGGTTTGGTAGGATAAAAACTTTTTGTGGATATTTTGGCAATGTCGAATTCTCTGACTTCGGTGATGGTTAGGTTAGGTTAAGTTAGGTATTTTGAGGTAAGCACGTTTTGTGGATATTTTATCAATGTCCAATTCTTTGATTTCGGTGACGGTTAGGTTCAGATGGGTGAGGTTTGGTAGGATAAGAACTTTTTGTGGAAATTTTGGCAATGTCGAATTTTCTGACTTCGGTGATGGTTAGGTTAGGTTAGGTTAGGTATTGTGAGGTAAGCACGTTTTGTGGATATTTTATCAATGTCCAATTCTTTGATTTCGGTGACGGTTAGGTTCAGATGGGTGAGGTTTGGTAGGATAAGAACTTTTTGTGGATATTTTGGCAATGTCGAATTCTCTGACTTCGGTGATGGTAAGGTTAGGTTAGGTTAGGTATTGTGAGGTAAGCACGTTTTGTGGATATTAAATCAATGTCCAATTCTTTGATTTCGGTGACGGTTAGGTTCAGATGGGTGAGGTTTGGTAGGATAAGAACTTTTTGTGGAAATTTTGGCAATGTCGAATTTTCTGACTTCAGTGATGGTTACGTTAGGTTGGGTTAGGTATTGTGAGGGAAGCACGTTTTGTGGATATTTTCGCAACGTCAAATTCTTTGATTTCGGTGATGGTTAGGTTCAGATGGGTGAGGTTTAGTAGGATAAGAACTTTTTGTGGATATTTTGGCAATGTCGAATTCTCTGACTTCGGTGATGGTTAGGTTAGGTTGGGATAGGTATTGTGAGGTAAGCACGTTTTGCGGATATTTTATTAATGTCCAATTCTTTGATTTCGGTGATGGTTAGGTTCAGATGGGTGAGGTTGGGTAGGATAAGCACTTTTTGTGGATATTTTGGCAATGTCGAATTTTCTGACTTCGGTGATGGTAAGGTTAGGTTAGGTTAGGTTAGGTTAGGTTGTAGCGCGCGGACAGTGGGAGCGAGTGGACGTGTCTGTGCGCGCTCTCTCGGCCGAGCACCGACGCCGGCTGTCTACACAGTCCAGAACCGCTACCGCTACTAGAAGCCAGGAGTCGCAACTAGGAGTCAGGAGGGGCCATTGGCACTTCACTGCGTCTGTGCCAGTAGTATCAGACGTATCTGAAGGAGGTAGGAGAGGCTGTGTGTTTGCATGTAAAAAAAAAAAAAAAAAAACCAGGCCGCCACGTTGTTATAACTACCACACAACCCATAACACACCGACAGTTGTCGAAACACCACGCACATAGCGATAATAATAATTGACACTTTGCAAATTGTCGTTATATCGCGTGTAACACAACATCGCTAATCATCTGACCACGCACGCCGGTTCCGATCGCTATACGAATACGACCAGCTGACTATCTGTCAAATCGCGCGACAACCATTGACATTTCTCGGGGGCGCGGGGAGCTGCCAGTCACTGTCAAAGGTGGCTACACTGTGAAAAAAGCCAGTGAAACGCCCGCAAATCGTCGTTATATCACGTGTAATACAATACAATACATCGCTTGAACAGCTGTACCACACCACGCCGGCTCCGATCGTGACACGAATACGATCAGCTGACTAGCTGTCAAATAGCGTGACAGCCAATTATATTTCACGCCTGCCTCAGGCAAAGGTGGCTACACTGTGAATAAAGCCAGTGAAACATCCGCAAATTGTTGTAATATTACGTGTAATACAATACAATACAATACATTCCTAGACCATCTGACTACACCACGCCGGTTTCGATCGCGACACGAACACGATCAGCTGACTAGCTGTCAAATCGTGGGGGCGCCGGCGAGCCGCTTGCCACAGACGATCGCTGCAAAGCACCCACTGTACAACACGGCATTCATACAAATAAATAAACAAATATAAATAATTATCTGCAAAACCAATTAAGATTAAAACTCTAATTAAATTATTTATTCACTAGCGACACCTATGGTCAATTTAGATTAAAACCGTAATTAAATTATTTACTCACTAGCGACACCTATGGTCAATTTAGATTAAAACCTTAATTAAATTATTTATACACTAGCGACATCTATGGTCAATTAAGATCAAAACCTTAAATTAAATTATTTATTCACTAGCGACATCTATGGTCACAATTAAAAATCTTTACCGCAAAAAATCGTAAGAAGTAAACGTCACCGGGAACGAACCGCCGACATACATAGTTCGCACTATGAACAGCTGACATACATGCGCGTGACTACCTGCCCCCATACGCGAGAGACGTAACATCATTACATGCACAGCTGATTCTTAGACCAGCTGACCACAACAAACGACACATCGTGGATTATCTGCTGATATGAATGTCCATTTACTTTATCTGTCATTATAAATGCTATTCTTCATGTTTATGTATGAATGTATTTATGTTTATGTTTAATTGGTATTTTGTTTTTTCTTTTTTGTGTTATATTTTTTTTTTTGACCAGTGTGGCACTTTAGGCTTTAGCGCTTCAGGAATTCCTGTTAAGCCACAATGGTTTGTTTAAAATAAATAAATAAATAAATAAATGAATGACAATGAGCAACGAAAAGCCACAGCAACAAATTATGGATCCAATAAACAGAATAAAAGTGGAAATGGACATGCTCGTGGAGTTTGTGTCAAACGTCAAAAACACGAAGGAAAACATTAAAACCCAAATTAGCCTAGTAAGCAGATTAGTGACAAGCCTAGCCGAGGAAGAGCAGAAAAAGAATAAAATCAACAAAACTGCATCTAAAGCTTCCGACGCGAGCACGGCGACAGAGACGACAGAGAAAAACACTCAGACCGAGACCGAAGAGTGGAAGACCCAACGGAAACAGCAGCGGAAGCAAAAGTGGAAGCCCCAGAAGCCGCTACAGAAGCAACAGGAACAGGAGCAAGCGCAACAGGAAGAAAAACAGCAGCAGCGCCCACAGCCGTATCCACAGCCGCAGACGCAGCAGCAACGACAACAACAAAACAAGGTCCAGCAGAAAAAACCCAAACTGACTATACCGCGCCCAAAAACCGAAGCGATAACACTGAAGCGAAGCGAAAGTAATAACAACACGTACGCGGATATTCTCAAAAAAATAAGAACCACCGTAGACATCGCTGCAACTGGATGCCAGGTGGACCGCATCAGAAAAACCCGGAACGGTATGATCCTAATGGAACTGGAAAGGAACGGCGGCAACCCCACAACGCTAGCAGACGCCATTAAAACAGCACTAGGTGACGACACAACGGTCAGGAGATTAACGACGATGGTGAAGATAGAGGTGCGGGACCTGGATGAAGGAGAAGAGCGCCAAGATGTGATGGACGCCCTCAAACCAGTACTGGGAACGCTTACAGTCGAGGAGGCTGAAGTGGTCAGCCTATTCAACACTTACAACGGAACAAGAGTCGCAGTTGTAAAGATGGCAAGCGACAAAGCACGTACAATCCTAAAAAAAGGTAAGCTTCGCGTAGGATGGGTAAACTGCCGCGTACGACAGCACATAGAAGCGGTCCGCTGTTACAAGTGCCAGGAGTACGGACACTTGGCAGCCACCTGCAGCGGAAGTGACAGGTCCCAACTGTGTCGCCGATGTGGTAAAGGAGGCCACATAGCGGCCAAATGCGAGAACAGTCTGTGCTGCATTGTCTGCAAAGACCGCGGCACGGACACACAGCACATGGCAGGGACACCCAAGTGTCCTGCATACAAAACCGAACTGGAGAGACAGAGGAAGGGGAAGACACAAACATAATGGCTGCAAATGGAAAAATAAGAGTCCTCCAGGTAAACCTTAACCATTGCAGGGCTGCGCAGGACCTCCTCCTGCAGACCATCTATGAGAAAAAAATTGACATCACAATAATAAGCGAACAACATCGCCCATTAAATGGAGATTGGTTCGCCGACACAACCCAGCGCTCGGCGATCTACATCTCACGCGGAAGCGGGATAATCACAGAGGCAGGAACACCACAGGTAGGTGCAGTCTGGGTTCGGGTGCGGGGCGTGCGGTTCTACAGCTGTTACTGTTCGCCGAACGCCTCGGTCTCGGACTTCGTACTGTTTTTGCACGAATTGGAGGCGAGCGTCAGCAGGAGCACAGGACGAGTGGTCGTTGCCGGAGACTTCAATGCAAAGTCTACAGAGTGGGAATCACCTATCACCGATGAGCGCGGTCGCCTACTAGCTGACACAATGGCCAGACTAAACCTGCATGTCCTGAACACCGGAAGTGCAAATACCTTCGTCAGAGGAAGCACTGGCTCCATAGTCGACGTCGCTTTCGCGGACGAGGACACCATTGGCCGCATTACCAACTGGGAGGTGCTCAGCGACACAACACTAAGCGACCACCAATACATCTCATACGAGCTAAGAGACACAAGAACGACCGATTCGACCCCGCATAAGACCGAGCCGACAAGGTGGGCCGTCGGCAAGCTAGACACTAAAACGTGCGAAGAGACGCTCAAGTTCGAGTGTGGCCGTATTCAAGATACCACAACTGGAACAGAACTTTGCAAAGAGACAACGGCAGCGATCACTCGGGCTTGCGAGGCCTCGATGCCGAAGAAGGGTGGAGTGGGACGGAAACCACAATATTGGTGGAACGACGAAATTGCAGAGCTGCGAAGAACCTGCACAAGAAAACGAAGAGAGCACTGTCGGACTGAACGAAGACACAGATCAGGCCACGAAGACGACCAAACGGCCATCGAAACCGCAAGCGAAGCCCACAAAGAAGCAAGAAGAGCAGTCACCTACGCAATCAGGAGGAGTAAAAAGTTGATGTGGGAACAACTCATAGCGACGGTGGACCTGGACCCATGGGGCCAAGCGTATCGTATGGTCCGTGGTAAGCTGTCCGGCCACCGCCAAATTCCCTTCTTAAACAGAGATGGAAATTTGGAAACGATAGTTTCACACCTTTTCCCTACACACAAAGAGACGACACCACAAGCGTGGATCATAGAGCCCGAAGACATCCCAGAGTTTACACTGGGTGAACTATACTCGGCAACAAAACGGCTGTCCACTGACAAATCACCTGGACCTGACGGAATACCGAATGAAATTCTCCGCATATCGGCTAAAGTCTGCCCGAAAACATTGCTGCGGACATTCAACAGCTGCCTCAAGAGCGGAGAATTCCCAAAAATATGGAAAAGGCAGAAACTCGTGCTCATACCCAAGGGCAACAAACCACCGGAGGAGCCGTCGTCATACCGGCCACTGTGCATGTTGGACGGATTGGGCAAACTCCTCGAGCGCCTCATATTACAGAGAGTAGCGAAGACGACGGAGACGGAAGGCGGGTTATGCTCGCAGCAATACGGGTTCAGACCCGGTCGGTCCACGGTAGACGCAATAGCCGAGGTCATAAAGACAATAAAAGACGCTCATAGTGGAACATTAAAAACGAGCAGTCACTGCATAATGGTGACACTGGACGTTAAAAATGCTTTCAATTCTGCCAGATGGGATAAAATAATGTCGGCTCTATCGGAGCTCGGTGGAATACCAGACTACCTTGTAAGAATAATAGGAAGTTACCTGTCGGAGAGGGTTCTGATCACAAGACTGGCAGAACGCAAGATCTCCTCTGGTGTTCCACAGGGCTCTGTCATGGGACCAACATTATGGAACATAATGTACGACTCACTTCTTAAATTAAGACTTCCAGGAGGAGCGAAGCTGGTGGGTTTTGCAGACGACGTAGCTATCATTGTTGTGGCTAGGAAAATAACGGACCTCGAGACCGCCACAAACGACACTCTCGACCTGGTGAACGACTGGATGACGGAAGCCGGACTACAGCTTGCACCACAAAAAACCGAGGCGGTTTTGTTCACCAGAAAAAGAAAAATCGAACCCCCGAAAATCACCATTTCGGGATACGACGTGAGACTAAAAAGGTATTTGACTTATCTTGGAATAATTCTAGATGACAAATTAACCTTTAAGAAACAAGCTGAGCATGCCGCGGAGAAAGCGGCAAGAGCTGTCAACAACATCGGACGACTAATGCCCAACATCGGAGGGCCCAAACCATGCCGAAGAAAACTACTCAACAGCGTAGTGCACTCGGTGATCCTATACGGTGCACCAATATGGGCGCCCAGCATGGCAGTGGAGAGAACCAGGAAATACCTCGCAAGAGTACAACGCAGGGGCGTACTGAGAATCGTATCGGCATATACAACAGTATCCGAGTGCGCAGTACTGGTTATTGCTGGAGTACCACCCATCGACCTACTGGCACATGAAAGAAAGAAGGTATACGAGGGAAGAAAGGAGGGAACGAAAAAAGTAAGAGCGACGGCACGGGCGGAGCTCATGACGGAATGGCAGGTCCGCTGGGACGTCGCAGACAAAGGTAGATGGACACATCGACTGATCCCATCAATCGCAGCCTGGACAAGGAGGAAAAGCGCAAAACCGGACTACCACACAACCCAGCTACTAACCAGCCATGGGTGTTTCGGAGCATTCCTCAACCGCATCGGAAAGGAAACGACAGCAGGATGTCACCACTGTGCATCAATCAGAGATGACGCAGAACATACACTCCTCGTATGCCCTGCATGGGAATCTGAAAGAGCGACACTCGAAGAAAGCACCCCGGTCAACACTGAAGACATAGCACAGAACATCACTAAAGACGTAGCCTCTTGGGAAGCATTCGCAGAGTTCGCAAGGAGCGTCATGAAGCAGAAGGAGGAGGCCGAACGGCTAAGGAAAGCGGAAAGACTTATAGAAGGAAATGAATAGATGTCAACCCATAGATATAGATATACTATTACCAGCCTATGATTAATACTGCAAATGAATGTTTTCAGGAAACAGAAACCAAGCGGGTCAACTAGATGAACTGGAAAGGAGGGATCCGCACAAAAAGGAGAAGCCAACAAGGACGAAATCAGCCCCTGCGGAAGCAATCCACCAACGAGTGGGGTCCCCAAAGGGGTGAGGTGAGTCGGGGGAGTTTTTTAGTCAGTAAAAATCTGACACTTCCCTCTAGTGCGGACTAGAGGGAGTCTTATTGAAGATGTTCTCCTCCCACGCATAGGAAAAAAAAAAAAAAAAAAAAAAAAAAAAAAAGGTTAGGTTAGGTTAGGTTAGGTATTGTAAGGTAAGCACGTTTTGTGGATATTTTGGCAATGTCCAATTCTTTGATTTCGGTGATGGTTAGGTTCAGATGGGTGAGGTTTGGTAGGATAAGAACTTTTTGTTGATATTTTGGCAATGTCGAATTTTCTGACTTCGGTGATGGTTAGGTTAGGTTGGGTTAGGTATTGTGAGGTAAGCACGTTTTGTGGATATTTTATCAATGTACAATTCTTTGATTTCGGTGATGGTTAAGTTCACATGGGTGAGGTTTGGTAGGATAAGCACTTTTTGTGGATATTTTGGCAATGTCGAATTTTCTGACTTCGGTGATGGTTAGGTTAGGTTCGGTTAGGTATTTTGAGGTAAGCACGTTTTGTGGATATTTTATCAATGTCCAATTCTTTAATTTCGGTGATGGTTAGGTTCAGATGGGTGAGGTTTGGTAGGATAAGCACTTTTTGTGGATATTTTGGCAATGTCGAATTTTCTGACTTCGGTGATGGTTAGGTTAGGTTAGGTTAGGTATTGTGAGGTAAGCACGTTTTGTTGATATTTTCGCAATGTCCAATTCTTTGATTTCGGTGATGGTTAGGTTCAGATGGGTGAGGTTTGGTAGGATAAGCACTTTTTGTGGATATTTTGGCAATGTCGAATTTTCTGACTTCGGTGATGGTTAGGTTAGGTTGGGTTAGGTATTGTGAGGTGAGCACGTTTTGTGGATATTTTGGCAATGTCCAATTCTTTGATTTTGGTGATGGTTAGGTTGAGATGAGTGTGGTTTGGTAGGATAAGAACTTTTTGTGGATATTTTGGCAATGTCGAATTCTCTGACTTCAGTGATGGTAAGGTTAGGTTGGGTTAGGTATTGTGAGGTGAGCACGTTTTGTGGATATTTTGGCAATGTCCAATTCTTTGATTTTGGTGATGGTTAGGTTCAGATGAGTGTGGTTTGGTAGGATAAGAACTTTTTGTGGATATTTTGGCAATGTCGAATTCTCTGACTTCGGTGATGGTTTGGTTAGGTTGGGTTAGGTATTGTGAGGTAAGCACGTTTTGTGGATATTTTATCAATGTCCAATTCTTTGATTTCGGTGACGGTTAAGTTCAGATGGGTGAGGTTTGGTAAGATAAGAACTTTTTGTGGATATTTTGGCAATGTCGAATTCTCTGACTTCGGTGATGGTTAGGTTAGGTTGGGTTAGGTATTGTGAGGTAAGCACGTTTTGTGGATATTTT